>NC_090319.1:296813722-297128186 GCF_040869045.1 Eurosta solidaginis
TACTGCATTTGATATCTTACTTAGTTGGCTTGCAAAAAAAAACACCGTTATTAAATAATAATACAAAGCTCATTTTACAAGTGGGAAATGTAATGTTATACCCACGTCAACACCTAATGGGGCTCATGTACTCGCGCATAATTTCTTGCATTAGTTTACAAACAAGACTACAAATGATTTATCGCGTGCAACAACTCATAATTTGAATAGTCATTTTAATCACAGTTGTGGCTACCCAACACCTACCCGTGCATCTTTTTTTTCACTAACCGGTAAATGGAAGTGATCGGCCTACGTATGTGCCTGCGTGAATTGTATGTAAATATAAATATACTGCGGATTCTACTAGTAAATACTACGTATATGCTAATACTAGGTTCAAATACACACCAAATTGGCAATTTATACTATTTGGGCAATTTATTACGCAATTTGTCATATAATAAATTGTAATAATAAATTGCCCATTTAAAAAAAATTGCGTAATAAATTGTTTCAAACTGCAAATGCAACATTGTAAAGTGTGTTTATTGAGTATATTTTAACGTCAGTTACGCATGGCTGAACTATATGGTTGGCTCATCTCATCAGCTGATTTTATGTCTTTCATTTCACTGGAGTAGGGATTGTCAAAAGAAGATGGCAAACTCAAAATGAAACCAAAACATTGAACACATTTTCTTACAACACACAAAAATTTCAAAGTTTTATGTTTTCATTCAATTTCATTCGCCCAATAATGTGCGTGTTCATTTTGACAGTCTGAACAAAGGTATGTTCTTGCGGTAGAGATGAGCCAACCAGCTATCAAATTACTATTGTGTAAGCTAAATCGAGTTGTATGACCAGCACTCAATTCAAATCGAAATTTCCTCAATTTATTTTTCTGTTTGAACATAGTATAACATTTACATAGCATATCAATCTTAATTAATTAACCAACTCCAAAATTAGCAAGTTAATTAATTCAGTCATAACAAATATGTATAAAAAACATTGCTGAGGAGTTGCTGATACAAATTCGTTTAGTTGATGACTTAAAAACTCAAACATTAATTGCACAGTGTAACACAAATGACAAAACTGAACCTTTTTTGGGAAGTCATACAATTTTTTAGTAGACCTCCAACATCTAAGAATGACTGCTGACGAATTTTTCCCCCGACACCCCAAAAATCGCGAGTTACTGGCAAAAAATCGCTTTTTTGCTAACTTTGAATTTTTCGAGCATATGACTTTGTTGGCTTTAACCCGAATCTCAGTTTTCGGATTGTATAATTAAGAAGATATTTAGAATTTTTTAGCGATATATCAACTAGAAAAACATAACACAACTGCGAGAATAATCCCAATAAATTAACTTTATTTCACTTGTTTCCGAGTTCTGTCAAATTTGGTGTGTAAGGATAAACTAACCTTCACATCCGTTAAAATAATTTAAGCTATGTGCATGCAGCTTTAGTTGCATTTGATAGGCGCGGGCAGTTGGCAACGCGAATGTCAAATGCAGCTACGGCTCACGTCACTGACAGAAAATGAGGATAGATAATAAATTTTACACACGAAGCCGACGGACGTGTTTGGAAGTCCAATAATTAATTAGTAAAAATAAAAGTGCTTATAGACTCACAAAATTAAATTGGGTTTTTTAATTCAAATGGAACGTGACGAGGATGACGCCACGCTAAGATCCTGCGACAAAATCAAAACGAGAAAGACCACCGTGTGGAGGCGACGCAACAATTGGTTGAAGGTGAGCAAACCAAAGCTAACCTATATGGTTTAGCTTATATGGCGGCCGTGATGGTCTTTGGTGGTGGTGCAGTGAGTTAAGTGCGTGCGGTGTGAAAAATTACTAAAGACAGTTTTCAAATTAAAATAATCCAAACTTAATACAACAATTTTCTAAAAACTAAAAATGCGGAAAAAACAAAATGTCTACAAAATACTATTTTCTAATACAACAAATTATCTAAAACTACGGAGTTAATAAAAATAACTATATAAATTCTACTTTCTACAAAATTTCCAATTATTTAACTAACATATATAATAACGGCATGCGAACAGACATTCCGTTATTCGCATACTTTAACTTCGCTTGTGTTCTTTGCTAATCGTTAAGATTGTGGTAATAAAGAGAGTTCTTTAAAATTAAATCAAGTTGTGTCTTTCGATTTTAATTTACGCGGAACGAAAACGTCCGACACGTTAACCCTGTTTAAAGCAGCCACGTGGGCGAAGATTTGGAGGCGGCGCCCTCCAAGACGCTCAATGCTATAGAGGATTTAACAAGTGGGAAAAACTCAACATAACCTATAAGCATTGAGATCACAGGTGCTATCTGTTTGCACTAATTAATAAAAAGGCTATACCAACCATGAATTGCATCAAAACTGTAAATTAATCCTAGTTCATTTAGTTCAAGTTTTCTTATGTTTGTTTGAAACTGACTGAGTTATTAAAATTTAAATGAAAACAAAATTTCGAGTGAACTTCGTTTAGGGTGATTATCATATGCCTTCACTAAGTTTTGGCGTCATAGGGTTAACTTCAACTCAAGCGGTGCCTAAAAGGGTGACAAGGTGCAATTGAAGGACGCAGTATCATTATTCACGAACGGTTCTAAAATCGACTGCGGGGTGGGAGAGGGTGTCATCTGCGAACATCTTAAGATGTCACTGTCTGTACGTCTAGCAAAATATTCTCTATCAGGCTGAAGTTCTGGGTATCTATAGAGAGGGCGTGAACGCTTCTGTTGGCAGATTCAGTAGGAGGGAGAGAGGTGTGCATTTGCTCACATAGCCAAGCAGCGCTCATGGCGCTTAGATCTCCCGTCACTTCGTCTTAGGCCGTCAGCAGAGGAAAGAGGTCAATTCAAGCCGCAGATAAATTAGCAAACATGATTGACGCTGTCGAGAGGTATCGTCCACTTACATCAATCAAATGAGACATATATAGCAGATTCAGAGAGTTAGCAGTATCCAAATCATACTCCTCGCACTCCTGTAATATAATCAATATTTGGCCGAATTACGACAATAGAGAGCAGAGGACCTAAGTAAGGGAAAGAAATCTTTGCGATCAGTTCTCCAATAATGTCAATGCATGCCGAGAGAATGGGGATCCCTTTCAACAGCATTTGCAGGAGCTGCGCCTGCACCAAAAAGACAGTCGTCCACTACCTGTGTGTGAATGCCTAGCTCTAACAAATACTAGGTTTTTAATTGTGGACAGTTATATACTACCGGAACTTAAACAGTAACTATAACTGTTTAACTCTGTAAAAGATACCAGCACGATTATTTTCCTCTCCAAATGGTTCGATCGGATTACTGACTAGCCATACGAAGCCAGCAGTAATTGGTTCCAGGAGAAATGTGAATCAAAATGGTGCCTCGTGCGCTACTTGGGCTCGCATCTTTGTTATCCGTGCGGCACAGTAACCAACCAACCATTATTGTAAAAAGCAGTAGAAGCTTTATAACCAGTGCAGTTTACATTATAACCCAATTTGGTTTACTTTGTAGGCTTTTCAGGTTTGAATTACAAAAAAGTTAATAGTTTTGGTTTTCTATCGAAAAGTTTTCAAGTTAAACCGAACTCAGTACTGTCACAACAACATCTAAAGTTCCAATTCTAAACCGAATTTGGTTTGTTCAAAAAAGGAGAACAAAAAATTTAGAATTTATGTGAAAATTTCTAAATGTGTAGCTACGTGATTTTGGCTTCGAATTTTTATTAGCTCCTCGTATTGAATGTACATGCAACGTGAAAAATGGTAGACATACCGTTAAAAAGCAATTTCCTAAAGTTGCTGTCCAAATTTAATTTCTTTTTACATTTTCAATACCACCCAGAAATGTCTGATTACTGCACAAATTATTACCACAATATTAAGATGAATGGACATATCTTGAACGTTTGTCGATTAAACTTGTTATGATTTTAAAAAACATGTTTTCAACTTTTTGGTATACCTGTAGTTTAAACATTTACAGCAAAATTATTAAACGCGTGTCAAAAAATATAAAAAGTGGTTTGATAAGATCCTGTTGCATTCATTAGCACCCGGCTTGCGTTTTGAAGTGACGTTTTGTTAATTTATGAGAAAGCGACCGTGATTAGGTTCATGTTTAAAAAACACATATATTTTATGAATTGGAGCATTGATTTAGACACTTGTAAATTAAAACAAAGTAGAAATATGAGTTAACAGTATTTTTATTTTTTGAAGTAATCGACTTATTGCCTAATGACTTTCTAGTCCTAATATTTCCTTATAATATTTATGGTAACTTTCACGTGATAGAAGATAATACGAGTTTTCTTTTAATTGAGGGAAATTAAGTGGTGTGTGCCACATCAGAAGTGATAGCACACCTCCCTGCGGCGTGCCCCTGTCCACTGATTTTGTGGCCTCATACAATTCCCATTGCGTTGTAATCTTCCTGCAATTCAATATGCAGCCGATCCAACTGCTTAAGGCTGGATGTAGTTTAATGTAATAAATAACATCCATAATAGCCCATTTAGAAACATTGTTGAAAGTTCCGGCAATGTCTAAGAAGACTCCCAGAGCATATTCCAGTGCTTTCTCTAAGCTTATTACCACCCTATGCAATGCGTTGTCTACCGACTTGCCTTTGGGGTTGGACTTTATGCACAGATCTATCAGCCTCTCTAAGGTTTTGAGCAGAAATAATGTTAAGCTAATGGGTAAATAGCCTTTGGGATACAGGTGACCGATCTTCACCGCCTTTGGCCGGAAAACTACATGAGCAGTTCTTCAAGAGTGCAGTACATTATTCAGTCTTGTGCACCCATCGAATATTATTTTAAGCCATTCCACCACCGCTCTACTTGAAACTTGTAGCATGGCCAGGAATATGCGATCTGGGTCTGGCGATTTAAACTTAGAAAACTTCTTCATCGCCCATTCGATATTGGTATCAGTCACCAAGCCCGGCACTACCTACCCGTTCCGTGATCGATGTGTGAGTGCTGTCTGCTGGCTCTTCTAAACCATCTCCCTATGGAAATGTGTATTCAAAGGCTCCTCAAAGGACTCCTTACTATTACGTGACCATTCCCCGTTCTCTTTCTTTATTAATCCGTGGACAAAGTTTCCCCTTGCTAAGACTTTTTTCCATCGTGCTGTTTCGCTGGAGCACTCTATATCCGCACAAAAATTTTTCCATGAGATTCTCTTCGCCCTGGAAACTTCACGCTTGTAAATTCTCAGTAGAGCCCTTTACTCTTCCCGACACACTTCGCTTTCCGCGGTCTTTTTTAGCTTAAACATTTCTTCTACCTGTCTTCTTCGAAGACTCAACTCATTGCTCCACCATGGCGGCTATTCTTTTCCTCTGGATCTTCTTAGAGGGCAAGCTCTGTTATACGCAGTCATAAGCGTCCTTGTTAGGAATTCATTATACTCCTCCAGTTCCTCCACATTGGTAGCCTCTTTGGGTTGTCCAGTTTTGTTTCTATCTGTTTCGGTAATTTCGTCCAGTTCATTGACGAAGGGTTTATAAAGGTTCCTCCCTTCTTTGCCCTCTTTAGGGGCATGTTGTAGCTTATATACGCATGGTCGGAGAAGGATGGTATACCAAGAACCATCCAATAATACCATCATATACCACGTTCGGAGCTCAATGTAATATCCAGAACATTGCTGGATGTTGGACCAAAGTATGTAGGGACACTTCCCCAGTTGGCTACCTGCAAATTAGTTTGCAGGATGTAACAAAAGAGATATTCACCTCTCTCGTTCGTATCTCAACTTACCCACGAATTGTGGTGCGCATTTGCATCCGCGCCTATCACCAAATGCCCTTTGCGCCATTCGTCCTGTACTAGCCTCTTACACTCCATCGGTGGAACCTCTGCAGCATGTGCCATGTACAGGATGCCAAGATAATGCCTGCTTATTCTTTTGCTCTACGGCCACCACTACGAAGTCTTCAGTAGTGTAATTAGGCAGCATATATGAATGCAGCTGTTTTCTTGCCATGAATACAGCTCGCATCCGTCCTTCCGTCCTTCCGTTTGCGCGTAGTAAACACCAAATCCGCGCACGCTGAGTCCAGAAACCTTTCCTCCCGATGAGAGCCAAAGCTCCTGGATCAGCGCCGCGTTCAACGATCCCTCCTCAAGGGTTAGGAGGAGTGGCTCGACGCCACTTTACTGTGTTGGAGGTTTATCTGTAAGACTCGCAGCACAATTGGCTGTTTGTCCCCCTGCAATACCTTCTTCGTCCTCCCCTTCCCCATTTGGTTTAGAGTTTTCGAAGCCCATTTCAGCCTATCCCACTTCTTGCAAATTGCGATTGGTATCCTCGGGACTTTTTTTCACGGGTCTTAAATGAAACAAAATATGCAGACTTAAGTTCAAACGTTTAACCGTGTAAAAAAATTCTATATATGCTAATGTCACTATTATCTTGAAATGCACAAATACGTTACGGTTTATGATTTGGCAAAACTTGATTATCAGTTCGCGCTCAGTAACAATCATTTCTGGCAAAACAACCAATGTTCGAAAATCTTGACAAAATGACCAAAAGTAGTTGTACGATTGAATTCACCTTATTGTCGAGATACTTAATCGGCATTCAATGAATTTACCCTTCTAGGACGAACCCAGGATGAGTGGCAAAGGAATATGCGACTATAGCCAGTTCTTATCTCTTTATATGGGTTGGAGTGAACCCTTTTGTTTGAGCATATCCTATGGATAGATCAATTGTAACTGTTTATGTCTGAACGGGTAGTGTTGGGCTGGTCCGCTTTATACCCCTACGAGTACTGTCGGACAGATCCTTTTTGTACCGTTCGACAAGTCCTCTTTGGACCCCTACGGGTATTGTCGGACAGATCCTTTTTCTACTCTCCGTTATACCCTTATGGGTACTGTTCGACGCGTTCTCTTTTTACCCCTGCGGGTACTGTCGGACAGATTCTCTTTGCTCGCCTATGGGTACTGTCGGATAAGTCCTCTTTCTACTCGGACGGGAATTCTTACGGATTTTACAATTTTTTCAAATTCAGTACAATATTCATTTTTTTTCGGTTTGGTGTTGTACAATAACAAAAAAACAACAAATATTTCGATAGTGGAACATATGTCCCTAGTATTTTAAATTCGGTATAGAGCTCCGCATTTTTCTTAAATAATTCTATTCAATCACACTTAATCTTTTTATTTTATTCATTTCGTTGCTATTTATTTTTTATTCTTTTATTTTTATACTCAGTTGAGCAGAGCTCACATTAAGTTTGATTGGATAACGGTTGGTTGTACAGGTATAAAGGAATCGAGATAGATATAGACTTCCATATATCAAAATAATCAGGATCGAAAAAAAATTTGATTGAGCCATGTCCGTCCGTCCGTCCGTCCGTCCGTCAGTCCGTCCGTCCGTCCGTCCGTCCGTTAACACGATAACTTGAATAAATTTTGAGGTAAATTGATGAAATTTGGTATATAGGTTCCTGAGCACTCATCTCAGATCGCTATTTAAAATGAACGAAATCGGACCATAACCACGCCCACTTTTTCGATATCGAAAATTTCGAAAAACAGAAAAAGTGCGATAATTCATTACCACAGAAAGCTAGAACGATGAAACTTGGTAGATAGGTTGACCTTATGACACAGAATAGAAAACTAGTAAAATTGTGGACAACCGCCCACTTTTAAAAGAAGGTACATAATTTAAAACTTTTGCAAGCTGTAATTTGGCAGTCGTTGAAGATATCATGACACAATTTGGCAGGAACGTTACTCCTATTACTATATGTACGCGTAATAAAAATTAGCAAAATCGGAGAAGGACCACGCCCACTTTAAAAAAAAAAAATTTTTTAAAGTACAATTTTAACAAAAAATTTAATATCTTTACAATATATAAGTAAATTATGTCAAGATTCAACTCCAGTAATGATATGGTGCAACAAAATACAAAAATAAAAGAAAATTTAAAAATGGGCGTGGCTCCGCCCTTTTTCATTTAATTTGTCTAGGATACTTTTAACGCCATAAGTCGAACAAAAATTAACCAATCCTTTTGAAATTTGGTAGGGGCATAGATTTTATGGCGTTAACTGTTTTCTGTGAAAATGGGCGAAATCGGTTGATGTCACGCCCAGTTTTTATACACAGTCGTCCGTCTGTCCTTCCGCATGGCCGTTAACACGATAAATTGAGCAAAAATCGATATATCTTTACTAAACTCAGTTCACGTACTTATCTGAAGTCACTTTATCTTGGTATGAAAAATAAACGAAATCTGACTATGACCACGCCCACTTTTTCGATATCGAAAATTACGAAAAATGAAAAAAAATGCCATAATTCTATACCAAATACGAAAAAAGGGATGAAATATGGTAAGGTAATTGGATTGTTTTATTGACGCGAAATATAACTTTAGAAAAAACTTTATAAAATGGTTGTGACACCTACCATATTAAGTAGAAGAAAATGAAAAAGTTCTGCAGGGCGAAATAAAAAACCCTTAAAATCTTGGCAGGTATTACATATATAAATAAATTAGCGGTATCCAACAGATGATGTTCTGGGTCACCCTGGTCCACATTTTGGTCGATATCTGGAAAACGCCTTCACATATACAACTACCACCACTCCCTTTTAAAACTCTCATTAATACCTTTAATTTGATACCCATATCGTACAAACGCATTCTAGAGTCACACCTGGTCCATCTTTATGGCGATATCTCGAAAAGGCGTCCACCTATAGAACTAAGCCCCACGCCCTTTTAAAATAATCATTAACACCTTTCATTTGATACCCATATCATACAAACAAATTCTAAAGTCACCCCTCGTCCACCTTTATGGCGATATCTCGTAAAGGCGAACACCTATAAAACGAAGGCCCACTCCCTTTAAAAAATACTCATTAACACCTTTCATTTGATACCCATATCGTACAAACAAAGTCTAGAGTCACCCCTGGTCCACCTTTATTGCGATACCTCGAAAATGCGTCCACCTATAGAACTAAGGCCCACTCCCTCTTAAAATACTCATTAACTCCTTTCGTTTGATACCCATATTGCACAAACGAATTCTAAAGTCACCCCTGTCCCACCTTTATGGCAATATCTCGACACTATAGAACTAAGGATTACTCCCTTTTAAAATGCTAATTAACACCTTTCATTTGATACCCACATCGTACAAACGCATTCTAGAGTCACCCCTGGTCCATCTTTACGCCGATATCTCGAAAAAGCGTCCATCTATAGAACTTAGGTCCACGCCCTTTTTAAAATACTCATTAATACCTTTCATTTGATACCCATATCGTACAAACGCATTCTAGAGTCAACCCTCATCCACCTTTATGGCTATATCCCTAAATGGCGTCCACCTATAGAACTATGGCCCACTCCCTCATAAAATACTCTTTAATGCCTTTCATTTGATACACATGTCATACAAACACATTCCAGGGTTTCCCTAGGTTCATTTTCCTACATGGTTATTTTCCCTTATGTTGTCACCATAGCTCTCAACTGAGTATGTAATTTTCGGTTACACCCGAACTTAACCTTCCTTACTTGTTAGTTTAGAATTTGTTGTTAAACCCTGAAACTTGGGGTTAAATAGGTTATTTGCCATATGCGACACCTTTGGGAAACATGTTTTGCAGTATTTTTTTTTTTACGACACCTGTCTCTTGGAATTGCCCCAAATATCTTTGTATATTTGAGAATTTTTATGCGGCTAAAATAAAATTACGAGAACTGCACTCCCGTGATAACTGGCACTTCTATTTTATGATAAAACACGCAATTTTTTCTTGTTTCTTTTTACAAGGAAGCGAACTAACTTTGCGTGAGTTTATTTACATTATCAAGGCCGAAGTCGTTGATAAAATAAAAAGTATTAAAAATGAGAAAAAAATATATCTTTCATGAATTGTAGGACAATGTCAAGGTCGTCGGTACAAATTTTATGCAAAATATGCAAAAATATACAAACAAACATTTGTTTATGAAAAAAGTTGAATGAGACCAGCATTAAGTTGTACTCACTAGTTTCTAAATTAGCAGAGATTAAATACCTTGTAAGGCAAGAAATTTGATGACATTAATTCTATTAGTAAAAAAAATAAACAAAGCTCAATTAGCACTTAATTGATACTTCAATAATCACAAATCGAGCTCTGCAAGATATTAGACTGAGCTGCTTTTATATAAATTTCATATTTGCGTAATGCTGATGGGATTCATTTATAAGTGAACGAGGTTTACAGCCATTTAAAAGAATAAAAACGTATAAAAGAGTGGGGTGACATAAGATCAACGGCCATATGGTCAACTGACCTGATGACCACTTCAAATGATCATGCGGTCAATTGGCCTTATAAGAGTTTTAAATGGCCATAAAATCAATTGATCTGGGCCTTTTAAAATTTCCGTTATATTATAACTATTTCGGAAAAGAGGCCATAAGGCATTTTATTGCGACCGGCACAAAAAAAAAACTCCGTTCTAATTGCTCTTTTCATTTGACTGAACAAAAAAGGGCGAAAATATTAAAAAGTTACTGCAGATAAAAAAAATTAATAATTCAACTTTTCGCTTCTTGACAAAACGTGAATTGAATTTGACTAATTCAGAAATGCAGATTGGTCATAATATCAATATAGTGGATAGGGCTGGCGAAAAGCTTGTGTATGTACCCACCCTAGAATTAGTGAAAAAATGTCAAATGGTCGAAAAAATTACAAGAAAAATAGCATATTATTATTTGACGATTGATTACGGACCATACCTAATTTTTAGAACAATTAAATATCTCATCCCTACATATCGTCGATTCAACCTACCAACTCAGATTTGTCCGGCCCTGATGGTGGACATTGTGACAATTTGAAATTCGACTTCGTGACCAAATGGAGTGAGAAAAAAAAAATTAAATAAATGACCCTTTGGCCTCTTAGGAAAATTCGAGTTGTATTTATGACCACTTCAGAAAAACAGATTGGTCATAATATAAAAATAGTTAATATTGCAGCTATTTGAAATTCGACGTTGCTACATTTCATATAACCACTACTTCAATTGATCTTGTGACCCTTTGGGTTCAGTGGACATTATGACCGTTGACCCATCCATGTAAATCCCTCCGTGCAAATTTCACTATTTGCAAACAGCTGATTTTTTTGCTGTGCTACAAATGTTGTTCAATATAAAATTATTTATATCTGGTGGAGTTGGGATGCACTCTATATATATAAAGTTGGAGTTTTAGTCGTACCTTTTTAAATGTTTTAAGTATTTTAATTAAATATTAGTATTTTAATTTTAACTATTTCAGCCATTATTTTGACGTTTATTACCTGTAAAATTTTGTTTATATTTTTAATAATGGCAAACACTTTTATTTATTGTTAAATTTCAATAACTGCAAGAGCTAAGCCTTTTACATTCACACTTAATCTTTGTATTAAACTCAGTATTTTTTTATGATTTGTTTGGATTATAAATTTTTTATTAACTACTTCAAAGCCAAAGCCAATCACTTTTACAACTTTACAACGATATTTGCAACCGAGTTCGCAAGAGTGGAAACGTCAGCTAGGCACAGAAACCATGAACCGACTGAATTTTATAATGCACCGCATGCAGTTAAATTCAGCTACGCTTTTAAAAACCAGATATCGCACATTGGATACAATAAATTTAGGCAACACAATGCTATAGATGCATATATACTCCAGTTCAAACATACCACAAAAGAGGAACAAACAAACAATGAGGCGAAGTATGTTGGCGAGCAAGCGTAGTAGCAAACCATAAAAGTTGAGAATTTTGCACTTCGCATTACTCAGAGTAAGGAATTAGTTAAATAAATCAGCTAGTATATGCACATATGCTCTTCTACGGAATTAGTACGATAATTTTTGTAACGTTAAACTTTTCAGTTTGCTAGGGCAAGTTAAGATATTATAGCACTTATCCTCTATACCAATATGAAGTTGTATACATAATTTGAAATGATGGAAACTCTCAAAAAGCTTAATTTTTATGCAGACCTAATTTCTTACTTAATAGGCGCTTATCTGTTTAAATATTACCTGACCTTCAAGGAAGCACACAAGTAGTTTCTTTCTTTCGATATAAGAATCTAATTGAAAACACTGTAGATCATTCCCTGGCTGAAAATTCGTTCACTTGCAAAAGTGTAGGGGTAGGTAGGTAGGTTGAACTGGCCGGTCCATGAGGACTTAACATAGACTGATTGAGTCCGTAGTGTTACCAGAAGTTTGTTTTAACGACCAAACTGAAAAACCCTATCAAAAACCACGACCTATGTTATAAAATAACTCCGTCCTCTTGGCAAATACTAGAAGCTTCCTAGGACTTAAGCCACTTGCTGCTTCTAGATCTGACAACTGTATCACTCCTAATAGCTGGAGTCTTAGCCTGGCAAGTGCAGAGCACGAGCACAGAACGTGCTCGATCGTTTCCTCCTCCAACCCGCACTTCCTACACCTGCTATCAATGACCAAGCCTAATTTAAAGGCATGTGACGCCAGAAGGCAGTGTCCAGTCAGAATACCCGTCATGAGTCTACAGTCCTCTCTTTTTAATGATAGAAGCAACTGCGTTAGTCTAAGGTTGTAAGACCTACACATAATCTTCGACACTTTACAGCCCCGCGCTTGAACCTACGCCTTTCCTGCTTGGTCGATCATGTGCACCTCTCGCCTTCGCTTAATCTCGCCCAATCTAATTGGGACGTCTACGGAGCAAGCTTCAAGGGATGCGCCCTTTTAGCTAATTCGTCGGCTTTTTCATTCCCATCTATTCCCATATGCCCTGGGACCCAATGTAGATGTATGCTTCTCCCTGTCCCGATTCTCTCCAGAGACTGCTTATACTCTAACACGCATTTAGATGCTGTGATATGTGAGATTATTGCCTTAATTGCTGCTTGACTGTCAATATAAAAGTTAACACGGTTGCAGCTTAAGCTATTCTCTTCCAGGGTTTCTACTGCTTTGGTTACGGCTAATATTTCCGCTTGGAAAACGCTACAGTAATCCGGCAGCCTGTAGGATCTGCTTATTTCCAGATCAGCGCAGTATACCGCAGACCCTACTCCTTCCACTATTTTGGAACCATCGGTGTACACATGTATCGCCTCGTCCGCCATTTGCGCACCCTTGCGCTAACCGTCCACCTCTATTGTGGCCTTAAGATCTTCCTCAAAGTGCAGGTAGGGAATCATGCAGTCTGTTCGTCTTGTGACTGATAACGCTATACTACTATGGCCATATGGTCGGCGCTCTAGCTGCCCCCAAGCATCGAGCCTGATTGCGGTCGTTAACGCTTTGTTCTTTGCTACCAGGTCTACAGGTGGAATGTGCAGAATGGCATACAGTGCAGCCGTCGGGGTTGTTTTCAGGGCTCCCGTAATGCAAAGCATCGATAGTCTGCATACCCCCTCTAATTTTTTGAGGTATGTTGTTTTTTGTGTGGCTTTCCACCAAACAAGAACTCCATAGTATAGAATAGGGCTTACAATCGCTGTAAAATCCCAATGAGAAAGAGAGGGCGATAGGCCCCACGTACACCCCAGCATTCTTTTACATGCATAGAGTGCCGTTGAGGCCTTCTTGACCCTCTCCTCCACGTTGAGCTTCCATGACAGCTTACTGTCTAGGATGATTCCTAGATATTTTGTGCAAGGTTGCTCCTGTAAGGTCACCGCTCCTAACTTAGGCCTGGTCCAATTTGGGACCTTGTACCTCTTTGTAAGCAAGACCATATCCGTCTTCTCCGCATTGACTTTCAGCCCGACATTAGATGCACAGGTATGAATATCCCGAAGCGCCCGATCCATCAAAGAACTAATCGTTGGAAGGCATTTTCCACTTATGACAATTGCAACGTCATCTGCGTAAGCCATAAGTTTTACGGGTCCCTCATCGAATTGCCTGAGCAGTTGGTTGATGACCAGTGTCCACAGCAGAGGTGATAGCACCCCTCCCTGCGGCGTGCCCCTGTCCACTGATTTCGTGGCCTCGTACAATCCCCATTGTGATGTAACCTTTCTACAATTTAACATGCAGCCGATCCATTTGATTAAGGCAGCATGTACTTTAATGTAATTAAGACCATCCATAATCGCCCATTTTGTAACATTATTGAAAGCCCCGGCAATGTCCAAGAAGACTCCTAGAGCATACTCCTTATATTCCAGGGATTTCTCTATGCTTATTTATGGGAAATGTGTATCGAGAAGCACCTCAAGGGATTCCTCACTATCACGTGACCATTCCCAGTTCTCTTTCTTTATTAGTCCCTGGACTATGTTTCCCTTTGCTAGGACTTTTTTCAACCGTGCTGTTTCACTGGAGCAGTCTATGTCCGTACAGAAACTTTTCCATGAGTTTCTCTTCGCCCTGGTAATTTCACGCTGGTAGATCCTCAGCAGATCCCTGTACTCGTCCCGACACGCTTCCCTTTCCGCGGTCTTTGCGAGTTTAAACATTTCTTTTACCTGTTTTCTTAGAAGACTCAGCTCATTATTCCACCATGGCGCCTTTGCTTTTCCTCTGAATCTTCTTAGAGGGCAAGCTTTGTTATATGCAGTCATAAGCGTCCTTGTTAGGAATTCATTCGACTCCTCCAGTTCCTCTACATTAGCAACCTCTTTGGGTTGTCCCAGTTTTGTTTCTACATGTTTCTGGAATTTAGTCCAATTCGTTGCCCTAGGGTTTCTAAAGGTTCCTCCCTTCTCTACCCTCTTTAGTGGGATGCAGAAGCTTATATACGCATGGTCGGAGAAGGATGGTCTATCAAGAACCATCCAATCATACCTTGATATATCACGATCGGAGCTCAATGTAATATCCAGAACATTGCTGGATGTTGGACCAATATATGTAGGAACATTTCCCCTGTTGGCTATCTGCAAATTGGTTTGCAGGATGTAACAAAATAGAGATTCGCCTCTCTCGTTAGTATCTGCTCCTCCCCACGCATTGTGGTGCGCATTTGCATCTGCGCCTTTGACCAACCGCCGTTTGCGCCCTTCCTCCTGTACTAGCCTTTTGCACTCCATCGGTGGAACCTCCGCAGCATGGGCCATGTAGCAGGACGCCATGATAAATGCCTGCTTATTCTTTTGCTCAACGGCCACCGCTACGAGATCCTCAGTGGTGTAATTAGGCAGCATATATGAATGCAGCTGTTTCCTTACCATTACTACAGCTCGCACCCGTCCTTCCGTTTGCGCGTAGTAAACGCCAAACCCGCGCGCGCTAAGTCCAGAAACCTTTTCTCCCGATGAGAGCCACGGCTCCTGGATCAGCGCCACGTCAAACGAACCCTCCTCAAGGGTTAGGAGGAGTTCGCTCGACGCCACTTTACTGTGTTGGAGGTTTATCTGTAGGACTCGCAGCACCACTGGGCTGTTTGTCCCCCTCCAGCACCTTCGTCTTGACGTCGTCGTCCTCCTCTTGCCCTTTTGGTTTAGAGTATTCGAGGCCCCCTTCAGCCCCTCGTGAATGTTGTGCCGTGTGTTCCTCTGTGCGAGTCACAGCACCATTTAGCGGTTGGTCCTCTTCTAGCACGTTCGTGGTGACGTCGGGGACCTCCACCTGTCTTTTTTCCCTTAGGCTTCTGAGGTCCTTTTCGACTTCGCCCACTTCCAGCGTGTTAGGATTTTTATCCTCGGGATTTCTTTTCCTGAGTCGCATGTAAATTTTGCCAGTGCTAAAGGACATTTTGCCAAGCTGCGTGTACAAAATATCCTCCGCCTGCTTGTTTATTTGGAAGATGTAGAACTGACCATCCTCGGTAGGCCGAGATACAGTAAGTACCTTTCAATCCTGTGTCGGTATGTTCGGATTCTGATTCTGCAGAAGTCGCAGTGTATCCTCCGACTTCATCACGCATGGTATCCATTCCTTAACTTTTGGTACCGTGGGGATTTGCGCTTTACCCACCACCTCAAACCGCGCGTTCGTGCCTTGCCTTTGGAAGTTTGGAACGACTTCCCCCAGCCACCGCAAGTCGCACGCTATCATCTTCACACCATTATACCATCCACCCGAATCAAAGGTTGGAAGGGGCTTACTTGGTTGTTCCCGCATCATTTTAAGCATTAAGCTAATAAGCTCCCTTTCCACAGATCTCCACCTTTCAGTAGTCATTTGTCCCAACGGACTGCTACGATCAACCAGCGCCACAGTCAGTGACTGTTTTGCCACATCACTCATCTTCTCGGGAAAAGCAGGAGCCTTAGTGTTATCTCCCTTTGGCACCTCCGAGAACACCGGAGTCTTCGCGTTAACTCCCTTTAGCGCCTCCGATAAAGCCGGAGTCTTAGCGTTATCTCCATTTGGCTTATCTCCTACTTCCGTAGTTGGAACTTCCCTCTGACTGGCAGCTTTCGAGGTAGTTGCTACCTCGCTATTGGAACCCATCTGTCTTACAGCTTTGGGCCTACTTGTCTTGTCTATGCGACTGCCCGCCTCGCGGCTTTAGGACTGGGTCCTTTCTGCCTCTTGAAAGCAGGCTTGTCGCCTTCTGCCGAACGTTGCCTCTTCATTCTGCCATTCGACGCTTCTTCCTCCTCGTACCGGTTGCAGAACCGAGGGTTTCTCGCAGCAAACCTTTTGAACTGCCTTCGACCTACTTCTACCGCTTCATGGGCCCATTCCAAGCGCTCGATCTCCACTTCTGTTGGGTCGACCACTGCCCCCAAGCGTTGTACAATTCTTAGTGCTGCACGGTACTGCGAGAAAGCTCTTTTACTTCCTCTGCTCCTTACCCTTCTCCACTCTTCTGCTCCGTTTTCATTTGTGTGCTTCTCCAACACGGAGTTCATTGAATCAGCACTACTCTCGCTCCCCGAGTCCGACGCATCGCTTAATTCGTATTTGTCGTCCTTGGATTGCAACTCAGTCCTCCTCTTTACATCCTCCTTATTACATTCAGGTAATGAGTTGTTCATCTTGGTCGTACGACCACCTGCCCGACAAGGCGGACTCAGCGGTACAGTATTATATACGGGGAAAGAATCGTCCGCCACAGCAGCGCCCCTTACTGCGGTAAGGCCATAAATACTTCCCGAGATGGCCCGGTATCGGGAAGGCTCCGTTCGAATACAGCCGAATTTATCCCCTGGCTGCAGATCGTCCAATAGGCACGGTCCGCATAACACCCTGGATTAGGGGGTTGGCAGTTCTTGGTCACCGACATCCCGCCGCCCTCCTATGAGGCGAGACGGCGTAGATGTCAGTCCTAAACAGCTCCGCCTCATAGTCGGGCGCTATGGAGTTCGGCTAAGCCCTCACACCAACGACAAGGTGCCTACTCTAGTGAGGGGAAAAAAAAAAGTGTAGGGGAGTATCTCCCCATTTTGTCTGAAGTGGTTTTGCCTTAATTTTGTGAGAAATGCTTCATATTATTACTGCATTAATATTGTCCAATTAGTCGACCCGCGGGCCTAATATTTGACGGTAATCAGGCTGGGCCAGTTTGCAGGATTATCTTCCTTCTGGTTAGGAAAAAATAGTTGGACGCTAATTATCATAAGTGAATATATGCGCTTTAGCATCTGCTATTGCTTAAGGAATCTTACAGCCTTCATAGCTTTTTGTTTTTTTTTTTCGAATTTTAGTCGGGATGATATTATTCGTACCTCGTTACAGTCGAGAAGGAAAACTTTGTTTGCGCTTCAGCGTCTTTCCTGAGTGATATATCGCTTAAAAAAATAATAAGTGTAAGGCGTGATAATCTCCGAAGAGATTCTAGGCCATGCTTCTTTTCCGATTTGCGTCTTGCTTTTTTTAATTTTTCCTACAAATTGGTGGGACAGGACCTAATCTTCTTATACCGAATCCGAACGGCATCTGCAAGGCATATAAGTTTTCGTTGAGAGCTTTTCATAATACACTCGGAGTGCTTGCCAAACACTGCAAAGGGGCGACCCCGCTTAGAAAAATTTGTATGCATTGCAGATGCCATTCGCAGTCGGCATTAATGAATGCCCTGTCCGACCAATTTGTAGGAAAAATTAAAAAGAGCATGACGCAAATTGGAGGAGAAGCTCTGCCTAAAATCTCTTCGGAGGTTATCGCGCCTTCTCATTTTATTTTGTTTATTCCTTTATAAATATTAGCATACCAGGCAAACATTGTTCTACCCAAACTTACTTTTATCTGCATAATTTTGAGGGAGTTTTTTTTTTCTTATTTCCCCTCACTCTCCCCTTTTTCCACTTACTCTCTTAACTTCTAACTAACTTACTCTCTCTTATTCCCCCTTGTTTTTCCTTTTCCCAGTTCTTATCTTTTCTTTTCTTCTTTCGGCTTCTCTGTATTCCCTTCCGTATTTTCTCTGCATTCCATTCGTCTGTCTTTATCGTCTCTATCTATTCGCTATTAGTGAAATAATAATATGAGGGATTTGTAAAAATCTAACTATACTTAAATTAGATTGCTTCGCATAGATCTGACCCTAGTCCTCTACCCGGAAAATATGTATCCTAAGTACCTCATAATCTAAGCAAAAAGCTATCAATGTAAACAGCTGCATCCTTATTATGATTATTTAGAATTGATCATAAATTTTTCCACTGCCGAAAAAAACGTAAGAGGTGCCCCTTTTGTGGATATGGGTGGAAATATTAATAAAAACGGCTGAGTGGAGTGGTAGTTCCTTAAGAACTTTGTGCGCGCAAATTAGAATAAAATCTACCACAAAATATCTTGGAGCATAAAATTTTATCTAGTGCACAAAAATATTTCAATATACATACACAAATAACGCCTTTTGTTCAAAAGTTTTAACAGAAGACAATATTTCGAAAAATATTTGCAAATCTTATCGGTTTTGCTGCATGTGAAATGAAATTACAATACACAAAATACTGAGATATATATGTATTAGAGTTCTTGATAATCGACTATTTCATTAGTAGATTAACATTTGGTATAATTTGGCATGTATGTAAGTAATGTCGTGAAATGCTCTCGCTTGGCGCGTAGTAGCACGTTTGGTTACGAGCGAACAAACACAAAAATGCATTTTTTTGTGTGAAACATTTTTTTTTTCAGAATATGTCGGTTATATTAGAAAGGATTCAACTATTTTCTGTATACAGAACGAAAGTAAGTATTCAAAACTTTATTGCAAGTAAAAAACTACTCTATTGTTGTTGTTGTTGTAACGATAAGGACACTCCCCGAGGGCCTTGGGGAGTGTTATCGATGTTGATGGTCCTTTGCCGAATGCAGATCCGATATGTTCCGGTAACAAACATCATAAAGTTACTAGCCCGGCCATCTCGGGAACGGTATGGTATGACCACATCAAGAGTTCGGGGTCGCCAGAGCTTCGGATGTTAATGAAACAGGATTCGTCATGGGTAGGTGAGGTTGACAATTGAGTTGGAGAAGCTACATATTGCACTGGAAATCCCTCGAAAGTTTGGTATTTTACTCGCCTCTTACGACAGGCCTACCTACCGCGGGTATATTCTGAGCCCCCTAATCCGCTGTGGGTAGAAATTACTCAATCAAATTGTTCACTTCAGATTTATAGCTATGTAAACAACAATTTTAAGATTTTTTACCACAAATAAATTATGCTGGAAACAACCATTCAAAATGATTGGCTTTAAAACGCTCTCAAGCCGATGTTTGAGGGGTAATTACATTTAATACGTATTTAGCGACTTTATTTTATAAGATATATAGATACCGTATATTATAAATATATAAAAAATATTTGCTTTCAAAATCATACGCCTTGTTTGGTTTGTTATATCACAATTGCTCCACGTAATAACAATACTTTTTCGCCAGCTTAAATTTCCTACTGAATAAAATCTCCAAAAAGACATTTGAATGACGTACAGAGAGAATCTTTTTTTTTTTTTGCCAATTATTGCTTATATTTCACCTGCATGGACATACTCAAATTGGTATGAGTTTCCGAATGTTTGTTTTAAATTCAAGCGCCAGTTGTATGGATGTATGTGTGTTGCAATAAAATAGTTGCACCAAACAAGGCTTTATTCATATTTCTTAAATCACTCAAGCGTAGAAAATTTGAAGGCATGTCTACATATCAACAAACATTCATATGAACGTATGTATGTAAGCATGAAATTATTGCGTTTGTGTCTAGTTGGCGATTTAGTTAAATTATTGTTTAAATATTTTTGCTGCCTTTTATATTTAATTTTAATTGGTTACATTTATTGATAAATTACATACATACAACACTAGAAAATCCGCTATTAAATATGCAGTAATTAAAATATATTTTTGTGAAGTACATTCAAGACCTGTTAAATTTGAATTAATATTAGTAATCAACTAATTAGATGCCTATTTTAATGGCCAATAATTATTTCAATTGTTTTCCGAAAAAAGCAAATACTAATTGATTACCATTAGAAAAAAATCATGATTTTTTCCGATTATTGAAAAAAATAAAAAATAATCAGAGGATTACTTTTGATTATTTTTGATTTTTTCGATTATTTTTAATTATTTTTTTTTTGATTATTTTTAATTTTTTTTTGTTTTGATTTTTTTGATTTTTTTTTTAGATTTTTTTTTGCGCTTTGTTGAAAGAAAAATTTCCGTTTGTTGCATGTACGGGATAATTTCTACATACAAGTACATTTTAGGATGCAGTAGTAAATCGTAAGCGCTTATCGAGGCGAATATATACATGCAACATATAGGGCGAATTGTATATGAGCGTTGATTCAAACATATTCTCCGGTAAGTATACACACATCAGCATATTTTATTACACTCATTTTATAAAATAATATGGGATCGAAAACGGCGGTTTTTCTAATTACCCAGACAATATGTAAAAAAATGTTGGATTCATAGGTTGGCGTCCAAAAGCTTTCATTTAGCAACGATCCTTTATGGTTTCATCCTTAAGTCTAGCCAATTTTGTATATCCAAAATATATATATATATCCACTATTTTGGATTACGTTATGACTATGCACTGATTATTTTGCACATACAAGTACATAGGTGGATGTAACGGTATATCGTGAGCGCTTATCTAGGCATATGGGTACATACATACCCACCTAAAATTGTGTCTATAGATGTAACCTCGTATTGTTTTACGGCAAAACAATATGCTCAAACAATATGTATGAGTAATACTACTTCGGTTGATAGCTTCACTTCCAACTGGAGCGATCCTCTAAGTTATCATTCATCATCATGATCAGTTGTCTAACCAAAAGTTGTTATATCCCAGATAAACTTATTAACATATGTCCATGTACATTAGGTTGAAACTTGTTTTTTTAATTTCTTATGATTACGTCTAGAATCTATAAAATTTTATGATTTGCAAAGTGAGCCATATTTTTAGTACTAACAATGCAAATTCCAAACACATTTGTTTCCCTATGATACATAATTTTTTTTGACATGGTTGGATATTTTCCAAGAATATATATATATATATATATATATATACATATTAAAAGTCTTATACAGCGGTCGGATGCTAATACGTGCCCTAAAAGACTAAGCTTGACGTCAGTTTTAATAATCCGAAGGCGGAAAACAAAAATTTTGAGTCGCTCAAAATATATTAACGAAGAAAAATGCTTATATATGATAAAGCTCTCTAATACTATGTTCAAACAGAAAAATAAATGGAGGCTATTTCGATTTAAATTGAGTGGTGTTCATACAACTCTATTTAGCTTACACAATAGTAATTTGATAGCTGGATGCCTCATCTCTACAGTAACAACATATCTTTGTTGAGACTGTCAAAATGTGCGTGTTGGTATTAGGTGAATGAAATGGAATGAAAACATAAAACTTTGAAATTTTTGTGTGTTGTAAGAAAATGTGTTCAATGTTTTGTTTTGATTTTGATTTTGCCATCTTCTTTTGACAGTCCCTACTCCAGTGAAATGAAAGACATAAAATCAGCTGATGAAATGAGCCAACCATATAGTTCAGCCATGCGTAAGTGACGTTTAAATATACTCAATAAACACACTTTCCAATGTTGCATTTGCAGGTTGAAACAATTTATTACGCAATTTTTTTTAAATTGGCAATTTATTATTACAATTTATTATATGACAAATTGCGTAATAAATTGCCCAAACAGTATAAATTGCCAATTTGGTGTGTGTTTGAACCTAGTATAAATGGGATAAAGAACACTCACATAGTGGCGATGATATGAAACCAATTGTACAGGTATAAAGGAATCGAGATAGATATAGACTTCAAATCTCATCAGTGTCGAAAAAAATTTGATTGAGCCATATCCGTCCGTCCGTCCGTCCGTCTGCCCGTTAGCAGGATAACTTTAGTAAATATTGAGATATCCTCACCAAATTTGGTACACGAGCTTATCTGGACCCGGAATAGATTGGTATTGAAAATGAGCGAAATCGGATGATAAGCACGCCCAATTTTTATATATAAAAGATTTTGTAAAACACAAAAAACCTGATTATTTAGTAAATTTTACACCTAGAATGTTGAAATTTGACATGTGGACTGATATTGAGACTCTTGATAAAAATGTGATAAATGCGCCTGGCAGCGCCCACTTGTGATAAAATAAATTTTACAAATATTGTTAATCATAAATCAAAAATCGTTAAACTTATCGTAACAAAATTCGGCAGAGAGGTTGCCTTTATTATTAGGAATGCTTTGAAGAAAAATTAACGAAATCGGTTAAGGACCATGCCCACTTTTATATAAAAGATTTTTAAAAGGGTCGTGGACGAATAAAATAAGCTATTTCTTTGCAAAAAAAGAGCTTTATATCATTGGTATTTCATTTCCCAAGTGGATTTAAAACAATAAATAGGAAAAACTTCAAATTTTAAAAAATGGGCGTGGCACCGCCCCTTTTACGACTAAGCAATTTTCTATGTTTCGGGAGCCCTAACTCGAAGAAAAATTAACGGATCGTAATAAAATGGGTACACAAATTTTGCATATAGCAGAAAATGTTTCTAGTAAAAATGGGTGGGATGGGTTAAAGACCACGACAACTTTTATATAAAGATTTCGAAAAGGGTCGTAGACTAGAATAATAAGCTACAATTTAGCAAAAAATAGTTTTGAATTAATGATATTTCACTTATCAAGTTTTATTGTAAGAGGAAATGGGGAGACATTTTTTTAAACGGGCGGTGATACGTGTTATGTAGAGAAGTAATTTACGTGAAATGAAATGTACAATTTAAGCTCACGCTGGTTATATAAAATTCGGCTACACCCGAACTTAGACGAGTTTACTTCTTTTTAATTAAAAAGTAAAAATAAAAGGCAAGTGTACCAAGTAATCGTAAAGTCCGATGTGTAAACATGCAGGTATAAGTCTAGGAAAGTAATGTTTTTTAAATTGATTTGAGCTCGTTCAGGGGCTGAATAATTTTAAATAAAGGTATGTAACTTTGCCAGAAAAAATAGTTTCGCGCGTTTTGAGAAGAGCTTTGCAGACTGTTTAACGTTAACAACCAATAGCAACAAGTAATTATTTCATTAATCGTTTCTTTTTTATCGCTTTTTTGTTAGTTTGTAATCGAAGGGTTACACATGGGTCATCTATTTTATATAGATATTTAGCTGTGTAGCCTTGGTGCTATCTGTGCCATAACAAACCGATGAGTTGTCATAAAACGCGATAGCAGCCTATAAAAAATCGTTAACCGCTAACTTTTCGGTTAGAAAGCGGTAAGTTTGTGATAACAAATCGATAACCTTACTATAGAACTCCGATAAGAAATCGGGAGCAATCAGTAATTTTGCGATGAAACATTAACAAATTTTTCTTAACAAATGGAAAACTCGTATATTAAGAATCGATTCTATTTTATTTTATTTCATTATGTTTTGTTTTATTTTAATTTATCTTATATAACTTACAATTTTGTTTTGTTGATTATATATATATTTTAATTTTATTTAAAGTTATTTATTTTAAACCATTATATTTGATTTGATTTTATTTTACTTTATTTTATTAAATTTAATTATACTCAGCTGAGCAGAGCTCACAGAGTATATTAATTTTGTTCGCATAAAGGTACCCCGTAACGGCATAAACTAATCGAGATAGATATAGACTCATTTAGCCATGTTCGCCCGTATGCCCGTAAACGCGATAACTTGATTAAATTTTGAGGTATCCTAATGCAATTTGGTATATAGGTTCCTGGGCGCTCATCTCAGATCGCTATTTAAAATAAACGGAAACGGACTACAACCACGCCCACTTTTTTGATATCGAAAATTTCGAAAAACGGAAAAAGTGCTATAATTCATTATCAAAGACGGATAAAGCGATGAAACTTGGTAGGTGCGTTGAACTTATGACGCAAAATAGAAAATTAGTAAAATTTTGGACAATAGGCGTGGCACCGCCCACTTTTAAAAGAAGGTAATTTAAAAGTTTTGCATGCTGTAATTTGGCAGTCGTTGAAGATATCATGATGAACTTTGGTAGGCACGTTACTCCTATTACTATATATATGCTAAATAAAAACTAGCAAAATCGGATGACGAACACGCCCACTTTAAAAAAAAAATTTTTTTATGTTGAAGCCAAAAGGCTTGCAATGGTTGGGAATCGCTGGTGTTCTCCCAATTCAGCAGTTCCCTACAAAGCAACTCTGTCGTTGGAAAATCACCGGTGATCACTTGCATACTAGGAGAGAAGTAACTAATTATCGGCTGGAACGATGAGTGTTTTGATAACCATCATAGGAATCGCATCCAGCCATCATCGTGTCCTACAGGTAATTATAAGTGATTAACTTCCTATTGTACCTACAAATCTTACTATACTTACTTCCGTTGTATATCTATGTATTTGTCCTTTTAAATACACTTTTATAATTTCATTCTAATTCGTTGGTTTTTATTTCTTTAGTACCATTTTTTTCGTTTGATCCCCGCCCGATCATTTGGTCCTTCGAGCCGTCGAACTGCACGGGATTTTGTTGTGGAAAAGTGAACTAAAACACATATACAATTACAACAAAGAGAGGCAGAAAAACGAAGACATCAACACAAAGAAGAAGAAAGACTAACAAATTAATTTCGATACAAACAAACAAAATATTCTTCAATCAAAAAATCATAAAACAGGTGCGTGTAATATGATTAATTTGTTGAGCAATTAGGTTTTTTCTTGTGTAAAAAATATACTTACACATGTGCAAGTGAAAAATTAAAAACTAAACAGAAATTGTTTTATTAGTGCTAATAGCGCTATTTTAATTAGTCACATACACAAGTGCACAAGTGAGAGATAAATACGATCGCCCCCAGTAAAGTGTTCGCGACTTTATCAGCCAATTTTCGGAAAAAAAGTAAAGTGAATTGTTTTTAATTTTCGGTTTGAAAAATAAATAAATTGATAATAAAATCGATCGTATTTATCTGTTCTGGCAGTGTATTTTAATTATTTCCACGTTTATTTGAAGTTGGATATTCAAATCGTTGAATATCATAAATAAGTGAATAAAACTTTGTATTGTTATACTCAGTTGAGCAGAGCTCACAGAGTATATTAAGTTTGATTGGATAACGGTTGGTTGTACATATATAAAGGAATCGAGATAGATATAGACCTCCATATATCAAAATAATCAGGATCGAAAAAAAATTTTATTGAGCCATGTCCGTCCGTCCGTCTGTCCGTCCGTCCGTTAACACGATAACTTGAGTAAATTTTGAGGTATCTTGATGAAATTTGGTATGTAGGTTCCTGAGCGCTCATCTCAGATCGCTATTTAAAATTAACGATATCGGACTATAACCACGCCCACTTTTTCGATATCGAAAATTTCGAAAAACCGAAAAAGTGCGATAATTCATTACAAAAGACAGATAAAGCGACGAAACTTGGCAGGTGAGTTGATCTTATGACGCAGAATAGAAAATTAGTAAAATTTTGGACAATGGGCGTGGCACCGCCCACTTTTAAAAGAAGGTAATTTAAAATTTTGCAAGCTGTAATTTGGCAGTCGTTGAAGATATCATGATGAAATTTGGCAGGAATGTTACTGCTATTACTGTATGTACGCTTAATAAAAATTAGCAAAATCGGAGAAGGACCACGCCCACTTTTAAAAAAAAATTTTTTTTAAAGTAAAATTTTAACAAAAAATTTAATATCTTTACAGTATATAAGTAAATTATGTCAACATTCAACGCCAGTAATGATATGGCGCAACAAAATACAAAAATAAAAGAAAATTTCAAAATGGGCTTGGCTCCGCCCTTTTTCATTTAATTTCTCTAGGATACTTTTAACGCCATAAGTCGAACAAAAATTAACCAATCCTTTTGAAATTTGGTAGGGGCATAGATTTTATGACGTTAACTGTTTTCTGTGAAAATGGGCGAAATCGGTTGATGCCACGCCCAGTTTTTATACACAGTCGTCCGTCTGTCCTTCCGCATTGCCGTTAATACGATAACTTGAGCAAAAATCGACATATCTTTAATGAACTTAGTTCACGTGCTTACTTGAACTCACTTTATCTCGGTATGAAAAATGAACGAAATCTGACTATGACCACGCCCACTTTTTCGATATCGAAAATTACGAAAAATTAAAAAAATGCCATAATTCTATACCAAATACGAAAAAAGGGATGAAACATGGTAAGGTAATTGGATTGTTTTATTGACGCGAAATATAAATTTAGAAAAAACTTTATAAAATGGTTGTGACACCTACAATATTAAGTAGAAGAAAATGAAAAAGTTCTGCAGGGCGAAATAAAAAAGCCTTAAAATCTTGGCAGGTACTACATATATAAATAAATTAGCGGTATCCAGCAGGTGATGTTCTGGTCACCCTGGTCCACATTTTGGTCGATATCTGGAAAACTCCTTCACATATACAACTACCACCACTCCCTTTTAAAACTCTCATTAATACCTTTAATTTGATACCCATATCGTACAAACTCATTCTAGAGTCACCCCTGGTCCACCTTTGTGGCGATATCTCGAAAAGGCGTCCACCTATAGAACTAAGCCCCACGCCCTTTTAAAATACTCATTAACACCTTTCTTTTGATACCCATATTGTACAAACAAATTCTAGGGTCACCCCTGGTCCACCTTTATGGCGATATCTCGAAACGGCGTCCACCTATGGAACTAAGGATTACTCCCTTTTAAAATACTCATTAACACCTTCCATTTGATACCCATATCGTACAAATGCATTCTAGAGTCACCCCTGGTCCACCTTTATGGCGATATCTCGAAAATGCGACCACCTATACAACAACCACCACTCCCTTTTAAAACCCTCATTAATACCATTAATTTGATACCCATATCGTACAAACACATTCTAGAGTCACCCCTGGTCCACTTTATGGCGATATTTCGAAACGGCGTCCACCTATAGAACTCAGGCCCACTCCCTTTTAAAATACTCATTAACACCTTTCGCTTGATGCCCGTATTGTACAAACAAATTCTAGGGTCACCCCTGGTCCACCTTTATGGCGATATCTCGAAACGGCGTCCACCTATGGAACTAAGGATTACTCCTTTTTAAAATACTCATTAACACCTTTCTTTTGATACCCATATCGTACAAACACATTCTAGAGTCACCCCTGGTCCACCTTTATGGCGATATCTCGAAAAGGCGACCACCTATACAACAACCACCACTCCCTTTTACAACCCTCATTAATACCTTTAATTTGATACCCATATCGTACAAACACATTCTAGTGTCACCCCTGGTCCACCTTTATGGCGATATTTCGAAACGGCATCCACATATAGAACTAAGGCCCACTCCCTTTTAAAATACTCATTAACACCATTCGTTTGATGCCCATATTGTACAAATAAATTCTAGGGTAACCCCTGGTCCACCTTTGTGGCGATATCTCGAAACGGCGTCCACCTATGGAACTAAGGATTACTCCCTTTTAAAATACTCATTAACACCTTTCATTTGATACCCATATCGTACAAACGCATTCTAGAGTCAACCCTGATCCACCTTTATGGCTAAATGGCGTCCACCTATAAAACTATGGCCCAATCCCTCATTAAATACTCTTTAATGCCTTTCATTTGATACACATGTCATACAAACACATTCCATGGTTTCCCTCGGTTCATTTTCCTACATGGTTATTTTCCCTTATGTTGTCACCATAGCTCTCAACTGAGTATGTAATGTTCGGTTACACCCGAACTTAACCTTCCTTACTTGTTTTTCTTATGCACACAGGTGCAATCGGTAATAATAATTTGTTAATTCGTTTTCGTTCACTCTCTCAGTTCTCGCCGTTTATCCACTAATACAAATTTACGTTTCGTGGAAATTAATAATCATTTTCGAGTCTCGAAATCACTGGTTTATTTTTTCCTAGTCGGAAAATACATAAAATCCATATTTAAATTTTCACGTCTACGTAAATTTTATTAAACTAAATTTCAGTATTTAACTTAATATGCAATAAGCATTTGGCTATCAGTCATTTGGTTACTTTGTTAACAAAATCATTTGATTTAAATATTTTCGTACATACATACATACGTAATTACAATATTTCAACCACTATTTCCATTGCCTTTGTCATTTTCTCGCTCTTTAATTTTGTTAACGCGGGTTGTTACTTGTGTGTATATACATACAAGGCACATTTGTAGGAATATACAGCCCAGTAGGAAATTTTTACATTAACCCCGTGGGAAATTTTTCAAAAATTAACTGAACTAAATTCGAGAAATTTTTTCAAATTTATATATAATTGGTGGCGCCTATCATTCCCTTTGACGGTTTTTAGTATTTGGGTACATTCCAATATTCGTCATATTTACTCGATTGTTTTAATTCTCGGCATATAAAGCGTTGTACGTTTGAGAGTAAATATCGCCTTAAGTTACTTTACTAGGTGTTCAGACCAAATTGTTGAATTCAATGCGGAATTCAATGAAGCCTTTTTAAAGGAAAATTCGAAAACCTCCTTGGAAATTCTAAAAACAGAACTAATCGGCGCTTGGTCGAACACAAAGCTAGCATATGAAAAATGCTTACAATCCTTGAAGAATGAGGATGAAGTAGAAGCGGTCAAAGCAAAGCAGTCAACATCTCTTAGGGATTATATATCCTGCTTGTCACGCATTACTGAATGCATCCAACAGGCCGAAGCAAGCGTTGCTCCAGCCACTGTCCCTGCCCAAGTAGCCACATCCTCAAATAGTTTGCTTTTACCGCCATGTGATACGGAAATATTTCATGGTGATTATGTGTCTTGGCCATCCTTTCGCGATCTATTCATAGCGATTTACATTAAAAATTCGCGAATAGATGACGTCGAAAATCTGTATTTCTTGCTTCACAAAACAAATGGTGAAGCAAAGGAAATCGTTGCGAAATCCCCGCTAACCAATCAAGGCTTCCACATGGCGTGGTCGAATCTCAAAGCGGCGTACGAACACAAACGGGTGCTGGTCAACATCCATCTAAAGGCACTTTTCTCCCTTCCAGTCATTCGGCCTGAAAGTGCAAAAATGTTAAAGGAACTTCAGCGGTGCATTAACGGATGCTTATCAGCCCTTGAAATGCACGAGGTCAAGGTGGAAAATTGAGATCCAATTCTAATCTTCCATTGTTCTAATCGCTTACCGGAAGCAACGCTCGGTTTATGGGAGCAATCCTTAGAAGACAAAGCGGCTCTACCCAGATGGAGTCAAATGGACGCATTGCTCACGCAACGGTACAGGACTTTGGAATCAATAGTGGATGTAAAATGTTCTACAACATCGTCGTCGCCTAAGACCCTTCAAAAATCATCGGCACATTCGACCAACAACGCGAGCCAAAAGAAAGCAGCTCTTGCTACCAAAGTTTCAAATTCAAACTGCGTTTTATGTCCGAAGCAACACCATCCTCTCCGATTATGTACCAAATTCCTCTTCCTTTCCGTAAGCGATAGGTTTGCGGCAATAAGAAAGCACAACTGCTGTCTAAATTGCCTTACGAAAGGCCATTCCATAAAGGACTGTAAAAGTCAATACTCCTGCACTACGTGCAAGAGTAGACACCACACTTTACTTCATAGATTGTCTTCCAACGCGCAACCCTCTAAAGAAACCGCGGCTGGAACCGCGGCGCAAGCATTCCACACAAATATACAGTCCACTTCTTCGAATACAAATTTGTCGTTATGTGAGAATAATCTGAAATCATCAGGTTTATCCTCAGCTCTTCTCGGAACTGCCATGGTTCACATTTGCCATTCGGGCGCAACATACATAGCTCGCGCGTTAATAGATTCTTCTGCTGAAGCGTCGTTTATTTCTGACCGACTGCGAAAACTTCTTAAGCTTCCTTTATCGAAAACAAACGTGGTTATTTCCGGGCTAAACCAAAAGGTTTGCAATAATTCCGCGAAAAGTTGCTCGTTTATTTTGGGCTCACTCCGGGACCCAAACCTCTTCATAGAAGCCTCGGCATTCGTATTACCTCAAATTACAGATAATTTGCCATCGGCTTCAATCGATGAAACACTTCTCGACCAATTGCCAAAAGTACCTTTAGCAGATCCAAAGTTTTTACAAAGCGGTCCCATAGATGTTCTGATCGGGGGAGGTTTATACCCTAAAGTTATGTTAGATGGCGTGAATCGTAGTATTCATAAAACTCTTTTATCTCAAGAGACCGTGTTCGGGTGGATTGTCACTGGGGCATCGGGCACCGCACACGTCTCTTGCTTTACTACCAAAGTCTCAATAGGAGAAGATATTAATTTAGATAGTCAGCTTCGTAAATTCTGGGAGTTAGAAGAAATACCCAAGAAGAAACACCAGTCATCGGAAGACTTGTTTTGTGAAGAACTGTACTCGAAGACGACTATACGAAACCCAGATGGTAGATATGTCGTGTCGTTTAAAAGTTTTTATCCCACGGATTTAAAATTAGGTGCAACTCGGCCAATCACGCTGCAGCAATTTTATCGCAACGAAACAAGATTGCTAAAAACCCCTTCGTTAAAAGAAGAATACGACAATGTTGTTAAGGAATACCTTGAGTTAGGACATATGGAGCGTAGAAGCTCCAAATTTCGAATATTCACCTAGCCACTTTTACCTCCCACATCACGCGGTTCTGAAACCGGAAAGTACTTCGACGAAGTTGAGAGTAGTTTTCAACGCGTCATGTAACTCTTCGAATGGCGTCTCGTTAAATGATATTCTCCATGCAGGCCCGGCTCTTCAGTCGGATTTAACTACTCTTATAATTCAGTGGCGGCTGTAAAAGTTCGTTCTAAGAAGCGACATATGTATCGTCAAATTCTGGTCAAACCTGAACACAGACCTTATCAGAGGATTATTTTTAGGGATGACCCGCACGGTAGCATAAAATACTGTCAACTTAAAACGAGTCACTTTCGGAATAAATTGCGCACCATACTTGACAATTAGAACACTTATTCAATTAGCTCAAGACTGTCAGGATTCACATCCATTGGCAGCTCAAATTCTCCGGAATTCCATGTACGTAGATAACGTATTAGCTGGATTCCACGATATAGCCACAGCTTCACAAGCGCGAGATGAACTTATCGAATCATTAGACAGCACTGGTTTGTCCTTGAGGAAATGGTCCTCAAATTCGAAAGAGATTCTGAGAAATCTTCCGCAAGATAATCTCTTGGACAAAGACTTCTTGGAATTAGACGAACCAAGTACGACAAAGGCATTAGGAATTCGATGGAATGCTAAATCAGATCGGTTCTTCTTTAAAATTCATATTCCCTCGTTGCAGGACACGTATACGGAACGCCAAGCATTGTCTCTTATAGCGAAGCTTTTTGACCCAGCAGGTTGGCTAGCATCAATCGTGGTGCTAGCAAAAATAGTTATGCAGCAAATATGGTCCGACGGTACTCCCTGGGATAAACCCTTATCTCCTCAAACTCTTTTCAAATGGAAAGCATTTTTAGAAAATTACCAATTAGTAGAAGAAATCGAAATTCCGCAATGGGTATGCTATTCTGAGGAATCACCTTTCCAAGTTCATGCCTTTTGCGATGCCTCGGAAAAGGCATACGGGGGGCGATATATTTAAGAGTAGAAAACCAAGGAATCAAGTCTTCCAATCCTTTACTGGCCAAATCAAAGGTCGCACCAATCAAAACCATATCACTTCCCCGTTTAGAGCTGTGTGGTGCTGTTCTGGTGGTCGATATGCTTCAATCACTTCTAAAGGAAATTCCATTCAAAGTAAAAAATATATACAGCTGGACAGTGTCTACCATCGTTCTCGCGTGGTTAGGAAAAAGGCCCTGCTCTTGGACCACCTTTGTCGCTAATCGAGTGGCAAATATCCAAGATGCTCTCAGTGTTAGGCATTGGAGTTACGTTGATTCCAAGGATAATCCCGCGGATCTTGGTAGCAGAGGAACTTACCCACAGGACTTATGCTCGAATAAGTTGCGGTGGCACGATCCCTCGTGGTTAGCCAAATGTGTAGAAGAGTGGCCTTCCTAGGATGTAGATGTAGACGACATTACGCTCGAAGCGAGGGCAGTAAAGGCACACAATTCACAAGTGTCGAAGCAGGAGGATCCCTTAGAAAGATAGCATATGTGTTTAGGTTCTACAATCGAACTAACCGATATACCCGACGGTTTCATTCTTACCCCTCTCTAATTATTTCTGGAGAAGAAATTTCTTAAACTCTTGTTCGGCTCATAATACTTGCCCAGATGAATCACTTTCCAGAGGAACACAAGAATCTTACCGCTAAAATTGCAATATCGTCAAAGAGTAAAATTCTCTCCTTAAACGCATTCCTCGATATTCATGGTGTAATTCGAGCCAACGGCCGACTGACAAATTCGCAGATGTTGTCTGAAGATGAAAAGCGTCCGATTATTTTGCCCTATAGTTGCAAAGTTGTTGGTAGAACTTATTCACAACGGCTCTCTTCATGGCGGAAATCAATTGGTATTTCGGTTACTGCGCCAACAATATTGGATTCTGAAAGCCAAAAATATCATAAAGACTGTCATTCATAATTTTAAACCATGTGTTATACACATAAAACAAAATCAATGTCAAATTATAGCGGCTCTCCCGGAAGAACGGACCGTACTTTCCAGACCCTTTGAAAATGCAGGTGTAGATTTCGTAGGTCCATTCGACATTAAAAGCTTTTCGGGAAGATTTTGCAAGATGACTAAAGGTTACGCTTGTGTTTTTGTATGCTTTTCTACGAAAGCGATTCACTTAGAAGCTGCCAGCGATCTTTCAACAGAAACCTTTCTAGGCGAATTTTCAAGGTACATTGCCAGAAGAAGCTGTCCAAAAAATATCTTTTCGGATAATGGGACTAACTTTGTAGGCGCATCCACCGTCCTTAAAAGGGACTTTAAAAAATTCATTACAACTCAAAAATCTGTGTGCAACCTATATAGCCTTCAGGTGGTCTCCTGGTATTTTATCCCGGCAGGAGCTCCTCATATGGGTGGTCTCTGGGAAGCAGGGGTTAAAAGTTTAAAATTCAATCTTCGCCGTACTCCTGCTTCTCAGAAATTCAGCTTTGAAGAATTTCAAACCCTTCTTTGTCGCGTCGAAGCCTGCCTAAATTCAAGACCGATATCACCTAATTCCAACGACCCCGCTGATTGCGCAGCTCTCACTCCGGGTCATTTTCTAACTGGGGGGTCATTTTCTAACTGGGGGGCCAATATTCGCCCCACCGGAACCCTCAATCGAAACAAATCCAATCTCATTAATCAACCGATGGCAAAAATTTAAGGCTCTTAGTCAACAACATTCGCTTCGCTGGAAGGAGGAATATTTAAAGGAACTTCACAAACGTCATAAATGGAAGTCCCCTCAAAAGGATACTGCCATCGATGACCTAGTTGTAGTTCGCCATGAAAATCTTCCACCTAATGAATGGCGCTTGGGTAGGGTCACCAATATATACCATGGAACTGAAAAAAGAGGGAATGATAAGGGGAATGATAACCCGACCCATTGTAAAGTTAGTTGTTTTACCAAACTAACCTTTAGCGTTTATCATCTCTTTTAATCCAGGCTATCTGACAGCCCAAAATTCCGCGGATGGGTCCTTTCTGACCCATGTGTCCTTTAAGGCACGGCGACCCCTTAATGGGTACCGTTTCGGGTCTTCCGCGTTCGCGTGGGTCCTATCCGGCCCGGGTGTCTTTTCAGGCACAGCGACCCCCTAATGGGTACCGTTTGGCATGTTGTAATTTTTATTAAGTCAGTCTAAGTATTAAATTGAATTGAACTTAATATATGAATTATACTATCTGGGTAATTAATCATATAAGTCGCCGTTACATTATAACCCCTACGGGGCAGCAATTATGAATTTATAACGAATTATGAATTAAAGCACATTGAAAAAGCTCAACAATTGATTATTATTGAACGCATGCTAGGATAGAGACTAGTATATTCTTATAGTTGAATTCATGTCAATAATACCTTCTTTCACGTTACCACCTTAAAGAGCTTCTCCTTTAGTAGTTGCAATTCCTCAGTATTGCAAGGCCGGCGGCAATGTTAAAGCCAAAAGGCTTGCAATGGTTGGGAATCGCTGGTGTTCACCCAATTCAGCAGTTCCCTACAAAGCATCTCTGTCATTGGAAAATCACCGGTGTTCACTTGCATACTAGGAGAGAAGTAACTAATGATTGGCTGGAACGATGAGTCTTTTGATAAACATCATAGGAATCGCATCCAGCCATCACCGTGTCCTACAGGTAATTTATAAGTGATTAACTTCCTATTGTACCTACAAATCTTACTATACTTACTTCCGTTGTATATCTATGTATTTATCCTTTTAAATACACTTTTATAATTTCATTCTAATTCGTTGGTTTTTATTTCTTTTGTACCAAATCTGTCGTTAGTTCGTACCGGAATTTTCTTCGTTTGATCCCCGCCCGATCATTTTAAGTCAAATTTTAACCAAAAAATTTAATATCTTTACAGTATAAAAGTAAATTATGTCAACATTCGATTACAGTAATGATATGGTGCAACAAAATACAAAGATAAAAGAAAATAACAAAATGGGCGTAACTCCGCCCTTTTTCATATAATTCGTCCAGAATACTTTTAATGCCATAAGTCGAACAAACATTTACCAATCCATGTAAAATTTGGTAGGGACATAGATTCTATGACGATGACTGTTTCCTGTAAAAATGGGCGAAATCGGTTGATGCCACGCTCACTTTTTATACACAGTCGACGGTCTGTCCTTCCGCTCGGCCGTTAACAAGATAACTTGAGCAAAAAACGATATATCTTAACTTAACTTTGTTCTTGTACTTATCTGAAGTCACTTTATCTTGGTATAAAATATGGCCGGAATCCGACTATGGCCACGCCTACTTTTTCGATATCGAAAATTACGAAAAATGAAAAAAATGCCATAATTCTATACCAAATACCAAAAAAGGATGAAACATGGTAATTGGTTTGATTTATTGACGCAAGAAATAACTTTAGAAAAAACTTTGTAAAATGGGTGTGACACCTACCATATTAAGTAGAAGAAAATGAAAAAGTTCTGCAGGGCGAAATCAAAAGCCCTTGGAATCATGGCAGGAATACTGTTCGTGGTATTACTTATACAACTAAATTAGCGGTACCCGACAGATGATGTTCTGGGTCACCCTGGTCCACATTTTGGTCCATATCTCGAAAACTCCTTCAAATATACAATAAAGGGCCAATCCCTTTTAAAACCCTCATTAATACCTTTAATTTGATACCCATATCGTGCAAAGATATTCTAGAGTCTAGAGTCCACCTTTACGACGATATCTCGAAAGGCGTCCACCTATAGAACTAAGGCCTACTCCCTTTTAAAGTACTCATTAAAACCTTTCATTTGATACCCATGTCATACAAAGGCATTCCAGGGTTACCCTAGGTTCAATTTCCTAAATGGTGTTTTTCCCTTATTTGAAAAAAGATGAAGGAAAATCGTTCCAAAAAACGTCACCCTTGGTATACAATTTCGGACTCTTATTGGACTCATAATTAAGATGAAGATGATGAACAATGATAAAGAAATGCGTTCAAATGTAATAAAATTTTCATATATAAAAAAAATATTCAAATTGATAGCTGAAGAAAGATAGCAAAGGCAAGTTTCTCCACTTTTTGGTATTAACATTTGTATGTATTCATGAAAACTGGAAAAAGAAGCGGTAAAGATGGGTTTGATGGTGAATGAGGACAAAACGAAGTAAATGCTGTCATCCAGCAAAGAGTCAGTGCACACGCGCCTTGGCAACCACGCTACTGTTGGCAGCCATAATTTCGAAATAGTAAACGACTTCGTTTATTTGGGAACCAGCATCAACACTAGCAACAACATCCAGCGAACAATCAATCTTGCCAATAAATGCTACTATGGCCTAGGTAGGCAATTGAAAAGTAAAGTCCTCTCTCGGCGAACGGAAATCATACTCTTCAAGTCACTTATCGTACCCATGTGGCAGAAGCATGGACCATGACAACAGCAGATGAAGCGGCTTTAGGAGTGTTCGAGAGAAAAGTTCTTCGAAAGATTTATGGACCTCTACGCGTTGGCGATGGCGAGTACCGAAGAAGATTTAATAATGAGCTGTACGAGCTATATGCAGACATCAACATAGTCCAGCGAATTAAAACACAGCGGCTGCGCTGGCTAGGCCATGTTATGCGTATGAAAGATGATGCTCCGGCCAAGAAAGTGTTTCTATATGAACCCGCCTATGGAAGCAGAGGTATAGGGCGGGCCCTACTCCGTTGAAAGGACCAGGTGGAAAACGATTTAAACTCCCTTGGTGTGACCAACTGGCGCCGGTTGGCGGAGCGACTGGTGCGCCTTGTTGGACGGCCATAACCGTTTAGACGGTTAAGCGCCAACTAAGTAAGTAAGTATGTATTCATGAAAAAAAAAATTTTGTCTTCAAAGCTCTCAGTTGAGTATATAATGCTCGGTTACACCCGAACTTGGCCTTACTTACATGTTTTATTTTATTTTACTAAACTTTTGTTTTTTGCTAGTTACTTTTTTTTTTGTTATATCTCTTAATTTTTTATTTTTTTATTTAGTCTATTTTGTTTTTTGTTTTATTTTTTTATTTTATTATATTTATTTAATTTTTTTGCTTAATTAAATTACGTTTTTTTAATTATTTTACTCTTTTCTTTTTATTATATTTTGTTTTATTTTATTTTATTTTATGCTATTTTATTATAATTATGTTTTTTATTTAATTTTTTTTTTGCCCTTTTTCATTTTATAACCAAATAATGTACAAAATTATTACAAGCCCTAAAAAGAAACAACTTTAAACTTAATTTTCAAAACCTTACCACGTGTTTTGTTTTTGTTTTCACTCGCTGGCTCTTTATCTCCAACAAATTAGTGCAAATTTGCATGCATAAAAATTATATACATGTATACTTAGAGACTTTAATTTATAGGTAGGTGGCGTATTTACGTTGCCTTAAGTTGCTGAGTGATTTCGTTCATATCAACTCTATCATGTTCCTTGCTCCCACGTTACCCTGCAGTATTTTTACAACACTTTCTCTTTATACAGTATACCAAAAGCTTAAACAGTCCATAGTCCTCCATAAAATATACCAATACCACTCACTACGCCTGCATTTATGTTCTACACATATCCCCTTTATAGCATACCACTTGCAAAGACTACGCTTACGCTTACATCTACCGCTCACATTCAGGATAAATAGTAGGTTAAGTCGGCGCAGCCAGCGTCAGCTTAGAAATCAAACAAAGAATAACTATTGCTAACAACTTCTACTTTAGGCTCTGTAGGTTATTGGCAAAATGTAATAAAAATCACGTTCTACAAGTCACTCACCATATCTGTTTCGATGTATAGCCCGGAATCTGATACGGTGTCCTAAGAAAAGGAGACGGCTCTTGCAACTTTTCGAGAGAAAAGTTCTCCAGAAGATTCATACTCCTGTCCGTGATGCCGAGATTTCTGAATATTTTTGGCTATGCGCTGACCAAACAGAAAGACGTTTATAAGTACTTATGTGAATAAGATACTAGCTCCTAACTTGAGATTTAGTGTTTTTTACTAAATTCATAAGAAAGGCGATTGTGAGGCTTTCCCTGCCTCCATAGCCGAGCTGCGACAAAAATATATGATAGGTACATATCTTTATTATCGCACATTTTATGCGAAAGACTGAAGCGGGCCATTTAAAATGAAGCACATATATAAATTTGTTAGTGTTCTCGACTCCGTTTATATGGGAGCCTGTGTTAAAACTGAGACTGATATCAGGCCAAATATAACGCGGAGAGCATGTGCTAGTCAAACCGCGAAGATTATTTCGAAGGGGGATTCGATTTCGACGAATAAAGAAAAATCTGCATAGGTCCGTAATATTATACGTCATGATACATGACTATAGATGTGTGGTACCAAAAGCATCTCAGACGAGCACTTTGGAAAGAAAAAGTTATCCCGAAAATGTATGAGCTTTTTTGGTAAGCAAATACCTTGCAACAAAATGCTAATTATAACCTGTAAAAAATATATAAAGCAATGTAGTATGCGTGGATAAGGCTTCAGCTTAAATGACTAGCTTAGACTCAGAAGACATCGTGTTTCAGCGCAGAGTACAGTATTCTTAAAGAACGGCTTATGAACTGTCTTTTATGTTGTAGATTTTTTGGCTTTGTTGTTTTTCCCTCATCGGCAAGTGTGTAGAGGATTTTTCGCGACAAAGTATCTTAGAGGCAATGTCAGTTTAATGATAATTAGAAGCTTGTTGCCATCGACGAAACTCGCAATTTTTTTTGTCTCTTTTGACTTTATTAGTTATTTAATACTTAAAATGTCTTTATTTGCAAGAAAGGGATATTTTTTTGGTTGGTTCTCCTTGAAGTTGGAGGCATACGCAAATCATATATGCAAGAACATTGTCCCAATGCTGCTAATACTCGATAGTTGAATGAGAACACTGCTTGCGCACAGGAAGCGACCAGGTTTCGCATATGGGATGCTCACATTGCCCATAGTGAGCTTACAAGGTGTAACAGTCGGATCTGAGGCTGATTGTAAGATTGTCGGAAATTTAATTTTGATTTTTCATAACACCCTGTACTTTTATTTCATTCCGTTAATGGTTGTAGCGTATACTATCGCAATAACACAAAGCTTTTACAAACTTGAATTAACATTGAAAAGCAACATATCATACAACTTACAACTGTACAATTCGAGAGCTTTAATCACGCCCTTTGCATTCACAGCCATTCCCAAATACATCTGTAAATGTATATATATATTGCCAATTTAAAAACAAGCTTTTGTTGTTATAAGCTTTTATGCAATGTTATGTAGACCCAGCAGATGATAGTTGAAGTAATCAGTAAGCCCAAAATTAGACGAAGCATATCAACACCAAGTACTCTATAATTGACGTAACACTGTGTGACACCAAAAAAATACCTGAGAAGTCATACTATTTTTCTATGAAGCTCTCTAAAATCTAAGAAAGCCTGCATAAAAGATTTTCTGCTGACGTCCTTTACAGACTGATTTGACTGTAACTTTTGTAGTTACCAACCAGTTTTAATGTTAACAAAAGTTGAAAAGAAAATGTTAAATTCGAATAAGATATGTTTACTTGGCCAATTGTTGTTTAAGCTTAAAATCATCCTTTGCAGACTTTTGTAGTTACCAACCGATTTTAAATATTTTACCAGTTTTGGATAGAAAAAACTTCATTCTTTAAAATAAATTAGACATTTTAAAGATATGTGTGAATAATTTTTTTTTATCAAATTACCAAATATGTTCCTACAACTGTGTATGTAATTTTAAATAATGAAATTTTTTCTATCTAATGCTACGTTTCCACCAAGCCCAAACTCCGTGTTTGCCAACTCTTTTATGCAAAATATCTCTTGGAAGAAATGCAACTTTTGATTTTTGCTTTCGCATTATTGATACCGAAGTTAAAACGCGTTTTTTGGTAGCTTTCGCGATATTTTTAGACATGTTTTACCAGTCTTACGAAACTGGCAAACACGGAGTTTGGGTTTGGTGGAAACGTAGTATAAGACTGGTAAAAGGTTTAAAATCGGACGGTAACTGTATGACTTGCAGTTATATTAGTCTGCAAAGGGTGATTTAAAACTTAAACAACAATGGACCAAATATATATGGCTTAGTCGTTTTGATAAAATTTTAGATTTTGTTTTCATCAAAATATTAATAACTAATTGTACTTGGAATTAATTTCCATTTCTGTTGCAATTAAAGATTGGTATAGCCAGTGACGGTCCCAGGGGGGGGGGGGGGGGGGGCGAGGAGGACTCTGATTTAGAATTATAAAAGTTTGTTTTAATTACATATACAATTTTAAAATGTTTAGCTTTTATGTATGTATAATTTATAAGATCGTCTTAATCGCTCGCCCCCCCACCCCCCCTCTCCCAAGATCGGCAATTTATAATACTTCGGTTGAAATATTTTATGAAATTAATAGTTTAGCTATGTATTCATTTCCAATTTCCATTTGTTTCGCTGTGGGTAAAACCAGCAGAAAAAATCTACCGTTCTGGTATTTGAGGAAAGAATTGCGTACTTTTCGCTGAAATTTGGCAGCCTTGATCACAATTTCATGATCACGATTGCCACACATCTTTTTTCTGGACAAAAGTTCCTTTTTCTGAGAGATAAATTCTAAAAATTCTTACTGAAAACTAAAAATTTGCATGAAAATTCGCGGAATTTTGCCGAATTTTATAAAAAGTCTTAAGTGTTTATTTGGATTTTTGGTGTTATATAATAATACGCATTTTTATAAAAAAATATCGAAAATAATGAAGGTCGAAGCAAAATTTTGTAAAAACTGGAAAAATCTGAGTGATGATGACTTTTGTAAATGTGTGAAGATATGTAGGTGTGTTTGTATGAAAAAATGTAAAGTCACTTTATCTTACTTAAAAAGTTGACTCAAATCGCTCCTCCACCCAAATCGTGCTGGATCCGCCCCTGGGTATAGCGTTTTTATAAATTAGTGCTTACAGATAGAACCAAAGTTGACGAATTCGGAAAAAAAGGGGAAATATTCTTGATTGGGAAAATTCTCATGATTGTGATATGTTTTCCTAGTTTATGTGTTTACTGTTGGCAAAAACTAAAGCTCTTCTTATACGATCCAGACAGAAACCGAAATTTTGTATGCAGTTATTCTTAAATCTTCTGGATCTTCTAGAAATTGGTGTGACTTCCCAGGTATTTTCACATTTGTATATTTTGCAACACTGTGTAATACTTAGCCTTCCATGCTACAACAAAAACAAACTTCCTTTAAATATATTTTTATTAAATATTTCTTAAATCGGATTTTTCTGGAGGCTTAAATTTACCTATAACTTGATCATTTCATCCAAACAATTTTATTCAAAATAAAGGAAACAAAGCCCAAGCCTCATACATTAATTGTATCAAATATCATTTTAACCCGTTACTGCCGTGTGGATATTTAAATACCTGCAAAACATGCTTACCGAATAAGGGAGTTTCTTCAAAATCGTAAAAATATTGATTACAATTTTTCTCGGATATAGAAGGAAATATAAAATTATCTGACTTTATTTGAAACAACTCGAAATTCTGTTTGAAAAGGAATGAGGTGTTTTTAAAAGTGAAATTCAAAATCACAATTAAAAGTTAAGTTTGAAAATAAAGAAAATCTGGAAACTACATTGCAAACTTAATTTACAAATAGCTGGTGACAGTTGGTCATATCTGTACATGTGAAGGTTGCTACCTCAGGTACACCGTAAGTTATACATCCGAATTTTCTACCAGTAATTTCTATAGTAAATCTTAGCTTCTATATAAATTTTCCAAAAAAAAAAAAAAAAAAAAAAAAAATAGTTGCATCACAGGCAGTAATGGATTAATAAAAAATTAGGATATTGAAAATAATTATTTTTTTTTTCTCTGTGAACCACTCTCATATATCAAATATATAATTCTACATATAAGTATGTTAAGAAATCTTTAATATTCGCTCTAAACTCTTGAGCTTGGCAAAGAACTTTCTGATAGTATCCCTTTAGATCGTCATACTTGTCAGAAAATATCTATAGATATATATTGGTAATTGGTAATATTGGGCTAATATATTTAGAGGACTATTTCGATATCTACACAAATACTTTGATTGAAGTTGCGAGAAAAAGCAATTATGTTTTTTTTTGTTTTTGAACGCTCTAGCATTCGTCAAAATACAAAATATATATAGATTTCCATGATTTCCATGCTTCTTAGACCAGAATTTCTCTGGCTAGTAAAATCAACAAGTTAAGTTTTTTGTTCTTGAATCAACAGACATTCGTTAAAACGTATGGCATTATGGTTAATTTAAACGAGTTTTTTTGTCATGAGAATAAATTTGTTGAGACCTTTCAGGAGAACAAAGAAAAATTCTGTAACAATGACAGATTCACAATCAGTTATGCTGGTTTTAATGGAAAAAAAACTTAACTTCATTGGTGATTTCACCAGCTAGTAACTTTCAATATTATGCAAAAGTTTACACCAAAGAAACTTACGCTCACGGTGGTATTTACTTTGTTCTTATGATCATAGCTAAAATCTTTGTCATATCAACAGCATTCACTGTTATTCTGAGGTTAACAAAAATCTGTTATTTTAACAGTTCTCATTGATATTTTTATGATTTTTATGATCATGCTTTCAGCTTAAAATAAGATTATATCCCTTAAACTATATACAAATGCTCTTAAAACTTATAGCAAATATGTACACATTTTTTCAATTAAAACTACATTAGACTGGGGCGATTTGTATGGCGTGCATTAAACTTATACCGCGCCGAGAAAGCTATGAATGATGTAAGGATAAAATGCATCTCGAGGTTGGTAAAAATATATTTTTTTACAATTGCTTTTTGAAATACATATCATATATCATATCATATTTCATGTAATAAAACTGAGTCATAATACTATGTAGTCGAAATATGGAAAATTGTACACGTTTTTTAGATATGCTTCAAATTTGTAAAAGCAAAAAATAAAAAGTGTTTCTATCGGAACTCGCCTATGGAAGCAGAGGTAGAGGGCGGCCCCCACTCCGTTGGAAGGACCAGGTGGAAAACGATTAAAACTCCCTTGGTGTGACCAATTGGCGCCGGTTGGCGGAGCGAAGGAGCAACTGGCGCGCCTTGTTGGACGGCCATAGCCGTTTAGACGGTTAAGCGCCAATTAAGTAAGTAAGTAAAAAATAAAAAGCAGTACTCTCTCTAAAAAATATTTGTTTAAAATTTAAGGTATTATTAATATTTCTTTAATTTATACTATCTGATAAGGCATGGAACTTAATGAGATATTATTGTATAGATCAATTACTAACAATACACATACTATTAGAACTTCATTTGCTCACTGAAACATTCGATTGCCTGCAATATTTTTATTGGACATAAAAGTTATATTTTCCTCGAATACAAAGTTGCTATGTTCATCAGCATATGGTTTTAACGACATATCTCTAGCTGAGAAGTAATAGGTCGTAATTCCACTTTTAACTCAAATGTACTTAATACCATTTTTAAACTTTAATTTGTTTCGTAATTGTATATCCATTAATCAGTGAAGTAAAGAGCTCACTTGTTCTGCTCTTTTCTCAAAGTGTACTTCTTGGACATGCGACCGTTTGCCTCTCAGCTACAAATATGATCTTGGACAATTCAAAAAAGAAAAAATTTAATAAAAATGCTTTTGAAGACCCTCAAATTTTATGTTAAGCCTACAGTAGCAATATTTTCCAAATTTCGTCAAATAAATTTTTAGTTTTATATATTTTTAATATTTCAAGAAAAAAATATCTATGAATTTTGTAATTACCACTATGTAAATAAGGCTCAAAAACTTTTTGGAAAAAATTCTTAAACTCCTAAAAATTTTACAAAAATTTCAAAATTTGTGTATGAAATTTTTTGATTTTTTTTGGACTTGCAGTTTTGTAGCGCAATTTATTTTAGTTAGAAAGTAAAAGTTTAAGATCTCAAAAAATTCAAAGTTTTCGTAAAATTTATTTTAGTTTTCGAATTTATTAAATTTTTTTGTATAGTTTCATTTACAAAATTCATAGGAGTCTCTCTCTTAAAATATCGGAAAAAAAAAACCAAGTAAGGAAAGCTAAGTTCGGGCGTAACCGAACATTACATACTCAGCTGAGGGCTTTGGAGACAAAATAAGGAAAATCACCATTTAGGAAAATGAACCTAGGGTAACCCTGGAATGTGTTTGTATGACATGTGTATCAAATGAAAGGTGTTAATGATTATTTAAAACGTATTGGGCCTTAGTTATATAGGTGGACACCTTTTCGAGATATCGCAATACGGGTGGATCAGGGGTGACTCTAGAATGTGTTTGTACGATATGGGTATCAAATTAAAAGTATTAATGACGGTTTTAAAAGGGAGTAGCCCTTAGTTGTATATGTGAAGGCATTTTCGAGATATCGACCAAAATGTGGACCAGGGTGACCCAGAACATCTTCTGTCGGGTACCGCTAATTTATTTATATATATCATACCACGAACAGTATTCCTGCCAAGATTCCAAGGGGTTTTGATTTCGCCTTGCAGAACTTTTTCTTCTACTTAATATGGTAGGTGTCACACACATTTTACAAAGTTTTTTCTAAAGTTATATTTTGCGTCAAAAAACCAATCCGATTACCATGTTTCATCTCTTTTTTCATATTTGGTACAGAATTATGGAATTATTTTCAGTTTTCGTAATTTTCTATATTGGAAAAGTGTGCGTGGTCATAGCCGGATTTCGGCCATATTTTATACCAGGATAAAGTGACTTCAGATAAGTACGTGAACTAAGTTTAGTTAAGATATATAGTTTTATGCGCAAGTTATCGTGTTAACGGCCGAGCGGAAGGACAGACGGTCGACTGTGTATAAAAACTGGGCGTGGCTTCAACCGATTTCGCCCATTTTCACAGAAAACAGTTATCGTCATAGAATCTATGTCCTACCGAATTTGACAAGAATTGGTAAATTTTTGTTCGACTTATGGCATTAAAAGTATTCTAGACGAATAAAATGAAAAAGGGCGGAGTTACGCCCATTTGGAAATTTTCTTTTATCTGTGTATTTTGTTGCACCATATCATTACTGGAGTCGAATTTTTACATGATTTGCTTTTATACTGTAAAGATATTAAATTTTCTGTTAAAATTTTACTTAAAACAAAAATTTTTCGATTTCGCTAATTTTTATTTAGCACACATATAGTAATAGGAGTAACGTGCCTACCAAATTTTATCATAATATCTTCAACGACTGCCAAATTACAGCTTGCAAAACTTTTATATTTCCTTCTTTTAAAAGTGGGCGGCACCACGCCCTTTGTCCAAAATTTTTCTAATTTTCTATTTTGCGTCACAAGGTCAACGCACCTACCAAGTTTGGTAATGAATTATCGCACTTTTTCGGTGTTTCGAAATTTTCGATATTGAAAAAGTGGGCGTGGTTGTAGTCCGATTTCGTTCATTTTAAATAGCGATCTGAGATGGGCACCCAGGAACTTGCATACCAAATTTCATCAAGATACCTCAAAATTTACTCAAGTTATCGTGTTTAAAGACGGACGGACATGGCTAAATGAATTTCTTTTTTCATCCAGATCATTTCGATATATAGAAGTCTATATCTATCTCGATTAGTTTATGCCGTTACGGATTACCGTTATGCGAACAAAGTTAATGTACTCTGTGAGCTCTGCTCAGCTGAGTATAAAAACATAAATTCAAGCATGACGTGGTTGAATGCGTTTGTAACACTTCAACTATCGTAGGAGTGCGGGTTCGAATCGCACTCCCGGGAGAAATGGCTTTGAAGAGATTTACGAGGTATAATCGAATCAGCTGTCGCCTTGTCCGTTCTGATGTCACGTTGTTTAAATTTTTCCTATATTATTAAATAAGTTAAAAAATAAAAATTAGTTTCCCGAAATTTCATACAAACATAAAATACTATTTTTTTTTGCTTGCAGCTGTATTTCACAATAGTTTTTTTTTTTTTTGTTAGTATAAAAAAAATAATCATCATATTCACGGCACGGCATGATTTGCAAAATCGCTCCAGTCTAATGTTCATATGTGCCTAAGTATTTAGATGTGTAAAAAGTAGACATAAATGCGTTCAATACGATAGGAAGTATTTACATACATAAGTACACATACACACATATGCTTCAAAGCTAGATCTCTTCAGTCTGTATCAAATATTCAGTTTCACCTCGTTATCTTTTGCTCTTCTCCTTTAACTTGATGCGGAGTATTTCCGTTTCCTTTTTCAACTCTGTGCTCTCTATTGAAAGTTTCGCGTGAACAACCGCCACTCTCCAATGCAGTTGTAGTTGTCATCGATTGCAGTTCTTTTGTACGTTTGTCAGTTTTCTTTTTACGTTGCGGATTTATTAAGGTCAACCAAGCATTACGTGGAGCTTCGTCCAACAGCACAAAATATATGAATAAAACAAATCCTTGCAGTGTTGCCGTTAAACAGAAAATATATGAAAATATTATACCAGCTTGCATATATGCAAACAAACCGAAGATCCATGAGATACCCAGCAAGAAGAAGAGCAACACCGATAATCGTATCTGCTTAACAATCATTTTCTTCTCACTACGATGCATCGCTTGATTTAACGTATGCGAAATGCTGTAGAAAACATAAATAAATATTGTGAAGTTAGCGATTACAACACTTGTAACTGGTAGCACCACACCCAGCGTAAGACCCAAACCGCTCGGATAGCATATGCCACTATTTGTTTGTAACTCATATTCGCTAGGTATGAACGATTTCGGATCCATGCAAGCCAATAAAATTGTAGGCAAAAGCGGTAAGCCCCATGCTAGTATTGCTGATTTGAAAATATAATGTTTGGGACGTTCGATACCGATAACTGTAACATAACGTTGAAATTGCAATACAGCTATGATTAGCATCCAAGCGAATAGTACCAAAATCGAATATTGCATAAAAGCTCCCAATAATATGCAATTTATATAGAGGCGATCTTCTACCAACTCGGCTGACATATCCTTAGTATTAATGAATAGGAATATCACCATTTGTAATGTAAGCGCCACGCAAAGATTAAGTAAAACTTTAGTCGAAGCAAGTGAACGCCAACTTTTAAATAATAGCCCAGTTATCCAAATACCCAGCAACCCAAGCAGCGATAGCGAGCAACCTATAAGCGATATAATATCTAAGGCGCGCAAATGTATAGGCGTTATGAGTACTTCATCGCTAAAATCGTTTTGTCTGTATGTACCGCCTAGCAGGAATGAAAATTGTGTTAAATGTTGTGTACGGCATTCGATTATAGTTTGTTTGAGCATATCTTTAATATCGGTTTTAACGCCATTATTCACCCAAGTTGAATAGTTCCAATAACCACAGCCGGTCCCGGCTTGTGCTATAAGTGATGGATCCATATATTCGTAACGATTACGTAAGAGGAAGGACAATGGCTCCGGGAATTGTTCTGTAATAGGAAATGAAACGAAGTGTCATTGTAATAAATGTTTAAGTACAGTGGTGTATAAAATGAAAAGCTATGCACATATGTACATGTGTATCTGATATGGAAATGTTGTTTATTAACTATAATCTAAAGCTCGTATATGTGGTATTGAGAGATACATCTGGAAATTTGCTCTGAATCGGCTTTAAGTATTATTCATCTCAAAGTTATGTCTGTCCGGATGTAAATCGCACCATGCACTTGTTTTTTAATACATTTGTTTTTTTTTTTCAACAATCTTGCCAATAAATGCTACTTTGGACTAAGTAGGCAATTGAAAAGTAAAGTCCTCTCTCGGCGAACGAAAATCATACTCTACAAGTCACTTATCGTACCCGTCCTGCTATATGGGGTAGAAGCATGGACCATGACATCAGCAAATGAAGCGGCTTTGGGAGTGTTCGAGAGAAAAGTTCTTCGAGAGATTTATGGACCTCTACGCGTTGGCGATGGCGAGTACCGAAGAAGATTTAATGATGAGCTGTACGAGCTATACGCAGACATCAACATAGTCCAGCGAATTAAAACGCAGCGGCTGCGCTGGCTAGGCCATGTTATGCGTATGAAAGATGATGCTCCGGCCAAGAAAGCGTTTCTATCGGAACCCGCCTATGGAAGCAGAGTTAGAGGGCGGCCCCCACTCCGTTGGAAGGACCAGGTCGAAAACGATTTAAACTCCCTTGGTGTGACCAATTGGCGCCAGTTGGCGGAGCGAAGGAGCGACTGGCGCGCCTTGTTGGGCGGCCATAACCGTTTAGACGGTTAATCGCCAATTAAGTAAGTAAGTAATACAGTATTGCTAAGCAATAATTGTGATAACATTTTTGCGGTCATAATCAACGATTATTACTATCAGAAGATTTTTTCTGTTATCAGTAGCCAAAAATTCATAGACTTCAAGAGTGCCTTCAAGACCGCTAAGTTATTGAAGAGAACAAAAAATTATACTAATGATGGCACAATGTCGAGACCGGTTTGTCTTCAAACCAAATTTGACTGGAAATCGTTCTAATATACACAAATTTTTGAGAAGTGTTAATTTTTCATGGCTTGTGGGCCTAAAACACCCAGTAAAGGTCATCATGTTCTTCTTATAACAATCCTTGGAAATGAGGAGTGATATCATGTAAGTAGTGCGTGGTAACCATAAAGCAAAATACTTTTAGGTCGCGAGCTTCTAATATACAGTGAGTAACTGAACAGTAAAGGCTCAAGAAGAGAAGAATTCCCACCATAATCAATATGGTGGTTGGTGCACAACATGTACAAACACCAGGTGCGTAAAAAGCGCAGACAGCGGGAAGCCCATCAAGAGAAGAATGGCGTCCTACAATCGGAGAGGCTCGATGCTACAAAGTCTAGCACCGAGGCTTAACAAGCCGGTTAGTGCATAAAGCATTTTCTCCTTCTACGTAACACAAAAAACAAAAAAAATATAGTAATAATTTTAATAATACTAACAACGCTCTTTTCCTCAGAATATGGTTCAGGAAAGGCGTATCGCAACACCTTTTTTTTCAAATCTCCCCACCTCAGTATATATATATTTACAGCCAAGCAGCAATTAAGGCAATAATTTCGCAAAGCACAACATCTAAAAGTGTGTTAGAGTGTAAGCAATCCCGGGAAAGAATCGGGACAAGGAGAAGCATACATCTATATTGGGTCCCAGGGCATATGGAAATAGATGGGAATGAAAAAGCGAATGAACTAGCTAAAAAGGGAGCATCCCTTGAAGCTTGCTCCATAGACGTTCCAATTAGATTGGGCCAGATTAACAGAAGACGAGAGGTGCACATCATCAACCAATCGGAAAAGGCGTAGGTACAAGCGTGGGGCTGTAAAAAGTGGAAGATTATATGCAGGTCTTACAACCTTAGACTAACAAAATTGCTTTTATCATTAAAAAGAGGACTATAAACTCATGACGGGTATTCTGACTTAACACTGACTTCTGGCGTCACATGCCTTTAAATTAGGCAGTGATAGCAGCTCTAGAAAGTGCGGGTTGGAGGAGGAAACGATCGAGCACCTTTTGTGCTCGTGCTCTGCGCTTGCCAGGCTAAGACTCCAGCTATTAGGGGTGTTACAGCTTTCAGAACTAGAAGCAGGAAGTGGCATGAGTCCCAGAAAGCTTCTGGTATTTGCCAAAAGGACGGAGTTATTTTACAACATAGATCCGGGTTTTAATAGGGTTTTTCAGTTTGGTAGTAAAATAAACTTCTGGTAACACTACGGACTCATTCAGTCTAAGTAAAGTCCTCATGGACTGGCCTGTTCAACCCAACCTAACCTCCACATCGCAGCTTAAAATTTATTTGATTTAAGTAGGTACATTTATTGATTGAGGGGTCTTGAAATAAAGCCTAGTTTAACTGAATTCTTCAATAGCGCATTTTAAAAAATTTAATCAGTCATACAAATTTTACACAGAAACCTAATAGAATTACAATTTTGCTTAATGAAATAATTCATTTTTTCTTTTCACACAGGTCCTTTTGCATTATTAACAAACATCTGTTTTCAGCCTCAAAAACTATATTATAATCTTTTTATTAGCATAATTATTATTTGCTGTTACTTTAAAAATACAAATTTGAGTTTTTCGGTTAATATTCTCTTTTTCGTAAATTATCAAAAATTTAAATTTATTTTCATCATATGGCTGAGTGGTTAAATGCAACTGCCTTTACACCAGTATGAAGTATGAATGTTGGAGATGCGAGTTCAATACTCAGCTCCCGAGAAGCTAGCTCAGTGAAATTCAGAAACATGTCCTAGTAAATATCGCCGTTTGTAAACTTTGCAATTTTTCTCTAATATCAATAACAAAGCCATTGTATAAAGCAATATGAGAGACTTGCTAATTAAATACATATTATTGCCATATGTTACACTGAAAATAAGATCCGAAACCGACTAGATTTTTCACTCGTTTGGGCATTCAATTAAGCAATGAAGAGATAATTTAATAAGAGAGTTTGAAATTGTATGTAGAGTGTATGTAGATTGAGTTCAATAATGGCTTTAATGTAGAAAATTTGACTAATTATTTCACTAAGCCCCAGTCTGAAATTGATATTAGCATATTCTCGAGTTGGCATTGGTGATATTGTAGCCTTTCACTTAGCTGTAGATATCCTGAAAACTATTTCACAGCCATATAGTTAGAGCCGAATGTCACAGGAGCTGTTTGTTTTTTTTTTTTTTTTTGTTTTTTTTTTGTTGACTAGTTATATTGCACAAGAACACCTACCTGTATATCCTGGTATAGAAATTGAAAGAATTTTGCTGAAAGGCTTTTTCGTTTGCACCAACGACGGATCAACAAAGAGAGCGTCATGTCCATAAACTTTAAACACAATCACCGGTTCTTTACCCTTCGCCAGCAACGCAGAGCGCACATGTTGCCACAGGCTCTCAGGTAAAAATCCTGCAACTTGTAAACCATCCTCCTGCGTGATCGCCGACACCGACTCATTCATATATATAAAACGATAACGAAAGTTTGCAACCGCTGCGTTGAAAAGTGAATGTGTCGTGCGCACATGTGATGACGATGCGCTTGCTGTTAGTCCCTGCATTGCAGTAGGCCCATTAGCTACGCTTAAGTGCTGTGTAGGCAATGGCGCATATACAGCAATGCCAGATATATTAGAGCAACTGGGATTTACAAAAAATACGCTAATATTGGTTGATATATGCGCGCGTACACCCAAATAACCCATTTTAATCTCTTCCACCGCTCTGGCGTAACTACTTGCTACATTATCAGTCGCAGCCGCACCTACGCTCGGTCGTGACACGATTGTGGTTGTTAATTTGCTGGCACAGCTTGTTGTTGGTACTTGACGCGCAGCTAGCTCATCCATATATTGTTCAAAAGTATCTAATATAGAATTGGTTGAATTCAAATCAGCCGATATGCGTAATACCTGATGATCGCTCGACATCAAACGATCACAAATTCTCACTACATCCACTGACAGCTCTGTATCCTTTGCTGCTGTAGAAACCTCTTGCAATATTTGTGATGCTAAATGTACATCGGCGGGTAAAAGTTTAAAGTTTATTTCCTTCAACATTCCATACAATTGTGAAGTCACTTGACCGCGCTTATGCACATCGCCCAACAATTGACGGTTTTCAAGTAAGCGCTCATGAAGCGCATTTAATTTGTCACTCAATATGCATTCGCGCGTTTGCCGCATACAAATAATGCGCGTCCAATTTCGTATATCTTCCCATTCGGCAGAGCGGCGTTGTGCATTGTAGCGGCATAGGCGCGTCAAAGGCAAGCCATTCGGTTTGAGGCAAACTTCGCGTAGACCTGCACGCTCGCCAATATGTGCCCGCTTCCAATAGTTGGTATTGGAATGTGTGCGATTTTCCACAATTAGATAATCGTGTTCGAAAACTTCCGGTTCGCAATATTTTGCATGCTTTGCGCTATGGTTGCGTACACTCTCTGTGCCATTATGGCGCTCTAAAGGTATGAACACATTACCATCGCCACTGCTACTATCCTGCGTTTCCTGACTGCTATCAGCAATATAAGCATGCGCGCTTGCAGTTGAATTTAAGACGACTACATCAATGAGTGAGGCCGCTGGTTTATCGTCACCATTGTAAGGTCTAAGCGTTACTATTGCTGCATTTGATGAGGTTGCAGTATTGGGTAACGCCTTCAAATTAAAGTCCACTGTAGAAGATGGTCTTATCACCGGTAACACTTTTTGGGCGTCAACGCGCTCGATATCATCTTCATCACTTTTAACATTTGTGTCAAAAGATCTTAGAAGTGCACTGGCAATTTTTGGTGTCGTCAGCGTTATAATGACAAATAATATTATTAATACTTTCAAATTCATTGCCAAAGAATGCATAGGTATAATTTTCTTTTCTCTTCAAACGCATAAACTGAATCACTTTGTTTGTATTTATGTACTTTTGTTTATTTGTTCGTTTATCGTTTTCTATTAATTGTACATTTTTCACGCAAATGTTCACCGCGCTTATAAAACCGACGTGCTCTGCTGCGCAAACTGAACTAAAATGCTTATTCAACTATGAGAATTTGCGATCGGCGCAATTTTTACTGCTCTTGCTGCTGTTTGACTCATGTACATTGATACACTCTAATGTTTTGTTTTAGTGTAAATACCTTTTTCCACCTGCCGCAACGTACAGGGTGTTCCCCATAGAATTTCTTTATACTTAGCTGTAATAGCCTCGTCAGAATGGATTTTGTTCGTGTTTATGTTTTTTGTTGCAGAAGCGAACATCTTCACAAACATGCAAGATGTTGCATTTGTAAATACAAGACTTAGCACATGAAAATTATTTCGACTTGCCCATTCATATACAAAATTTTTAGAGGCACTGTTATAAACATTCCCATATACAAGAAAAATATTTCTGACATATTTTGTCTCCTATTCATATGTTAAATACCGTTTTTAATTGTGAAAAACTTTGAAAAAGTAAATTGAGCCAAAACAAATATCAAACGAAAATTTCGATAATTTCTAGATAAGTGAACAATTGATAATTAATAAGAAAAAATCGCCGCTAGGTGGGGCAAGGATCGAGATATTCACAAACATCGTATTTGTGGTCCGATTTGACTCATATTTGGAACACATAATACATACAAGAATGGAAAGCGACCTATGAAAAAAATCGCCGCTAGGTGGCGCAAGGATTGAGGTATTCACAAAAATCGTATTTGTGATCCGATCTGGCTCATATTTGGAACACATAATACATACAAGAATAGAAAGCGACCTATGAAAAAAATCGCCGCTAGGTGGCGCAAGGATCGAGATATTCACAAAAGTCGTATTTGTGGTCCGATTTGGCTCATATTTGGAGCACATAATACATACAAGAATAGAAAGCGACCTATGATGTCCGATTTGGCTCATATTTGGAACAAATATTATATACAGTCCGGTAGAAGTGACATCAAAATATTTTTGAGTTGGAGGAGGGACAAGCATACGCGGCGCATAGTCGAGTAAAGCCTTTGCAAGGACTATGTATTGAGGACCTGGATTGTAACAAATTGTCAGGAAAGAGGGCTTGTAATAATAAGCCTTTAAATGAAATAAATAGAATGAGAAATAGTAGGCAATTAAATAAAGACTAAAAACTTGAAAATAAAATAATTAAAAAATGTAACGGGAACAGTTCCCACACCAGTTCAAAGCGTATAGCAAAGATAGATGGCGTATTAGTAATGGTTACCAATGCATTAGAAGTGCACCAATGAATAAAATAATTTAAAAAAAAAGTTAAGTTAAACGGTTTTATTGAAAACAATACTTAAGTGAAGTAATAATAATAATAAAAGCTAGAAAATAATTAGGTAGGTCCTAGGTACTGGTCATCACACTCCTCATCAATCTCGGGCGTTGATAAGACAATTAGATAAAAGCGTTGGACGCGTCAAATCACTATTGATAGTCATATATAAGACCAACTGAACCTTAATATGGTTATGCTAGGCCTAACATTTTTAGAAGTTTCACGCGCCCAACGCTTTTATTTAATTGTCTGATCAACGTCCTAGATTGATTAAGAGTGTGGTTACTAGTACCTAGGACCTACCTAATTATTTTCTAGCTTTTATTATTATTATTACTTCATGTAAGTATTGTTTTCAATAAAACCGTTTAACTTAAAATTTTTTTTTTAATTATTTTATTCATTGGTGCACTTCTAATGCATTGGTAAACATTACTAATACGCCATCTATCTTTGCTATACGCTTTGAACTGGTGTGGGAACTGTTCCCGTTACATTACCTTTTCTGTAGTTCCGAACTAGATACAAATTTCCACTTTACAACTATGTAGTTGATTTATTGTCATTCTTACGATAGTTCCCAAATAGCTAAAAAAAAGTTGTTATAGATCCAGTCCGTTCATCGGTACTAGTTCGATCGTTCCGAGCTACACCTACCACACCTAAGGTCCGGGGATCAACTCCCGGCCAAAGCAACAACACAAATTTAGAAACCATTTTTTTAATTATAAAACTTACTTGCCTTCCCAGTATCGTTCGGAGTCGGCGTAAGGCATGTAAAAAGCACAATTGGAAGAGAAGCTCGGCCTGAATTCTCGTCGGAGGTATATCGAACCTCGTGTTTATTTATTTATTATGAATTCACTCAAATATTAGATAGCTTTTTATATGTGGAATTTATGCCAAAATAAAGCCCTTTGTGGAACAACTTTCCTACCGTTTTGCTGCCCTATATGCTATGGGTTTTACGTAATGGAAAGGCTCTAAAGTATAAGGAAAGCAGCATTGCCATAATCGAAGCTATATATGGATCACCTTCTACTTTTTGTGTACCTCAAATAATTGCTCAGCGATCACGTAGCGATGTTTATGTTTGCATTACTTGCACCCTACCGCTCACAAACAATAGTACTGCGGTATTTCCAAAGGTTTTTTTTCAACGTTTCAAAAACTTACCTTCTTCTGTTTATCTAAGTGCGCTCTACAGAAGTTACATTGAGCATTTGCTTGCCCTGCTCAATACTCTCTGTGTACTAACTTTTGATATGTCAATTGTTTTTGGTAGTATTTCTTATCGCACAGAACTTGAGCAATTTTTTAACCATCTGTTGCGTCCTAACCTTCATAAACTGATAACAACTCGAGACTATTTTCAATTCTAAAGAAGCGCTTATCAACAGGGATTTCATTTTTAATTACTTATTCACGCAAATGTATTGGAAAAAATATTTTAATTTTTACTGGCGTTTATTTTTCAACTTTTTTATTTCAATGCAAAACAATAATATCTTATTTAATGTTATAGTCTGTGTTTCTACTCGGTATAATGTATTGATGGTCCGCCCACCTCAGATATAGTCACATGGCGCAATATGTATACCATTTATATTCTGAATTTTCATAGCAAACAATCACGAGCTCAAAATAAATGTAAACAAATATTTCCAAAATGTGGTTTCTTGCCAATGTATTCCAAATTGTTTGCTTTCAGAATTTTCATTGCACTAAATTCAGAGTTGGATATACGTGTTTAGCTACATTAGAGTCTATGATGATTCCCAACTGAATTTTTGCAACCTCCCGCCAATTTTAAATTTGAAATACAAATATTTGGAGACCTAGGTTAACAGATTTACTGCTTATGTGGTTATATTTTTAATACAATGTACAATAACAAGAATTATGGGGCTTATCAGAACCACTCATATATTTATAATTATGTGTAGGCTATGGGGTCTAATAGGCGCAAAGTGCAAGTAAAAACTATATCGTTTCTCCTGCACTCAATCGCCACGTTCACTCAATATATGTCAAGGGGATTGTGTTGAGGTACGGTATTAGCAGACATGAAACTTGTCAGCTGAATGCCTTAAATGCTGCTTTAATCGTTCCTTTATGCTTACCAAGTGCTACCAGCGAGGAATTGAGTCATTTTTTAAAGGTTTTTCTAGAAATAATGGATGCTCGTCTCACAAAGAGACTTAGCCTTTTCTATTGCTATCATGATACGTTTCTTTAAAATTCATTCCCGGATCTTGTAATCAGCTGCACACGATCAATCCTTCTTAAGATTTCATACCAGAAATGAAGTAATGTTATGAAACTAAAATTTAGTATATTTTGCAACAGAACTGTAGCTTCGCTTCTGGTGTTACTTGTGGTGTTAGTGTCCTCTGCTAATTGTTCGAAGTGTTCTACTATGTACATTCTCTAGCTCATCGGCGATAACGCTAACCGCTTGCATTCTGCCGCTCCAACGTGTGTGACAGTTTTTGTTAAAGCATTTTTTAATAATTTCCATAGTAACCTTGAACGCGAGAAAAAAGATATATGCTTTCAATTATTCCACAACCTGTCGCAAGGGTTCCGGATATATGCATGTACTTTTTAGTATAGAAAATTTTTTCCAGAAATCAATATTTTCCAGAAATCAGTTATAATAAAATTACAAATATCCAAGAAGCTCTGCTTTGCGGACATTTGGCTCACCCTGTGAGTAGCGCCCGGGGCAAGATGCCCCCTTTCCCCCCTCACTGGGTCACTACATCTATATATATCCTTCTAGGAAATTGAACGATTTGCACAAACGGTCTTTTAAGAAAGACTTTTTTTTTTTGCTCACCTTAATATACATGCATATTTATTTGTGGTTTTTGTAAACAAATAAGCAAATATATTCAATTGAAATTTAGTTAATATCTTAACCGAGTGGCGGATGTGAAAAAAATGTGTCGAGGGTGAAAAATAAACAAACTATTTGAACGTTGTTGAGCAAACTGAGAGCTTTATTACGACGATTGAATGAGTGTTGCTAATGCTCTAACCTTACATCAAGTTGAAGAATGCTCAAACAAAAAGCATGACCAATTGTTTATTGCAAACAGCATAATTACTCCCTTCCCCCTATAAGTCTTATACAAGTACATTTAAGGCTAGCTTCTATTCCAGGTTGTGCCGTGCTCTTATAATTATCCTAATATGTATCTTTCTTCTGTATGTGTGTTTGTGACTGACTGAATGACTTTACCGATTTTGATGAAATTTTCTATGTGTATTCAAGGGGACCTGAGGATGTTTTGGGTTCACAACTTGGTCTGGGAAGTAGACCAGAGGCCGACCCATTCAACCCAAAAAATCTTATTTATGCTGTGATTCGCTTGAAATTTGGTACATGCATAACTCTTTGACAAAGAAGTTATTTGTGAAAGTTTTCATTTCGGTTGGTGAATTGGAAGTCAATTTTTCTAAATAAAAATGTGTACGATGTGATTTGCTTGCAATTTGGTACTTCCATAACTGGCTCGTTATTTGAGATACTTTTATTTCGGCGAATTGGACCAATATGTAACCTATATCTACATCAGTAGTCGGCGTGCCATAGCCCCCCTGCAAAAAATCGTGCGAAAAATCCCTTTAGAGAGCGGTCTGGGATTGATATCTTTTGTCCACATTGGGGTATATTCTATCCCCTATGATCCATTTTGGGTATATTTGGCATCTGTCAGTTTGAAATTTATGTATCCCATTGAAAAAAACAATAAAAAACAAACATCAACGAAATGAATAAAATAAAAAATTAAATATGATTGAATAGCATTATATAAGAAAAATGCGGAGTTCTATACCGAACCTAAAATACTAGGACTATAAGTTCCATTATCGTAATATTTGTTTCGTTTTTATTATTCTACAACACCAATACGAAAAAAATTTAAAATATTGTATTAGAGTTTAAGAAATTATAAAAATCCGTATAAAAATTCCACACGGGCAGAAAACGCAATTGTCCGACAGTACCCATAAGCGAAGAGAAGATACTTGTGTGACTCTGGCTGTAGAGGCACGAAGAAAATATGTCTGACACTACCCGTATGGATACAAAATGGGCCTGCCGGACACTTCCCATAGGGGTACAGAGAGGAAGTGTCGAACAGTACAGAAAAGATCTGTCCGATAGTACCCGCAGTGGTAAAAAGAGGGCCCGTCGAACAGTACCCAAAATGCACAAAGAGGAAGTGTCGAACATTAAAAAAGGATTTGTTCGACAGTACACGTAGGGGTATAAAGAAGACCAGACCGACACTACCCGTTCAGGCATAAACAGGTACAATTTGTCTCTCCATAGACCTTGCTCAAATGAAAGGGACCACTCCAAACCATATTAAGAGATCAGAACTGGCTAAAGTCGCATATACTTTGTGATTCAACCCGGATTCATCCTAGACTAGTCGCATTTTTTGCAGGGCTATTTGAGCCAGATTTGAATTTAATTTGACGTTCTCAACGTTAATAAACGAAACGAAATGACTTTGTTTCGTTTTCTGCCGTATCAAAACGAAATCAAATCGTTTATGTTGATTATTAATTTCAAACTATGCTGGCAAAGCTGTTTGATGGCGGAGTTATTAAAGGTGAAAGCATTAGCCAAGCTGATTGCAAATTTTCTCATGAATTTTGACAGTACGAACTTTTCTCAGAGTATTTTGGACATTACCATAAACGATTTGATTTCATTTTGATACGGCAGAAAACGAAACAAAATCATTTCGTTAATTTGACGTTCTTAACGTTAATAAACGAAACGAAATGACTTTGTTTCGTTTATTAACGTTAATTATCGTAACGAAATGATATCGGTTCGTTGGTTAGGCATGCCTGGAATAAACATTGCGCACGGCTGTCGCACAAATGTTAAGATACCTTGTAAGAAATGAGGGAAACGCAATTGTTATGACAGATGTAATTAACTAATGGTTAAAACATATTAAGGGTGGATTTTTACCTTTTTAGATTTGTTCTAGGTTTTCAATATGAATTTTTTATTCTTTCAACCAAAGTTTTAGCAGTCCATGCTCGACTCACTTTTTTCTGAGCCAAAAACAAAAAAAAAAAAAATTGAAATTAATATAGAATATTTAAAGTAAATTAGCAAAATTGTTCACAAATTAATTTAAGTCAGCATATATTTTTTACACATTCTGCACTTTTCTGGTTGCAGCAATATATATTTTTAGTTTCAGAGACATGATATTTTAAGCGAGTGATCACCACTATTTTTTGCGCTACTTTTCCGTGCCAAACCACCCACGTTTCACAGGAATTTACTTGTAAAAATATCGGTTACCCTTCGAAGCGACTAAAAATTGATGAATTAATGGACTTGGGAATATTTCAAACTATCTCTGAATAAAAAATCAAACTTTCCAAAAAGTTTGAAAACTACGCGTTAACTTGCAAATTTAATTTCGTGCTGGGATGATCATGCTGTCGCTCCCACTCATACATTTACATTTAAATTTTTGCCGACCACTGCTCCACATACAAAGAAATTCTAACAGGTCGATGTTTGTAAATTGAAGATATTTCAGAAAAATTTATTGAAGGGATTCCGTATTGGAGCCTCTGAACGCAAATAAACAGTTTATAAAATTGTTGTCTACCTCTGCACATGCCCTATCCATTACAAGCTTAAATAGGCTTATATTCATTCTTTATCAAATAAACAAGTAAGTTTAAAGTACAAATCGCCTTAGTTCGAACCGCGGTCAAAGCAACATCAAAAATTTAGAAAATTTAGAATTTCTTTCAATATGAAAAACATTTTTCTAAGCGGGGTTAAAAGCTTCTCATTGAAAACTCAGCTGCCTTCCAGATGCCATTCGGAGGCGGCATAGAACAGATAGGTCCCGTCTCACCCATTTGTAGAAAAAATAAAAAGGAGCACGACGCATATTGAAAAAGAAGCTCGGTGTAAAATATCTTGGGTAGAAATCACTTTTTTTTATTTAATAAATTTTGAAATTTTTTTTTTAATTTGTCTGAAATTGGGATGCTAAGTCATTCACTCATGGTTCAACTATATGTTTGGCTCATCTGTACAGCAACAAATTATGTCTGTTCAAATTGTCAAAATCTGTGTATTGGTATTAGGCGAATGGAATGAAATGAAAACATAAAAGATAGCAGTTTTTTTGTGTGTAAGAAAATGCTGTCAATGTGTTGGTTTCATTTTGAGTTTGCCATCTCCTTTTTACAATCCCATTGACCATGCAATGATAAAAATAAAATCAGCTGATGAGATGAGCCAACCATATAATTCAGCCATGTCATTCACTTATACTGGCATATGATTTCGAAGTAAATTACATTTTTTTTAGCTGTTAGCTTCGTATCATATATCCACAGTATGACAGTATACAAAAATTCAACATTATCAGTGATTTCCGATAGATGGCTCAACACTGGTTATACATGGTTAGTGAGAGGAATAGAAGTAGCAATGTTTTAGTCAAACCCACCACCGCTCTGTAGCCGTATGGTTAGTTCAGCGTACCTAAAGTGCACTGATGATGATAGCTTAGCAAACTTCAAATAGAGTATGTCTGTGCAGCTATGGCAGGTCTTCTAAAAAATATTCTATCTTCTATTCCAAAAATAACAAATAACTTTTCAATTATAGAAAAATTAAGAAAAAAAAAACAATAATTATTAAAAAAATTATTGTTCTGGCGGTGAGTTCGAATCGAACCTTGTAACCACCTTTATGTCAACCCTCCGAATTGCGGTGAATATCTTAGCGTTGTCGTCTGGCCAGACGAAATTATACAATTTGAACTTTATCCACAAGTATTTGAATTTTTATTTAAATTTTGAAAAAAAAAAACTCATCGCACTCTGTCATAAGTTTGAATTTTTATTGCTAAATTTTATAGGCTTAAAAATATGTTCGTCTAGTCAGATGACAACGCTAAAAAATGACATAATCAAATTTGGTACAAAAAAAAAAAAATTTTTTTAAAATCTACAATTATCGCACACTGTGAGTACCCAGAAATAAGTTTGAATTTTTATTGATACATTTTGAAATGAATACAAACTATGAGATCTTATATGCTATGTTCGTCTAGCCAGACGACAACGCTAAAATGTGACATAATCAACTTTGGTACAAAAAACAGATAAAATAAAAAGAAAAAATATCGATTTCGGAATTATTATAAAGACGGCCTCTAAACTTAAAAAGTCACTAAAGCTTTTCATGATCGGGTGGGTAACAGTAAAGTTATTCACGAAAATAAAGCCTTCTCGTCTGGCCAGACGGAGGATTAAAACATTTCAAATTACTAGATTAAAAGAAATTATTTAAAACTGTAGTCAAAGTCGAGTGAAAATGTCGCAACTGTCACTTTGGAATGCCTCGTATGTAAAGCATCTCAGCCTTTCAGCATCAGCATAAAATCATATGTTCCTTCAATATGTACGAAAAATGTAGAAGTACCCGGTTAATTTTGACTACTCCTCCAATGATGGATTTATAGGATTTTAAATTGGTTATATTTGGAATTTGTTAATCAACAGCTGGCGGCCACCGTGGTGTGATGATAGCGTGCTCCGCATACCACACGGAAGGTCCTGGCAAGTTCAGGGAAAGTCACATCAAAAATTTAGAAACAAGTGTTTTCAGTTGGAAGAAAATCTCTCTTAACGGGGCCACCACTCGGCAGTGCTTCAGCAAACACTCCAAGCCTTGCATATTCCGTTCAGAGTCGACATAAACCTTGTGGGTTCCATCATATCGATTTGTAGGCAAATATAAAAAGCAGCACCGTTGCAAATTGGAAGAAAAGGTTGACAGGTATTTATTTATTTTTTTATATTTACTTTTATAGGTGTTTTATTATAAGTACCTATGTCGAATTGAAAATCTTATTAGTTAAGCGTAAAATTTGCACACACATCTACGTATGTAAATATTGTAGAAAAAGTTAAAATTGAAGTAATAAGTAATAAATTATTTACAATTATAAATATTTTATCTCTATTAAATTTGTATCAACAACACAAAATTCGTGAAACAAGAACAAAGTTTTATTTATTTTTATATTTTTTACTTACATACATATGTATGTATGTATAACGGTAGATTTTGAACATGCCGCATAAAGCATTCCTTGTTTGCGAATTCTATGATTGATGCCCATCATGCACAAACAAAAACTGTAATTATTAAATTTCTGAGATTTCCATGTAAAAAAAAGCACGTGCAAATAACGACTAGTCAAACTCATACGTTATGCACATATTTACTACATTTTATTAATACTTCATTTTATGTACATGAATATTTATGTATTTACAACATTTGGCGGTTTGATTCATATATGATTATTCACTTGCAGGTTGCCAACTTACCTACAAACTTACATTATTACAGTAACAATAAAATCACATCAAAACAAGTAAGGACGGGACTCTCTTCGGCTTCATACCTTTCATGAATGGGGCTCAACAATAATCTTATCCCGTTCGAAATCTCCAAATAATCGGATGTATAAATTAAAAAGCCCTCTTATCTGAACTATCGGTTGTATGGGATATATATTATATATAGCTCAGATCGAAATGATTTTTACAGGAAATCTTCTATGATATATTAAATTTATATATCTAAGTCTCACGTTTTTATATTGGAAACTAAGGGAGAAATGGCCAAAAATCTTTCTATCTGAACGATCGGTTGTATGGGATAGGTATATACTATATACAAATAGCTCCGCTCAAAGTGATTTTTTCAGGATATCTTCTATGATATATTAGAATATATATCACCGAGTTTCACGTTTATACTTTCTAAATTGCGGCAGGAATGACCAAAATCGTCTTATCTGAACGATCGGTTGTATGGGAGATATATGTTATAGTGGTCCGATCTTACCGGATCCGACAAATGTCTAATATAATACAAAAATACATCCTTGTGCCAAATTTCATTGAGCTATATCTAGGTTTAGGGACTAGTTTGCGTTCAAACAGCCAGACGGAGGGACAGACGGATATGGCTATATCAACTTAGTTCGTCGCTCAGATCAATTCGCCATACTTAATGGTGAGCATATATTGCTCAACGTTACAAACATCGGACCAAAGTTAATATACAAATTCATGTTCATGAAAGGTATAAAAAGTTTACACCCTACATAAGCCTTGTTAATTTTATCAAAAGGCATATAAAATAGGGTTTTTACCTTGTAGAGATTTCAGTTTGGTTCTGCACTATCCATGTATTTTATTAGCTGTCCAGAGCCAAGATTTTCCCAGTATTGATAAAAAGTTGAAAAAGAGCAGACCCAGAAATGAAACGTGGAAAGTTCTTCTCTTATCCTACATCTGTACAAATAACGTGGCATTCGTTATAATATCTTAAACAATTTTGTGCTGGTTTCATAAATTTTTTTTATGCATAGTTTGTAAATATAGATTTAAGATAAAGATATAGCAGCGAACAAGAAAATAGCAGTGGCAATGTTTATCGAATTTAGTCAATTAAATTCATCTTTTTTTATTTTCGATTGTGATATAATTGAATTTTAACTCAAACTATCTAAACCAATCCCAAAAAAGCACCTTCAAAAAAAATTCGAAAATTTGGGACAGTATTACGAACATTTCGAACTTATTATTTAAAGTTTAATGAATTTTTTATCAGTTTGCATTTTTGTAAGCAATCAATTTCAGTAAAACAAAAAAAAAGTTTAGAAGGTAAAAAAAGGTAAACGGTCTCGCAAAATGTGTATTGATATTGGAGAAATTTTTTTTTTACGAGTGCGGCATATTTTCTGTAACGGCATTTTACTGTAACGAACTTTGCGAATTCTTGATTTTTCCGCACCTCCTGTTAAAGTATGAATTGCTGAACTGTCGAGTAAATACCTCAAATATGCAGTATAGCAAAATGTTCTTAATTGACACTACTTTGGTTGTAGTACGCCACAATTAGATAAATCACGTACTTCACGGAAAACTTGTTAAAATCACACTGACTTATTTTTCCTCAGCTATCGCTGCTTTTATAGTCTCGGTTACCCCGTTCGTCTATTTCTCCAAGGGTCCAGACCTTTCGAAAACAGCCGTCTCGAACACCTTTTGTTAATTTATCGTTGCTGTATCAAATAGGTGGTTATTTATACATGTGTATGTGCGAGTAATGTCTTATTCGCTCTTAGCTGATTACAACTATGTGTGACTATTTCGCTCTTAGCTTTGCTATTTTCATAAATGTGCGGCTGAATGCTTTGTTGCTCTCATTTTTCTATAGCAACGTATCGAGCTGCTAATATTCGCCACAATACGAAGGGCGAAAAATTTTAATTTTCATATGATCTTTTGAGATAATCTGAAAACAGATTTCGGAAAAAAACTTTTTAGAAATTAATACAAGTTTTGAGAGACCTGAACCTTTTTCTTGGTTAGACTAAAATTTGTTGGATCGCGGGTTCGAATCGTGCTCAAGGCCTAACAATAATTATTTTATCATACAATAATAATGATAAAATAATTATTGTAGGCCTTGAGCTCGATTCGAACCCGCGATCTTACAAATCAGTAGGCCGATATAACAACAAAAATTAGAATTTGTTGGGTTTAAAAAGTGCATATTTAAAAAAAATTCAGAACAATCCAATTAATAAGTTCGAAATTTTCTAGAAGCTTTCTCGCAATTTCGAATTTCGTCAAAAGCATTTTTGAGATTGATTTGCATAGTATTACCTACAATATTTATAGAAATGTTTTTTTTTTTTTTTAATTATAAAAAAGAAAAAATGGAGAATTTAATGACGGTTGCATCTGCCATTTTCGTGTTCGCTGCTATTCATTCTTGTAGATATAAATAAAGGTTATAAAAATTCTAAATGTATCACGTTGCGCTAACGCCACACGCCAATCCGTTGCCGCAACGCAAAAGCAAAGAAATTATTTATTAAGTTAACAAAGTTCTGGATAAAAAAAATATATTGTATTTTTAAATAAAACGTAAATATTTAGTATTTTAAAGCATTTCACGACGTTTGGAGGGTAACAAGTCGAAAATTCGACTTCATATATTTACACTATTAAAAGCTTGAGTCTAAATCTGAAACCTTTTGTACGACATATGTATGTGAACAAACCAAATTTCGTTTATAGTTTAAATTATTCCGGTTCTTTGAAAATAAGTGCACAGAAAGAACATGGTTTAGATTTTAAAGCAGAGAAGTATTCTCTTTTCTTCCTCACTTTTTCTATTCGAATTTCTCTGGATCAAAGTCGAGTGCCTTACCCATTTAGGTTTCATAATTATATAATGAAACGCTTTACAACACTTAAAATGTGGTTTGACAAAATTGTGTGAGAAAGGGCCTATAAAATTCAGCACTTTTGAGCAAAGAGCTTAATCATGGTAGTTTTATCTTAAAACTAGAAGAGTACAAAAGTTTCTGTTTTTAGACCTTTTACTTTTTTAAAATTTTTTCGGGAGCAATTCAAAGATTAAAGACTTAGAGTTGAGTTAAACTTAAACAAAATAAAATAAAAAAATCGGTGTAGTTATTTGAAATGTTTAAAATCTAGTACAAAAAAGTTTGAAGAATTGCTTACCTATATATGATTTAAAATTCAAGCTAACACCTAACACAAATCGGTTGCTTGTCTATACCTCGGTGATATCACATCTATAACATACCGATAACTTTTAACAACTCTACCACGTACATTGGTTCCATATTACGCCGCTGTCTAATGACTTCACTTACGCTTACGTTAAGCATTCCCGTATAAGGCACGTCAATCCCACACACTATACCTTCACTATCATTCTGTATGCCCCCATATAGCATGTCTTTTCCAAAGGCTACGTTTACGCTTAAACGCTTACATACTGAATTCTCCCATACCGTGAGCAAAGATGTCTACACAACAAAAATACCTATCCAGTCCAAATTTTGAATTTTTTGAAATAAGAACTCCTCGTTGGATTTCTAGGGTAAACTTATTTTCGGAAGAAGACGAAGACCACCAGGGTATCGAACTTATATCTGCTAGCAGGGACGTAATTGCCAGATACATGCCAATTTTTTTTATTGACAGAAAGTATTTCAATTGGCTTTCATTGCGTCAGTCATCTTTGGAATCTTCTGTCATTCATGTCTGGTAACATTTTTAGACAATAGCTCTGTTTTTTTTTTTAAATCTATATATATTATTAAACTATTATATGAACTGCTAAGTGCACAACTTGATCTACACTTATGAAATTGTTGGGCATAAAATTAGTACAAAAAGTCCCATTAGTTATTCCTTACTTTCAATTTTGGTATGCACTATACAATATAAGTGAGAAGGTTTGCTTCTCTGCTATTTCTAAAAACACTACTATTTTAATTGGCAAACCGCCTTTTTAGTTGCAAATGTAGATGTATATACATGTAAAAATAGACTAATATTATTATCAGTCAACAACTTCAGCTCCTCACACTCACGTCGCTAGGAATTTTTTTTACGCAGCGTGGCTATTTAGGCAGCATCTCTTATGATGCCTACATTGATGGTTCATAGTGATTGAGAAATAGCTGCGGATTGCTCTCAGTGAACAGCTCTAAGGGCCAAAGGAGTTACCATCAGCTGTGTGTTTCTTGACCAACATTTTGACGGCAAGCTTTCCTTGTGGAAATGTGGATACCACCAATGCACTAACAAAAATGGACAAAAATTTCATAAGCTACTACTACACCTTTTTAATTTTTTCAGCTCTTACTTAGTGTGATATAATTAGCTAATTGTATTGAAGAAATTATTTAATGAGTTGTTTATATACCTCTATTTTGTGGCTTACAAATACACTTCACTAACAACTGCTTTTCTTTAGCTGATTTGCTAAAAATGCTTGTTTGAATATCACATAAAGTTTTAAATATCAAATAGTGGCTACATTAAAAACTTTAGAGCAACTACTTGATTGCGGCTATTAACTTAAGTGGATCGCTTATGTAAACAAATAAGGCAATGAGCAATTTGCATTATACCTAAGAACATAAGATGAGCAGATGCGTGAGAACAAATTTACAATAGAACAAGTAAAGGTGTCTAAGTTCCGGTGTAACCGAATATTATATACTCAGTGGGAGCTTCAATTGCACATTTCATTTCAGGTAAATTACTTTTCTACATAACGCGTGGCACCGCCCGTTTAAAAAAATGTCTCCCCACTTCCTCTTACAATAAAACTTGATAAGTGAAATATCATTGATTAACAACTATTTTTTGCTAAGTTGTGGCTTATTATTCTAGTCTACGACCCTTTTCGAAATCTTTTATATAAAAGTTGCCGTGGTCTTTAACCCATCTCGTCCATCTTTCTAGAAACATTTCCTGCTATAAGGAAAATTTGTGTACCCAATTTTATTACGATCCGTTAATTTTTCTTCGAGTTATGGCTGCCGAAACATAGAAAATTGCTTAGTCGTAAAAGGGACGGTGCCACGCCCATTTTTTTAAATGTGAAGTTTTTCCTATTTATTGTTATATATCCACTTGGGAAATGAAATATCATTGATATAAAGGTCTTTTTTGCAAAGATATAACTTATTTTGTTCGTCCACGACTCTTTTAAAAATCTTTTATATAAAAGTGGGCGTGTCCCTTGACCGATTTCGTTAAGTTTTCTTCAAAGTATTCCCTATAGTAAAGGCAACCTCTACGCCGAATTTTGTTACGATAGGTTAAATGATTTTTGATTTATGATTAAAAATATTTATAAAATTAATTTTATCACAACTAGGCAGTGCCACGCCCATTTAAATTTTTTTTTTCAAATTTTTATCAAGCGTCTTAATATGAGTCCACACGTCAAATTTCAACATTCTAGGTGAATTATTTACTAAATAATCAGGTTTTTTGTGTTTTCAAAATTTTATATATATAAAAAGTGGGCGTGGTTATCAATCTATTCTGGGCCCAGATAAGCTCGTGTATCAAATTTGATGATGATATCTTAATATTTACTCAAGTTGTCGTTTTAATGAACAGACGGACGGACGGACATGGCTCATTCAAATTTTTTTTCGACACTGATGATTTTGATATATGGAAGTCTATATCTATCTCGATTCCTTTATACCTGTAGGACCAACCGTTATCCAATCAAAGTTAATATACTCTGTGTGCAAAGCACGCTGAGTATAAACATGTGAGTAAATAAATTTATATGTTAATAAACAAGCGAGATTGTATTGTTAGTATGTAAACAAAGAATTATAATTAATAAGAACAGCGAAGTATGTGAAAAGTAATTAAAAGAAACAAATTCAAAAGCACGTCTTTCTATAGTTGTAAAGGCTAAAATACAAAAGTTTTGCAATAAAAATACTAAGATAAATGCATTATTTAACAAGTAAAGGTGTCTAAGTTCGGGTGTAATGAACATTATATACTCAGCGTGAGCTTCAAATGTACATTTCATTTCAGATAAATTACTTTTCTACATAACACGTGGCACCGCCCGTTAAAAAAATATCTCCCCATTTCCTCTTTCAGTAAAACTTGATAAGTGAAATATCATTGATTCAAAACTATTTTTTGCTAAGTTGTAGCTTATTATTCTAGCCTACGACCCTTTTAAACTTATTTTATATCTAAGATTCCGTGGTCTTTAACAATCCCGTCGATTTTTACTAGAAATATTTTTTGCAATAAGTAAAATATATGTACACAATTTCATTATGATATGTCAATTTTTCTTCGAGTTATGGCTCCCGAAACATAGAAAATTGCTAAGTCATAAAAGGAGCGGTGCTACACCCATTTTCAAAAAATTTTGTGTTTTGCAATTTAATGTTATAACTCAATTTAGAAAGTAAAATTCTATTGATACAAAGATCTTTGTTGCTAAGATATAGCTTATTGTTTTCGTCTACGAACCTTCTAAAAATGATTCAAGGGGCTGTGTAGCGCAACCCTTCAGGTTGCCGGCGCAATATATAGCTTCTCCAAACCCAATTTTTGACCTCACCTATCAGCGGCGAATCCTGTTGCACTAACAGACGAGGCTCTGGCGACCCTAAGCTCCTCACGGAGCTTGGGGGTGGGGAGGGAGGTATGGCCTGAAGGTTTAGTGTGGCCCTATAAATCGTTCCCGAGATGGTGGGGGTAGCACCTTGATGGTGGGGCTAGCACCTTAATTTTGCTGTGTTACCGAAGCGTACCGGATCTGTATCCCGCAAAGGACTATCACATCGATAACACTCCCCGAAGCCTTCGGGAAGCAACCTTGTCGCTACATCAACAACAATAACAACAACATCCCTTTTAAAAATCTTTTATATAAAAGTGGCCGCGGTTTTTAACCGATCTCGTCCATTTTTTCTAGAAATATTTCCTGCTATAAGGAAAATATGTGTACCAAATTTTGTTGCGATATATACATTTTTCTTCTATTATGGCTCCCGAAACAGAAAATTGCTCAGCCACGCTCATTTTTTCAAATTTGAAGTTTTTCCTATTTATTATTATAAATCCACTTGGAAAATGAAATACTATTGATATGAAGCTCTGTTTTGCAAAGATATAGCTTATTTTATTCATCAACGCCCCTTTAAACATCTTTTATATAAAAGTGGGCGTGGTCCTTAACCCATTTCGTAAATTTTTCTTCAAAGAATTTATTATAGTGTAACGAATTTAGAGCAATTCCGCTTGTTTGCAACCTTCTACTAACGTTCGAATCACTAAACTGTTGAATAAATAACTCCACTATTCAATAATGCAAAATGGCCCTTATTCAAGTACTTTACAATATTACTACTTCTCGACAGATAGCGTGCTTAAATCAAACTCATCGCTGATTGCTCAGATTGCGATCTTTTATACTCTTCGATTTTCTCGTTCCATATTTCTAGGCGTTTCCAAAATTTATTATACTAGCTATAAAATTATAACTACAGATGCCCGTGTATAGCTTCTCATATGCGCGTGTATATGTGAGTGATACTTGCACAAATTATTGCCTACTTTTGGGAGTATCTTAGATATATGCATGTGTTTGTGCGTTGCTCTCCGCTGCTTGTATTGTCATATGTGTAGACATAATGATTAAATTGGTTATGTGCATACAAGTCCCTGCTCAGTATCCGCTTAGAGATGATAGTACTCCTTAGTGTTGCTAGTATTCGTCACAATAGTAAAGGCAGAGAGGTTTAACGATTTTTGATTTTTCGAAAGTGATTTTATCACAAGTGGGCGGTGCCACGCCAATTTTAAATTTTTTTTTTTTATTTTTATCAAGAGTGTCAATATCAGTCCACACGTCAAATTTCAACATTCTAAGTGTATTATTTACTGAATAATCAGATTTTTTGTGTTTTCGAAAATGTTATATATATATAAGTTATATGTTATATATATATATATAAAAAGTTGACGTGGCTATCTGGGTACAAATAGGCTCGTGTACCAAATTTTGTGAAGATAACTCAATATTTACTCAAGTTATCGTGTTGACGGACAGACGGATGGATGGACGGGCGGACGTGGCTCAATTAAATTTTTTTTCGATACTGATGATTTTGATATATGGAAGTCTATATCTATCTCGATTCCTTTAAACCTGTACAACCAACCGTTATCCAATCAAAGTTAATATACTCTGTGTGCAAAGCACGCTGAATATAAAAACAAATAAGTAAGTCTTAGTTCGGGTAAAACCGAACATTAAATACCTAACTGGGCACTTGAAACGCTGTTGTGGTTTGCTTTGTGTGGTTATTAGTATTATAAGGCTGCACATTAATACATATACACATGGTTCTATTCTGAACTCATTTTCGTTCAGAAGAAGCAAAAATTATGCAGACTTTCTTCAGATATGGGGATTTCCCTACAAAAACTGTTTATTTTATGGTGCCACGCCCATATTCCGAAATTTTTTGGAATTTATATTTTGCGTATTAAAGCCAAGCGGAACTCGTTTTTGAATTATCTCATTATATATATATATTTTTTTTTGTACAACCGACTCTTTTCTTTATTTATTGCAAATTTGTTTTTGGTTTCGGGTCCAATAAATCAGAAAAACGCCTTTTTATACTCAGTTGAGCAGATCTCACAGAGTATATTAACTTTGATTGGATAACTTTTATTGACAGGTATAAAGGAATCGAGATAGGTATAGATATAGATAAAATCATCAGGATCGAAAAAAAATTTGATTGAGCCATGTCCGTCCGTCCGCCCGTTAACACGATAACTTGAGTAAATTTTGAGGTATCTTGATGAAATCTGGTATGTAGGTTCCTGAGCACTAATCTCAGATCGCTATTTAAAATGAACTATATCGGACTATAACCACGCCCACTTTTTCGATATCGAAAATTTCGAAAAACGGAAAAAGTGCGATAGTTCATTACCAAAGACGAATAAAGCGATGAAACTTGGTAGGTGAGTTGAACTTATGACGCAGAATAGAAAATTAGCAAAATGTTGGACAACGGGCGTGTCACCGCCCACTTTTAAAAGAAGGTAATTTAAAATTTTTGCAAGCTGTAATTTGGCAGCCGTTGAAGATATCATGATGAAATTTTGGCAGGAACGTTACTCCCATTACTATGTGTACGCTTAATAAAAATTAGCAAAATTGGAGTACGACCACGCCCACTTTTAAAAATTTTTGTTTAAGTCAAATCTTAACAAAAAATTTAATATCTTTACAGTATATAAGTAAATTATATCAACATTCAATTCCAAGAAATCCAACTATGATCACGCCCACTTTTTCGATATCGAAAATTACCAAAAACGAAAAAAATGCCATAATTCTATACCAAATACGAAAAAAGGGATGAAACATGGTATTTGGATTGGTTTATTGACGCAAAATATAACTTTAGAAAAAATCTTTGTAAAATGGGTGTGACACCTGCCACATTAAGTAGAATGAAATGAAAAAGTTCTGCAGGGCGAAATAAAAAAACCCTTGAAATTTTGGCAGGAATACTGTTCGTGGTATTATATATATAAATAAACTAGCGGTATCCAAAAGATGATGTTCTGGGTCACCCTGGTCCACATTTTGGTCGATATCTGGAAAACGCCTTCACATATACAACTACCACCACGCCCTTTTAAAAGCCTTATTAATACCTTTAATTTGATACCCATATCGTACAAACACATTCTAGAGCCACCCCTGGTCCACCGTAATAGCGATATATCGAAAAGGCGTCCACCTATAGAACTAAACCCCACGCCCTTTTAAAATACTCATTAACACCTTCCATTTGATACCCATATCATACAAACATATTCTAGATTCACCCCTGGTCCACCTTTACGGCGTTATCTCGAAAAGGCGTCCACCTATAGAACTAAGCCCCACGCCCTTTTGAAATACTCATTAACACTTTTCATTTGATACCCATATCGTACAAACAAATTCTAGGGTCTCCCCTTGTCCACCTTTATGACGATATCTCGAAACGGCGTCCACCTATGGAAATAAGGATCACTCCCTTTTAAAATACTCATTAACACCTTTCATTTGATACCCATATCGTACAAACAAATTCTAGAGTCAACCCTGATCCACCTTTATGGCGATATCCCTTATTGGCGTCCACCTATAGAAATATGGCACACTCCTTCATAAAATACTCTTTAATACTTTCACTTGATACACATGCCGTACAAACACATTCCAGGGTTACTCTCGGTTCATTTTCCTACATTGTTATTTTCCCTTATGTTTCCACCATAGCTCTCAACTGAGTATGTAATGTTCGGTTACACACGAACCTAACCTTCCTTACTTGTTATTTTTATTTTTCGCCAACGTTTCGACCTTTTATTTTTGTCTTCTCCAGGGCCTAATGACAAAAAACATAAAACTTATTATATAAGGCCTTGCATTGCAAAAGAGGGTTAATAATTATTAATAACATATACAAACAAAAGTAAATATGTAACACAATTATTGAAATCACACATTCTTACTCAAAGTTACTGCGTTCTTCCTTGTCCAGTTGTTTTGTGCAGATAATTTGTTTTCTGCATTGTGCAGAAATGGTCATATAAAATTTTAAATTATAGGGCTTTCGGATTAGTTTTTTTATAAATTTGAATAAAATTGAAAAGAAATAAGTAATAAAATGAACACAATGCAAATTCAAACAAGTAAGAACGGGACTGTCTTCGGCTGTGCCGAAGACTTCATACCTTTCATGAATGGGGCTGAACAATAATCTTATCCCGTTCGTAATCTCCGAATAATCGGATGTATAAGATAAGAAATATATAGTGAACAGATCTACATACCTTAACGATTTTTAAGATAAATATAAAATAAACAAGTAAGAACGGGACTGTCTTCGGCTGTGCCGAAGACTTCATACCTTTCATGAATGGGGCTGAACAATAATCTTATCCCGTTCGTAATCTCCGAATAATCGGATGTATAAGATAAGAAATATATAGTGAACAGATCTACATACCTTAACGATTTTTAAGATAAATATAAAATAAAAAACGGGTAGGTACTTTGTGTGAGGATGCAAAGTTTCAGGTTTTTTGTGGTCTGCGTGTAAAAACTATGACTACGAATCACGTATTTCAAAAATATATGACGAAAACGTAACTATTTGATGAAATTTGATGAATTTTGAAGATTCTAGCCGTAAAAAAGGGGTCAAAATGACAGTTTATATGAAGTATATAATATATATACGACCGATCTCTATGATTTTTTCAGACAACAATATATGCTATATACGTAAGCATTTTGTGAAATTTGAAGCTTCTAACTGTTAAAATGGGGCAGAAATTGCGCAAAGTTTCTTATCTGAACAATCGGTTGTATGAGATATATACTATGTGTACCACCGATCTCAATGATTTTTTCAGACAACAATATATGCTATATACGTAAGCAATCAGTGAAATTTGAAGCTTATAGCTGTTAAAATGGGGTAGAAATTGCGAAAAGTTTCTTATCTGAACAATCGGTTGTATGAGATATATACTATATATACAACCGATCTCTATGATTTTTTCAGACAACAATATATGCTATATAAGTAAATATTCGGTGAAATTTGAAGCTTCTAGCTATTAAAATGGGGCTAAAATTTGCGAAAATATATATATATATATACTATATATATATACTATATATACCACCATATATATACTATATATACCACCGATCTTTATGATTTTTTCAGACAACAATATATGCTATATACGTAAGCATTCGCCGAAATTTGAAGCCTCTAGCTCTTAAAATAGGGCAGTAATTACGAAAAGTTCCTTATCTGAACAATCGGTTGTGGGGGATATATGCTATATATACGACCGATCTCATAAATTTTCTCAGGCAACAATATGTTCAATATACGAAAGTATATGGTGAAGTTTGAAGCTTCAATCTGTTAAATTGGGTAAGATATTACAAAAATCCTCTTTTTCTGAAAAATCGGTCGTATGGAGGATATATGCTATAGTGGTCCGATCCGGTCGGTTCCGACAAACGTCTAATCGGACACCCAAATACACCTGCTCACCAAATTTTATCAAGATATCTCAAAAATTGAGGGACTAGTTTGCATACAAACAGACAGACGGACAGACGGACAGACGGACAGACGGACATGGCTAAAACAACTCAGCTCTTCAACCTGATTATTTCGGTATACTTAATGGTGGGTCTATCTATTTTCCTTTAAGGACTTACAATTTTCGGTTTCGTGACGAAATTAATATACCATTTCATTTTCATGAAAGGTATAAAAACGGGTAGGTACTTTGTGTGAGGATGCAAATTTTCAGGTTTTTTGTGGTCTGCGTGTAAAAACTATGACTACGAATCACGTATTTCAAAAATATATGATGAAAACGTAACTATTTGATGAAATTTGATGAATTTTGAAGATTCTAGCCGTAAAAAAGGGGTCAAAATGATAGTTTATATGAAGTATATAATATATATACGACCGATCTCTATGATTTTTTCAGACAACAATATATGCTATATACGTAAGCATTTTGTGAAATTTGAAGCTTCTAACTGTTAAAATGGGGCAGAAATTGCGCAAAGTTTCTTATCTGAACAATCGGTTGTATGAGATATATACTATGTGTACCACCGATCTCAATGATTTTTTCAGATATCAATATATGCTATACACGTAAGCAGTTGGTGAAATTTGAAGCTTCTAGCTGTTAAAATGGGGCCGAAATCGTAAAAAAAATATATATATACTATATATATATACTATATATACCATCATATATATATTATATATATCACCGATCTCTATGATTTTTTGACACAACAATACATACTATATACGTAAGCAATCGGTGAAATTTGAAGCTTATAACTGTTAAAATGGGGAAGAAATTGCGCAAAGTTTCTTATCTGAACAATCGGTTGTATGGGATATATACTATATATACCACCGGTATCTATGATTTTCTCAGACAACAATATATGCTATACACGTAAGCATTTGGTGAAATTTGAACATATCTAAACGATTTTTAAGATAAATATAAAATAAAAAATAGGTAGGTAATCTGTGTGAGGATGCAAAGCTTCACGTTTTTTGTGGTCTGCATGTAAAAACTATGGCTACGAATCACGTATTTCAAAAATATATGACGTAAACGTAACTATTTGATGAAATTTGATGAATCTTGAAGCTTCTAGCCGTAAAAAAGGGGTCAATATGACAGTCTATATGAAGTATATAATATATATACCACCGATCTCTATGATTTTTTCAGACAACAATATATGCTATATACGAAAGCATTTTGTGAAATTTGAAGCTTCTAACTGTTAAAACGGGGCAGAAATTGCGCAAAGTTTCTTATCTGAACAATCGGTTGTATGAGATATATACTATGTATATCACCGATCTCAATGATTTTTTCAGACATCAATATATGCTATACACGTAAGCAGTTGGTGAAATTTGAAGCTTCTAGCTGTTAAAATGGGGTAGAAATTGCGAAAAGTTTCTTATCTGAACAATCGGTTGTATGAGATATATACTATATATAGAACCGATCTCTATGATTTTTTCAGACAACAATATATGCTATATACGTAAGCAATCAGTGAAATTTGAAGCTTATAGCTGTTAAAATGGGGTAGAAATTGCGAAAAGTTTCTTATCTGAACAATCGGTTGTATGAGATATATATTATATATACAACCGATCTCTATGATTTTTTCAGACAACAATATATGCTATATACGTAAGCAATCGGTGAAATTTGAAGCTTATAGCTGTTAAAATGGGGTAGAAATTGCGAAAAGTTTCTTATCTGAACAATCGGTTGTATGAGATATATACTATATATACAACCGATCTCTATGGTTTTTTCAGACAACAATATATGCTATATAAGTAAATATTCGGTGAAATTTGAAGCTTCTAGCTATTAAAATGGGGCTAAAATTTGCGAAAATATATATATATATACTATATATATATACTATATATACCACCATATATATACTTTATATACCACCGATCTTTATGATTTTTTCAGACAACAATATATGCTATATACGTAAGCATTCGCTGAAATTTGAAGCCTCTAGCTCTTAAAATAGGGCAGTAATTACGAAAAGTTCCTTATCTGAACAATCGGTTGTGGGGGATATATACTATATATACGACCGATCTCATAAATTTTTTCAGGCAACAATATGTTCAATATACGAAAGTATATGGTGAAGTTTGAAGCTTCAATCTGTTAAATTGGGTAAGATATTACAAAAATCCTCTTTTTCTGAAAAATCGGTCGTATGGAGGATATATGCTATAGTGGTCCGATCCGGTCGGTTCCGACAAATGTCTAATCGGACACCCAAATACACCTGCTCACCAAATTTTATCAAGATATCTCAAAAATTGAGGGACTAGTTTGCATACAAACAGACAGACGGACAGACGGACAGACGGACAGACGGACATGGCTAAAACAACTCAGCTCTTCAACCTGATTATTTCGGTATACTTAATGGTGGGTCTATCTATTTTCCTTTAAGGACTTACAATTTTCGGTTTCGTGACGAAATTAATATACCATTTCATTTTCATGAAAGGTATAAAAATAGGTAGGTAATCTGTGTGAGGATGCAAAGCTTCACGTTTTTTGTGGTCTGCATGTAAAAACTATGGCTACGAATCACGTATTTCAAAAATATATGACGTAAACGTAACTATTTGATGAAATTTGATGAATCTTGAAGCTTCTAGCCGTAAAAAAGGGGTCAATATGACAGTTTATATGAAGTATATAATATATATACCACCGATCTCTATGATTTTTTCAGACAACAATATATGCTATATACGAAAGCATTTTGTGAAATTTGAAGCTTCTAACTGTTAAAACGGGGCAGAAATTGCGCAAAGTTTCTTATCTGAACAATCGGTTGTATGAGATATATACTATGTATATCACCGATCTCAATGATTTTTTCAGACATCAATATATGCTATACACGTAAGCAGTTGGTGAAATTTGAAGCTTCTAGCTGTTAAAATGGGGTAGAAATTGCGAAAAGTTTCTTATCTGAACAATCGGTTGTATGAGATATATACTATATATAGAACCGATCTCTATGATTTTTTCAGACAACAATATATGCTATATACGTAAGCAATCAGTGAAATTTGAAGCTTATAGCTGTTAAAATGGGGTAGAAATTGCGAAAAGTTTCTTATCTGAACAATCGGTTGTATGAGATATATACTATATATACAACCGATCTCTATGATTTTTTCAGACAACAATATATGCTATATACGTAAGCAATCGGTGAAATTTGAAGCTTATAGCTGTTAAAATGGGGTAGAAATTGCGAAAAGTTTCTTATCTGAACAATCGGTTGTATGAGATATATACTATATATACAACCGATCTCTATGGTTTTTTCAGACAACAATATATGCTATATAAGTAAATATTCCGTGAAATTTGAAGCTTCTAGCTATTAAAATGGGGCTAAAATTTGCGAAAATATATATATATATACTATATATATATACTATATATACCACCATATATATACTTTATATACCACCGATCTTTATGATTTTTTCAGACAACAATATATGCTATATACGTAAGCATTCGCTGAAATTTGAAGCCTCTAGCTCTTAAAATAGGGCAGTAATTACGAAAAGTTCCTTATCTGAACAATCGGTTGTGGGGGATATATACTATATATACGACCGATCTCATAAATTTTTTCAGGCAACAATATGTTCAATATACGAAAGTATATGGTGAAGTTTGAAGCTTCAATCTGTTAAATTGGGTAAGATATTACAAAAATCCTCTTTTTCTGAAAAATCGGTCGTATGGAGGATATATGCTATAGTGGTCCGATCCGGTCGGTTCCGACAAATGTCTAATCGGACACCCAAATACACCTGCTCACCAAATTTTATCAAGATATCTCAAAAATTGAGGGACTAGTTTGCATACAAACAGACAGACGGACAGACGGACAGACGGACAGACGGACAGACGGACAGACGGACATGGCTAAAACAACTCAGCTCTTCAACCTGATTATTTCGGTATACTTAATGGTGGGTCTATCTATTTTCCTTTAAGGACTTACAATTTTCGGTTTCGTGACGAAATTAATATACCATTTCATTTTCATGAAAGGTATAAAAACGGGTAGGTACTTTGTGTGAGGATGCAAAGTTTCAGGTTTTTTGTGGTCTGCGTGTAAAAACTATGACTACGAATCACGTATTTCAAAAATATATGACGAAAACGTAACTATTTGATGAAATTTGATGAATTTTGAAGATTCTAGCCGTAAAAAAGGGGTCAAAATGACAGTTTATATGAAGTATATAATATATATACGACCGATCTCTATGATTTTTTCAGACAACAATATATGCTATATACGTAAGCATTTTGTGAAATTTGAAGCTTCTAACTGTTAAAATGGGGCAGAAATTGCGCAAAGTTTCTTATCTGAACAATCGGTTGTATGAGATATATACTATGTGTACCACCGATCTCAATGATTTTTTCAGACAACAATATATGCTATATACGTAAGCAATCAGTGAAATTTGAAGCTTATAGCTGTTAAAATGGGGTAGAAATTGCGAAAAGTTTCTTATCTGAACAATCGGTTGTATGAGATATATACTATATATACAACCGATCTCTATGATTTTTTCAGACAACAATATATGCTATATAAGTAAATATTCGGTGAAATTTGAAGCTTCTAGCTATTAAAATGGGGCTAAAATTTGCGAAAATATATATATATATATACTATATATATATACTATATATACCACCATATATATACTATATATACCACCGATCTTTATGATTTTTTCAGACAACAATATATGCTATATACGTAAGCATTCGCCGAAATTTGAAGCCTCTAGCTCTTAAAATAGGGCAGTAATTACGAAAAGTTCCTTATCTGAACAATCGGTTGTGGGGGATATATGCTATATATACGACCGATCTCATAAATTTTCTCAGGCAACAATATGTTCAATATACGAAAGTATATGGTGAAGTTTGAAGCTTCAATCTGTTAAATTGGGTAAGATATTACAAAAATCCTCTTTTTCTGAAAAATCGGTCGTATGGAGGATATATGCTATAGTGGTCCGATCCGGTCGGTTCCGACAAACGTCTAATCGGACACCCAAATACACCTGCTCACCAAATTTTATCAAGATATCTCAAAAATTGAGGGACTAGTTTGCATACAAACAGACAGACGGACAGACGGACAGACGGACAGACGGACATGGCTAAAACAACTCAGCTCTTCAACCTGATTATTTCGGTATACTTAATGGTGGGTCTATCTATTTTCCTTTAAGGACTTACAATTTTCGGTTTCGTGACGAAATTAATATACCATTTCATTTTCATGAAAGGTATAAAAACGGGTAGGTACTTTGTGTGAGGATGCAAATTTTCAGGTTTTTTGTGGTCTGCGTGTAAAAACTATGACTACGAATCACGTATTTCAAAAATATATGATGAAAACGTAACTATTTGATGAAATTTGATGAATTTTGAAGATTCTAGCCGTAAAAAAGGGGTCAAAATGATAGTTTATATGAAGTATATAATATATATACGACCGATCTTTATGATTTTTTCAGACAACAATATATGCTATATACGTAAGCATTTTGTGAAATTTGAAGCTTCTAACTGTTAAAATGGGGCAGAAATTGCGCAAAGTTTCTTATCTGAACAATCGGTTGTATGAGATATATACTATGTGTACCACCGATCTCAATGATTTTTTCAGACATCAATATATGCTATACACGTAAGCAGTTGGTGAAATTTGAAGCTTCTAGCTGTTAAAATGGGGCCGAAATCGTAAAAAAAATATATATATACTATATATATATACTATATATACCATCATATATATATTATATATATCACCGATCTCTATGATTTTTTGACACAACAATACATACTATATACGTAAGCAATCGGTGAAATTTGAAGCTTATAACTGTTAAAATGGGGAAGAAATTGCGCAAAGTTTCTTATCTGAACAATCGGTTGTATGGGATATATACTATATATACCACCGGTATCTATGATTTTCTCAGACAACAATATATGCTATACACGTAAGCATTTGGTGAAATTTGAACATATCTAAACGATTTTTAAGATAAATATAAAATAAAAAATAGGTAGGTAATCTGTGTGAGGATGCAAAGCTTCACGTTTTTTGTGGTCTGCATGTAAAAACTATGGCTACGAATCACGTATTTCAAAAATATATGACGTAAACGTAACTATTTGATGAAATTTGATGAATCTTGAAGCTTCTAGCCGTAAAAAAGGGGTCAATATGACAGTCTATATGAAGTATATAATATATATACCACCGATCTCTATGATTTTTTCAGACAACAATATATGCTATATACGAAAGCATTTTGTGAAATTTGAAGCTTCTAACTGTTAAAACGGGGCAGAAATTGCGCAAAGTTTCTTATCTGAACAATCGGTTGTATGAGATATATACTATGTATATCACCGATCTCAATGATTTTTTCAGACATCAATATATGCTATACACGTAAGCAGTTGGTGAAATTTGAAGCTTCTAGCTGTTAAAATGGGGTAGAAATTGCGAAAAGTTTCTTATCTGAACAATCGGTTGTATGAGATATATACTATATATAGAACCGATCTCTATGATTTTTTCAGACAACAATATATGCTATATACGTAAGCAATCAGTGAAATTTGAAGCTTATAGCTGTTAAAATGGGGTAGAAATTGCGAAAAGTTTCTTATCTGAACAATCGGTTGTATGAGATATATATTATATATACAACCGATCTCTATGATTTTTTCAGACAACAATATATGCTATATACGTAAGCAATCGGTGAAATTTGAAGCTTATAGCTGTTAAAATGGGGTAGAAATTGCGAAAAGTTTCTTATCTGAACAATCGGTTGTATGAGATATATACTATATATACAACCGATCTCTATGGTTTTTTCAGACAACAATATATGCTATATAAGTAAATATTCGGTGAAATTTGAAGCTTCTAGCTATTAAAATGGGGCTAAAATTTGCGAAAATATATATATATATACTATATATATATACTATATATACCACCATATATATACTTTATATACCACCGATCTTTATGATTTTTTCAGACAACAATATATGCTATATACGTAAGCATTCGCTGAAATTTGAAGCCTCTAGCTCTTAAAATAGGGCAGTAATTACGAAAAGTTCCTTATCTGAACAATCGGTTGTGGGGGATATATACTATATATACGACCGATCTCATAAATTTTTTCAGGCAACAATATGTTCAATATACGAAAGTATATGGTGAAGTTTGAAGCTTCAATCTGTTAAATTGGGTAAGATATTACAAAAATCCTCTTTTTCTGAAAAATCGGTCGTATGGAGGATATATGCTATAGTGGTCCGATCCGGTCGGTTCCGACAAATGTCTAATCGGACACCCAAATACACCTGCTCACCAAATTTTATCAAGATATCTCAAAAATTGAGGGACTAGTTTGCATACAAACAGACAGACGGACAGACGGACAGACGGACAGACGGACAGACGGACATGGCTAAAACAACTCAGCTCTTCAACCTGATTATTTCGGTATACTTAATGGTGGGTCTATCTATTTTCCTTTAAGGACTTACAATTTTCGGTTTCGTGACGAAATTAATATACCATTTCATTTTCATGAAAGGTATAAAAATAGGTAGGTAATCTGTGTGAGGATGCAAAGCTTCACGTTTTTTGTGGTCTGCATGTAAAAACTATGGCTACGAATCACGTATTTCAAAAATATATGACGTAAACGTAACTATTTGATGAAATTTGATGAATCTTGAAGCTTCTAGCCGTAAAAAAGGGGTCAATATGACAGTTTATATGAAGTATATAATATATATACCACCGATCTCTATGATTTTTTCAGACAACAATATATGCTATATACGAAAGCATTTTGTGAAATTTGAAGCTTCTAACTGTTAAAACGGGGCAGAAATTGCGCAAAGTTTCTTATCTGAACAATCGGTTGTATGAGATATATACTATGTATATCACCGATCTCAATGATTTTTTCAGACATCAATATATGCTATACACGTAAGCAGTTGGTGAAATTTGAAGCTTCTAGCTGTTAAAATGGGGTAGAAATTGCGAAAAGTTTCTTATCTGAACAATCGGTTGTATGAGATATATACTATATATAGAACCGATCTCTATGATTTTTTCAGACAACAATATATGCTATATACGTAAGCAATCAGTGAAATTTGAAGCTTATAGCTGTTAAAATGGGGTAGAAATTGCGAAAAGTTTCTTATCTGAACAATCGGTTGTATGAGATATATACTATATATACAACCGATCTCTATGATTTTTTCAGACAACAATATATGCTATATACGTAAGCAATCGGTGAAATTTGAAGCTTATAGCTGTTAAAATGGGGTAGAAATTGCGAAAAGTTTCTTATCTGAACAATCGGTTGTATGAGATATATACTATATATACAACCGATCTCTATGGTTTTTTCAGACAACAATATATGCTATATAAGTAAATATTCCGTGAAATTTGAAGCTTCTAGCTATTAAAATGGGGCTAAAATTTGCGAAAATATATATATATATACTATATATATATACTATATATACCACCATATATATACTTTATATACCACCGATCTTTATGATTTTTTCAGACAACAATATATGCTATATACGTAAGCATTCGCTGAAATTTGAAGCCTCTAGCTCTTAAAATAGGGCAGTAATTACGAAAAGTTCCTTATCTGAACAATCGGTTGTGGGGGATATATACTATATATACGACCGATCTCATAAATTTTTTCAGGCAACAATATGTTCAATATACGAAAGTATATGGTGAAGTTTGAAGCTTCAATCTGTTAAATTGGGTAAGATATTACAAAAATCCTCTTTTTCTGAAAAATCGGTCGTATGGAGGATATATGCTATAGTGGTCCGATCCGGTCGGTTCCGACAAATGTCTAATCGGACACCCAAATACACCTGCTCACCAAATTTTATCAAGATATCTCAAAAATTGAGGGACTAGTTTGCATACAAACAGACAGACGGACAGACGGACAGACGGACAGACGGACAGACGGACATGGCTAAAACAACTCAGCTCTTCAACCTGATTATTTCGGTATACTTAATGGTGGGTCTATCTATTTTCCTTTAAGGACTTACAATTTTCGGTTTCGTGACGAAATTAATATACCATTTCATTTTCATGAAAGGTATAAAAATAGGTAGGTAATCTGTGTGAGGATGCAAAGCTTCACGTTTTTTGTGGTCTGCATGTAAAAACTATGGCTACGAATCACGTATTTCAAAAATATATGACGTAAACGTAACTATTTGATGAAATTTGATGAATCTTGAAGCTTCTAGCCGTAAAAAAGGGGTCAATATGACAGTTTATATGAAGTATATAATATATATACCACCGATCTCTATGATTTTTTCAGACAACAATATATGCTATATACGAAAGCATTTTGTGAAATTTGAAGCTTCTAACTGTTAAAACGGGGCAGAAATTGCGCAAAGTTTCTTATCTGAACAATCGGTTGTATGAGATATATACTATGTATATCACCGATCTCAATGATTTTTTCAGACATCAATATATGCTATACGCGTAAGCAGTTGGTGAAATTTGAAGCTTCTAGCTGTTAAAATGGGGTAGAAATTGCGAAAAGTTTCTTATCTGAACAATCGGTTGTATGAGATATATACTATATATAGAACCGATCTCTATGATTTTTTCAGACAACAATATATGCTATATACGTAAGCAATCAGTGAAATTTGAAGCTTATAGCTGTTAAAATGGGGTAGAAATTGCGAAAAGTTTCTTATCTGAACAATCGGTTGTATGAGATATATATTATATATACAACCGATCTCTATGATTTTTTCAGACAACAATATATGCTATATACGTAAGCAATCGGTGAAATTTGAAGCTTATAGCTGTTAAAATGGGGTAGAAATTGCGAAAAGTTTCTTATCTGAACAATCGGTTGTATGAGATATATACTATATATACAACCGATCTCTATGGTTTTTTCAGACAACAATATATGCTATATAAGTAAATATTCGGTGAAATTTGAAGCTTCTAGCTATTAAAATGGGGCTAAAATTTGCGAAAATATATATATATATACTATATATATATACTATATATACCACCATATATATACTTTATATACCACCGATCTTTATGATTTTTTCAGACAACAATATATGCTATATACGTAAGCATTCGCTGAAATTTGAAGCCTCTAGCTCTTAAAATAGGGCAGTAATTACGAAAAGTTCCTTATCTGAACAATCGGTTGTGGGGGATATATACTATATATACGACCGATCTCATAAATTTTTTCAGGCAACAATATGTTCAATATACGAAAGTATATGGTGAAGTTTGAAGCTTCAATCTGTTAAATTGGGTAAGATATTACAAAAATCCTCTTTTTCTGAAAAATCGGTCGTATGGAGGATATATGCTATAGTGGTCCGATCCGGTCGGTTCCGACAAATGTCTAATCGGACACCCAAATACACCTGCTCACCAAATTTTATCAAGATATCTCAAAAATTGAGGGACTAGTTTGCATACAAACAGACAGACGGACAGACGGACAGACGGACATGGCTAAAACAACTCAGCTCTTCAACCTGATTATTTCGGTATACTTAATGGTGGGTCTATCTATTTTCCTTTAAGGACTTACAATTTTCGGTTTCGTGACGAAATTAATATACCATTTCATTTTCATGAAAGGTATAACAATGAACTATATATACGTATTTGACGTTTGTTGATATTTTGTCAGCCGGTTCGTTCTTGATGGACCATGTAGAGCAGCTGATGATTGTTGACATCGTTAGAAAATACACGTGTAGATGTCGCTGATGTTTTTAGCTTCTACGCTTCTTTTATTATCAGCAGTTTTTATCAGCTTTAATAAATATTTCTTCTAAGAGGATTCTTTTCTCTCTGGCCAGTACTTTGGTTCCTTAGAAATCAAATCTATGTCCAAAAGTAATAGCGTGGAGGGTGAGTGCACTTTTTTCTGTCTCTCAGCAGTTTTTCTATGTTGATTTAGGCGTTTCTATAAATGTTGAGATGTATTGCCTATGTAACTTTTTCTTCGCTGGCAGTCGATGCAGTCTATTTTGTATACAATGTTCTTTTCTTTCCTTGTTGGTATTTTGTCTTTAAGCTTGTACATTTTCCCAACCTCGTTTTTATTTTTGTACGCAAAACGGACGTTGGCAGTGAACTCTTTGAATTTGTTTGTAATACATTTGGTAACATACGGTAAATATGAAATTGTCATAGTTTGAATTTCTGCTGATTGTTGTTGGGCGTTGGTGCTCGTTAATATTGGGACTGTGTTTTTGTTGCCGTACATATTTCATGAAAATTATTATTTTGTTTGTGGGAAATATTCCCCCATGCATAAGCCATACAACAGCCTAATAGCTCATCAACGCCTTTACAGTTTTCGCCTAGTTTTGCTGAAACAAAATGAATGAAAGAAATAGTTTCTTCATTGAAATAATGTCGATTTATCGCGAAAAGTAATTCACCCGGCTAGGAAGTGTTCTGGGCCCTTTACTCTTTGTTCTATTATAAATCACATAAGTAGATGTTTTTTTCTATATTCTTGCTTTATGCGAATGTGATGTTGATTTTCTTTTCTGATTATGGCATGGTAAATACAGTTTATCCTAAAATATCTCTTGGTGACCTTCGCGAAATTTTAGTTATACGCGAGACGTCTAACTGCATTTCCAATGACTTTCGGCGTAATTTCAACTAAGGTTTGAGAGTTATTTTGGCACACAACTTTTTTGCAGCAGCTACATTAATTTCAGGGAATTTAATATATACTATAACAGCCAGGTGGCCATAAAGGTCTTGAGTAGAGTGGTTTCGGAGTGAAAGACTTCGCTTGCGATTGCATAGAACTATTTTATGATTAAGATTATCTGGGGCCCGGGCCATAGTTATATTCCGGACAACTGTCAAGCCTATCTCTTAGCCCGAATCGGTGCAATTGAGCAGGATGAAGATGGCTGTAGGGATTTCGGGGTTTCGCTGGTCACCTGTGGAGATTGAGCTCGCCTCAGCTTAGAAAGCGTTTGGCGGAAACCACCTCTTGCAGGGTACCAAGATCCTACTGACCGGAAGTGGATGGTAGTTATAGTGATAGGCGGTCTGCCAAAACGATTGGGTTCACTAAGGCTCATCTATCAATAGTTTGTGGGAATTTGACAGGTTCCACATGAACCCATACGGTATGTCTAAACATACTGAAAACCCTATCCGCTGAAGCTGAAGGATGAAGAGGTGGAGTCATCGAGTCACTATGCTTGATTGCCAAACACTTGGATCTCCCGAGGATTTCTCTAAGTAGCTATAGCTACGTCATCGTTATTTGATGTGGTATCAAAACGGATCTTCATGCCATCCAAGTGAGCTTCCTCTACCAGAGCAGCTACCACTTGCACAGTGTAACACCACAAAATTCTCTGAACCTTTATTAAACTAATAATTACCAGCTTTGTGCGCTTGCATATTGAATATGCCGTCTTTGTTTGGAGGTCTTATAATCAACTGCCGATTAAAAGGATGGAGTGGGTATAAAACGTTTTACGTAAATACGATTTACGGTTATTGGACTTTAAAGACCCGGTTCCAGCCTACACAGCTGATATCTAATTCATAAATTTAAAACCTTTGAAAAACCCCAAAGCGGTGTTGTGACTGACCTTCACCTAAATATCATTCGAGGCATAGTCGATCGTCTCTTTATCTTAAATAAAACAAGGTTTTATGTTTCCAGACGCAACCTCCTTTGGCGCGCTAAGTATGTGTGTTAAATATTTTATCAGAAAATATCGTATAAATAAATAAATTAAATAAATAAAACTAAAAACCATTCGAAAAACTAGCAAAAAATGTAATTAATATTCAAAATGAATTTTGATTATTTTGAAAAGGCTTCAAATTTAAAAATTTTCAAGAAATTGTTCACTACAGGAACGTTCCAGAAATGACGACTTTGCCCTCTTTATGCAAATAGAGCATGACAAAAACTTATTTTTGGTTTAATTAGATATACGTATGACTACAGATTAGAGTGAGCCTTATACGGGTGCAAAATTTTTTTGTTTTTGTCTTGAAGGGCACCATCTCAATTTGTTCTATTTCCTTGGAAACTATTTCAGTATTATTTATACGCAGCGTGCTTTGCACACAGAGTATATTAACTTTGATGGGATAATGGTTGGTTGTACAGGTATAAAGGAATCTAGAGAGATATAGACTTCCATATATCAAAATCATCAGTATCGAAAAAAATTTGATTGAGCCATATCCGTCCGTCCGTCTGTCCGTCTGCCCGTTAATACGATAACTTGAGTAAATATTGAGATATCTTCACCAAATTTGGTACACAAGCTTACCTGGACCCAGAATAGATTGGTATTGAAAATGAGCGAATTCGGATGATAACCACACCCACTTTTTATATATATAACATTTTGGAAGACACAAAAAAATGATTATTTTATAAATAATACACCTAGAATGTTGAAATTTGACATGTTCACTGATATTGCGACTATCAAGAGTCGTTTGAAAAATTTTTTAAAAATGGGCGTGTCACCGCCCACTTGTGATAAAATCAATTTTACAAATATTATTAATCATAAATCAAAAATCGTTAAACCTATCGTAACAAAATTCACCAGAGAGGTTACCTTTATTGTAAGGAAGGCTTTGTAGAAAAATTAACGAAATCGGTTAACGACCACGCCCACTTTTATATAAAAGATTTTTAAAAGGGTCGTCGACGAATAAAATAAGCTATATCTTTGCAAAAAGAGCTTTATATCAATGGCATTTCATTTTCCAAGTGGATTTATAACAACAAATAGGAAAAACTTCAAATTTGAAAAAATGGGCGTGGCACCGCCCCTTTTATGACTAAGCACTTTTATATATTTCGGGAGCCATAACTCGAAGAAAACTTAACATATAGTAATGAAATTGTGTACACAAATTTTCCTTATAGCAGAAAATATTTCTAGTAAAAGTGGACGGGATCAATTAAAGACCGCGGCAACTTAGATATAAAACAAGTTTAAAAGGTTCGTAGACTAGAATAATAGCTATAACTTAGCAAAAAATAGTTTTGAAGGTATTTCACTTATAAAGTTTTATTGTAAGAGGAAATGGGGAGATATTTTATTTTTTAAATGGGCGGTGCCATGTGTTATGTAGAAAAGTAATTTATCTGAAATGAAATGTACAATTGAAGCTAACGCTGAGTATATAATATTCGGTTACACCCGAACTTAGACACCTTTACTTGCTTTAATTTGTTTTAAGAATATTTAGGGGTCGCCATCTGAGTTTTGCATGTCTTCCTTTTAGAGCGCTATTTACTATTTTACCTTTTTTAGTAACTTTCTTCGATTACGTTTTTGTTCCAAAATAACTTGGACAATTACTATAATCTTAAGCAGACCTTTTGGAAAACCTATATTAAAATTTTAATTTTCTCTAATTTTTTCCTGTTTTATCATTGTATTATTACACTGATGTTTCTTAAATTTTGACCTTCGGTAGCGACTTCTAAAAACCTTAGAAAAAAACTAAGCCACGTGTATTTTTGCCCGTTAATTTATAAAAAAATAAATGTAAGGCGCCATAAACTCCGAAGAGACTTAAGGCCGAGCTTCTCTTCCAAATTGCGTCGTGGTCCTCTTATTTTTTTCTACAAATTTGCTGGATGGGATCTACTTGTTTTATGCCGACTCCGAACGGCATCTGCAAGGCAGATTAGTTTTCACTGAAAGCTTGTCATGACAGAAATCCACTCGGAGTGCTTGCCAAACACTGCCGAGGGGCGACCCCGCATAGAAAAATTTTCTTCTAATTGAAAAAACTTGTTTCTAAAGTTTTTGATGTAGCTTTGCCTGGGGCGTGAGCACAGGATCGTCGGTGTGGTAGGCGGAACACGCTACCATCACACCACGGCGGCCGCGATGCCCGTTAATTTAATGTCGAAAAATAAGGAGCACCCTACTACCCATTTTGTATACTTCTAAATCAGCGTTCCCAGAGTTACGCACTAATTTTATACGGCTTCCGTTTAAAGCACTTCAACTGATTTAATTTTCCTTAACTATAATAATTAGTTTAATTTCAATATCAATATAAATTTAATAAAAAATATTCCACTGCTATTTTTTTTTGTTCGCGGCTGTATGCTATTATTTACAAGCACAAAATTTAAAATTGCCTAATATCTATTAAACACCAGTGAGTAGTTAGATGTAAATATATTTAGTCAACATGGACTCACGTATAATATCAGGCAATTGGAATATTATCACAAAAAATATATACGAAATTTTTTGCTACGGATTTGTTTGGGTTGCCTCATAATTTGTATACATGGGCGTGAGTTAACTGCTATCTTATCGCGGATTTGAATTAAATTGTTTAATTTGGATTACCTTTACACATTTCGAGTTGTTTTCAATGTTAGTTTTTTGTTAAACCGAGAAAAGGAAATATAATTTATTATTTAGTAAATGAAGGCACAAAACGAGAAATTCCCATTGGTCCAAATTGCAATATTTAAAATTTTTAAATAATGTTGTTTACAAAAAAATATTGAAGCTAGAAATTTTGAAAATCTTTTGAAATACTCAAATTAAGTTTAAAAATAGATTCAATAAAATCTAACTGGCGAAGTAAATCTGCAGTGACGTAAAATAGTGTCAATGGAATCAGCGTCTATTGACATTAATTCGCTTTTGAAAAAGAAATTATGTCAATGGCATTAATTCTAACTAAAAAAAAAAAATTTATATTGGAATCAATGACATAGGCATAAATTCTTTTTGCAAGCCGAAATAATGTTTTATGGACACCATTACCGAACTTTGGAATAAAAGTTATAATTATTTTTATTCCAAATTGTAGTTACGATACGATACGATATTAAAATAACTTTTCGAACTTTTTTTCCAATATTTTGCATATTTTAGAAATTAATTCTTGTAAATATCTCGTATCATAACATGAAATGAAAATTTGGAATTAAAAATTGCGCAATTTTTTGTTTCAAATTTTTGCCCGCTTTTTTAATTTTTGGAAATCAATTTGAACAAGTAAGAACGGGACTGTCTTCGGCTGTGCCGAAGACTTCATACCTTTCATGAATGGGGCTGAACAATAATCTTATCCCGTTCGTAATCTCCGAATAATCGGATGTATAAGATAAGAAATATATAGTGAACAGATCTACATACCTTAACGATTTTTAAGATAAATATAAAATAAACAAGTAAGAACGGGACTGTCTTCGGCTGTGCCGAAGACTTCATACCTTTCATGAATGGGGCTGAACAATAATCTTATCCCGTTCGTAATCTCCGAATAATCGGATGTATAAGATAAGAAATATATAGTGAACAGATCTACATACCTTAACGATTTTTAAGATAAATATAAAATAAAAAACGGGTAGGTACTTTGTGTGAGGATGCAAAGTTTCAGGTTTTTTGTGGTCTGCGTGTAAAAACTATGACTACGAATCACGTATTTCAAAAATATATGATGAAAACGTAACTATTTGATGAAATTTGATGAATTTTGAAGATTCTAGCCGTAAAAAAGGGGTCAAAATGATAGTTTATATGAAGTATATAATATATATACGACCGATCTCTATGATTTTTTCAGACAACAATATATGCTATATACGTAAGCATTTTGTGAAATTTGAAGCTTCTAACTGTTAAAATGGGGCAGAAATTGCGCAAAGTTTCTTATCTGAACAATCGGTTGTATGAGATATATACTATGTGTACCACCGATCTCAATGATTTTTTCAGACATCAATATATGCTATACACGTAAGCAGTTGGTGAAATTTGAAGCTTCTAGCTGTTAAAATGGGGCCGAAATCGTAAAAAAAATATATATATACTATATATATATACTATATATACCATCATATATATATTATATATATCACCGATCTCTATGATTTTTTGACACAACAATACATACTATATACGTAAGTAATCGGTGAAATTTGAAGCTTATAACTGTTAAAATGGGGAAGAAATTGCGCAAAGTTTCTTATCTGAACAATCGGTTGTATGGGATATATACTATATATACCACCGGTATCTATGATTTTCTCAGACAACAATATATGCTATACACGTAAGCATTTGGTGAAATTTGAACATATCTAAACGATTTTTAAGATAAATATAAAATAAAAAAATAGGTAGGTAATCTGTGTGAGGATGCAAAGCTTCACGTTTTTTGTGGTCTGCATGTAAAAAACTATGGCTACGAATCACGTATTTCAAAAATATATGACGTAAACGTAACTATTTGATGAAATTTGATGAATCTTGAAGCTTCTAGCCGTAAAAAAGGGGTCAATATGACAGTCTATATGAAGTATATAATATATATACCACCGATCTCTATGATTTTTTCAGACAACAATATATGCTATATACGAAAGCATTTTGTGAAATTTGAAGCTTCTAACTGTTAAAACGGGGCAGAAATTGCGCAAAGTTTCTTATCTGAACAATCGGTTGTATGAGATATATACTATGTATATCACCGATCTCAATGATTTTTTCAGACATCAATATATGCTATACACGTAAGCAGTTGGTGAAATTTGAAGCTTCTAGCTGTTAAAATGGGGTAGAAATTGCGAAAAGTTTCTTATCTGAACAATCGGTTGTATGAGATATATACTATATATAGAACCGATCTCTATGATTTTTTCAGGACAACAATATATGCTATATACGTAAGCAATCAGTGAAATTTGAAGCTTATAGCTGTTAAAATGGGGTAGAAATTGCGAAAAGTTTCTTATCTGAACAATCGGTTGTATGAGATATATATTATATATACAACCGATCTCTATGATTTTTTCCGACAACAATATATGCTATATACGTAAGCAATCGGTGAAATTTGAAGCTTATAGCTGTTAAAATGGGGTAGAAATTGCGAAAAGTTTCTTATCTGAACAATCGGTTGTATGAGATATATACTATATATACAACCGATCTCTATGGTTTTTTCAGACAAACAATATATGCTATATAAGTAAATATTCGGTGAAATTTGAAGCTTCTAGCTATTAAAATGGGGCTAAAATTTGCGAAAATATATATATATATACTATATATATATACTATATATACCACCATATATATACTTTATATACCACCGATCTTTATGATTTTTTCAGACAACAATATATGCTATATACGTAAGCATTCGCTGAAATTTGAAGCCTCTAGCTCTTAAAATAGGGCAGTAATTACGAAAAGTTCCTTATCTGAACAATCGGTTGTGGGGGATATATACTATATATACGACCGATCTCATAAATTTTTTCAGGCAACAATATGTTCAATATACGAAAGTATATGGTGAAGTTTGAAGCTTCAATCTGTTAAATTGGGTAAGATATTACAAAAATCCTCTTTTTCTGAAAAATCGGTCGTATGGAGGATATATGCTATAGTGGTCCGATCCGGTCGGTTCCGACAAATGTCTAATCGGACACCCAAATACACCTGCTCACCAAATTTTATCAAGATATCTCAAAAATTGAGGGACTAGTTTGCATACAAACAGACAGACGGACAGACGGACAGACGGACAGACGGACAGACGGACATGGCTAAAACAACTCAGCTCTTCAACCTGATTATTTCGGTATACTTAATGGTGGGTCTATCTATTTTCCTTAAGGACTTACAATTTTCGGTTTCGTGACGAAATTAATATACCATTTCATTTTCATGAAAGGTATAAAAATAGGTAGGTAATCTGTGTGAGGATGCAAAGCTTCACGTTTTTTGTGGTCTGCATGTAAAAACTATGGCTACGAATCACGTATTTCAAAAATATATGACGTAAACGTAACTATTTGATGAAATTTGATGAATCTTGAAGCTTCTAGCCGTAAAAAAGGGGTCAATATGACAGTTTATATGAAGTATATAATATATATACCACCGATCTCTATGATTTTTTCAGACAACAATATATGCTATATACGAAAGCATTTTGTGAAATTTGAAGCTTCTAACTGTTAAAACGGGGCAGAAATTGCGCAAAGTTTCTTATCTGAACAATCGGTTGTATGAGATATATACTATGTATATCACCGATCTCAATGATTTTTTCAGACATCAATATATGCTATACACGTAAGCAGTTGGTGAAATTTGAAGCTTCTAGCTGTTAAAATGGGGTAGAAATTGCGAAAAGTTTCTTATCTGAACAATCGGTTGTATGAGATATATACTATATATAGAACCGATCTCTATGATTTTTTCAGACAACAATATATGCTATATACGTAAGCAATCAGTGAAATTTGAAGCTTATAGCTGTTAAAATGGGGTAGAAATTGCGAAAAGTTTCTTATCTGAACAATCGGTTGTATGAGATATATACTATATATACAACCGATCTCTATGATTTTTTCAGACAACAATATATGCTATATACGTAAGCAATCGGTGAAATTTGAAGCTTATAGCTGTTAAAATGGGGTAGAAATTGCGAAAAGTTTCTTATCTGAACAATCGGTTGTATGAGATATATACTATATATACAACCGATCTCTATGGTTTTTTCAGACAACAATATATGCTATATAAGTAAATATTCCGTGAAATTTGAAGCTTCTAGCTATTAAAATGGGGCTAAAATTTGCGAAAATATATATATATATACTATATATATATACTATATATACCACCATATATATACTTTATATACCACCGATCTTTATGATTTTTTCAGACAACAATATATGCTATATACGTAAGCATTCGCTGAAATTTGAAGCCTCTAGCTCTTAAAATAGGGCAGTAATTACGAAAAGTTCCTTATCTGAACAATCGGTTGTGGGGGATATATACTATATATACGACCGATCTCATAAATTTTTTCAGGCAACAATATGTTCAATATACGAAAGTATATGGTGAAGTTTGAAGCTTCAATCTGTTAAATTGGGTAAGATATTACAAAAATCCTCTTTTTCTGAAAAATCGGTCGTATGGAGGATATATGCTATAGTGGTCCGATCCGGTCGGTTCCGACAAATGTCTAATCGGACACCCAAATACACCTGCTCACCAAATTTTATCAAGATATCTCAAAAATTGAGGGACTAGTTTGCATACAAACAGACAGACGGACAGACGGACAGACGGACAGACGGACATGGCTAAAACAACTCAGCTCTTCAACCTGATTATTTCGGTATACTTAATGGTGGGTCTATCTATTTTCCTTTAAGGACTTACAATTTTCGGTTTCGTGACGAAATTAATATACCATTTCATTTTCATGAAAGGTATAAAAATAACATAATATCATATCACAATAATCGGGCGTTTTTTAATTCAAAATCTGTTTTATGAGATTTAAGCGAATAAAATTAATGTAAATTTTTCCGATTCAAAGCCAGATTTGGACGGTCTAACAACCGCTACGCAATTGACAGTCTTACTTTTCCCATCTCCTTTTTGCGTGCGCGACGTTAAATAGTCTAGAAGTGAACTTAAGTCACTGAAATTGGTTCTATGACGGATTTGGAATCAATGCCATTGACACTATTTCTCTTTCAAAGACGAATTAATGGCAATTGACGTAAGTTCCATTGACACTATTACACGTTACCAAATCTGCAAAACGAACTAAGCTGACAGAGCTACTTATTCGAATATATGAAGCTTATATGGGCTAAATAACAATCCGACCATCAACGGATACCCAATTTTACAGAAATTGAGTTTGGAAATTTTTTTTTTCAGAATTGTTTTTGGGAATATTTTAGAACGCTCTTGGTGATAATTTCACGATCGTCCTTTGTCACAAGACTAATTTAGTTAATTTTGGTATTGTTTTGCGTTCAATTCGTGATCGACTTCAGATTACTTCGGAATGATTGTGTGGTTGTTTTTAGGACCCCTTCGGGTTATTTTAGGACTGTTACGTGACTATTTAGGAAACATTGGATGATCATTTTTCGACTATTTTGGGATATAGATGGGACTGATTTGGGGATGTCCTCATATGTTGCAGTTTAAGCTCTGCTCAAAGATTCAGGTCCCTAGGTAACCGGGAATTTACCCAAAATCGCTTTCAGAACTCCAGCTTTATGGAAAATTTTCAATTATCCAATCCCGCATACCACATAGCGTAAATTTTTTCTGATGAGTTTTATACATATTGCACAATAATTTCTTTATTTAATTTTTGTATTCCTTTTGTAATGGAAAAACTGAAAATATTTAAAAATTTAAACTAAGCCATTTTCAAAGTTTGAGATCTCTAGCTATGGGACAGTTACTTAAAACTCGAAAGCAAACGTTTCAAATTCGTACGATTTTCTCACGGTCCCTGCACCACCTAGCGAATGTTGTTTCCCATATGAAATAAGCCTAATATAAAGGAAGTATAGGAGTATAGATATATTTAGGACTCCTAGCTACCTCTGCGTTTTAAAACAGTAGTTTATTAATGACATTAACTCTGAAAAAATAAAGCGATATTTCTAAACACCTTAATGTAAAAATGTTTGTTGACACGGTTAGTGTATTGATAATTCATGATAAATCATAAAAAACCCATAGACGTAATAACACTTGGATTTCGCACTCATATGCGCGACATTTTTTTCTATAGAAAAACATTTTTATCCAATGCTTAGAAAAGATAAAACGTGAGTCAGCTGTTCTCTTTTTTCACTATTTTGCCTATATATTTTATTTGCTCTACAATCGAATTTTTTTTTTCAAGTATTCATGAACATGGCCGCCACCGTGGTGTGATGGTAGCGTGCTCCGCCAACCACATAGAAAATCCTGGGTTCACGCCCCGGGCAAAGCAACATCAAAATTTTATAAATAAGGGTTTTCAATGAGAAGAAAATTTGTCTAAGCGGGGTCGCCCCTCGGCAGTGTTTGGCAAGCACTCCGAGTGTATTTCTGGCATGAAAAGCTCTCAGTGAAAACTGATCTGCCTTGCATAAAAGAAGTAGGTCCCGTCCCGCCAATATGTAGGAAAAATTAAAAAGGAGTCTGGAGAAAGATAGTGAACTTGTAAACGTTTGTGCTGCTGTAGTGAAATCCTAACTTTCTCCAAATTATCTCTAAGTATCAGATCATAATGGCTTAAGAGATCTTAGAAGCCCAAAAAATGTCCACTGTTTCGTTCACAAAGATATATACTTTCGCCTTTGAAAGCTAGGCCTCTTTCACCCAAAAATAAAATAGTGTCCAAAATTATATATAAAATTTCTTTCCACTTTTGAGTTTCAGTGTTCGGCCGGTGTGCGTCTAATCCTGGAGAGGTGGGCGCACCGGGTCGATCTCAGTGGGAATAGGTGTGTGGAATAGAAAGTAAGCAAATAGACGAGATTTCTCGTTATAATATGTATGATTTATTGGGTAAATGTGAAAATAGCAATAGTTACAATATTACCTGAATAAACGCAAAAATACGGCAGAGATCGTTGGCGGCAGATGCGTGCTGTACGGCTGTTGAAATCCAAGAGGCCGGTTGTATAGCAAGCTACAACCGTTGACCCGCAAAATCCTCCGTTTTGGAGGGGAAAGGCACCCACACATCAACCCCGACATGCATATGCATGAGTGCTGACAAAAAGCACACATACACGTGCATGTACATGCATGCACATGCATGAGGGTGATGGTGTGGGTGGTTATAAGTTAATTCGAGTATCGAGTATCGATTTGCAGAGTTGCATTGGGGGGGTCGCAATCAGATGCGGAAAAGTTAGGCATCCTGCCTAAACATGCCGGCCCCCCTTGCGATACGCAACATCGTTTTCCGCCAATGACCTCCGCTGAAACGAGAAAAAATTAATATAAGACTTACACACTAAACTTAATCTAAATGAAGAGTTCGTCTGCGCCGCAAAATGGCCGGGAATCCTTTCCGACTTGCTTAGCATGCCACCTGAGCTAAGATGAAAGAATTAGCGGTTATGAACAGTGAAGTGAATATTTCTTGCCATTGAATTATACATAATTCTTAAATATAGAAATTCAGAACGTAATATATCTATAGTCGATGGCCAGTAAGGCTGGACGAAGAGGCCGAGGTCTCCGTTCCAGCGTATAACGTGTCGTGACGCTCTCAGGTCGACTGTGGCATTTTATGGATGTGCCAGGGCGAGTGGCCGTGAGGTTGGTTGGGTGATGCGCGTTTTCGCTGTAGCGCTTGTATTTCGTCAGTTGTGTATTATATTATTACCCTACAAAACCCCTGGTCACAAAACCTACCCACGCCCACGCAAATGTGAATACGAATATAACCTATCACCGTAAAATGACTAGTCAAATGACGTGGAGTGACAAGAGCTTTTTTGCAAAGTATTTAGTGCTGTGATTTCGAGCAGCTTATGTATTTCAACAAAACCAGCAAGATTGCGGTGTGTGGGAGGTTGGAACGGACTTGATTCCAAGCCACCCGCGCAAAATTACTTGTTTTCGTGATACGCGTGGTGTTTTATTAACACACGTACGTTAAAATATATGAATAAACCGAGTTTAAAACGAACCGTAGAGGCTGACGACGGTATTGATTTAATTTTGTGCGACAGCTAATGACGAATAGCGAAAATCGTAATTAAATTCGAAAGTGTACCAACTGCCGGTGCTTACATGCAGATTGGCGATGCGTTCTCCACGACGCGTTCTATCTGCACGTACCTTTCTGAGATTGCATGCAAGCCTGTCGTGTATTTATTGGTTAGCTGACAGCTGGTATGGTGAGTTTGTGGAGTGAATATTTATATCTATACCTTATGTATTTTGTCGTTGCACTAGTGCCGTAGAAAAGTTGATTTTTATCTCATTTCGGGACCTTTTCATTTCGGGACTCTTTAATTTCGGGACTCGGATTGTTTTTGTATCGAGGCCATAATTATGACGGTTTGTGATTTTTGTTGTTGAAAACAACAAGTCCTGCCCCCAGCCAGAAAAAACAAGCAGTACCGACGGCAAAAAAATTCAAAAAAATTAAAAAAAAATTTTTTTGTTTTTTTTTTTTTTTTTGTGAATGAGGGTATAATTAATTTTGAATTAGGTTTCTGCCTTAATTTTTGTGCGTAAGTCTGTTTTCGGACTGTCCGAGGTGTCAGTATGGGTCAAAAAGGCCGACCCCGCTTTTGTTTCTTTTGCGGGTTTTCGGTACCAGCGTGCGTTATTTGGCGCAGCACTAAAAAATAAGCAGATATATGTACCTACGTTGGTATAAGCAAACGGACAGCCAGTGCACGGACTTCTCCGCTTAATTGATAAATGGACCCACTTTTTGACCCGTTTTCATTTTTTACTACTTCTATCACCAAGGACCAAAATCTACCAATATTTCAGTATTTTGGCATTGAAAAACAAAGACTGCGATCATTTGGTAAACGTATTTAATTGCCGAGTCCACCCAAATAACACTTAGCGGTGACACTAACCAATTTTGAAAAAAATTTGTGTACAAATTATGAGATGAATGTTGCATATGAGTACGCAAATATTTTCCTACGCTATTTCCGTCAGTTTATGTGAATAAATTTGAGCGAAAAATGAACGTTTTAAGCAAATGCAATTCCAAAAGGGTGAGTATTATATAGGCATACGCTATTTATATACGAATTTACATGTATTTCTTGTATTGTTTACATGTTTGTAAAAAGGTTATTTCCGTGAAATGTGCGTTATTTGTTTTTCATTAAATCATGAATTGTTTTGTACAAATATTAACCCTCGCTACTGTTTTTAAAAAAAAATCTACCAACATTCTTGTTAACATTAAAGGTCCGCGCACTGGTACAAGCATACCAAAGGCAACGATAGCAAAAAAACGGATTCATACTTATATACTTGTATTCAACGGGAAATTCTGAGGAATTGAAACAACGGAAAATACTTTTGTACATGGAATGATTTTTTTTCGTTTTTCATTCTGGATTACGGCGTGGCTTGGCGTATAACCATTTTTTTCACTTAAAATTTCTTCTAAATCAAGTTGAAAACGAAAAGTGATAAGCTCATTGAACGCTACTGGAGTAGGCGGTATATAATTTTGATATGCTCCAATTCTGGAACGAATTGTATTTGCTCAATTGGATTACGAAGTGTCATTTTTATAGATGCAGTACCCAAATCTATTAAATGTAAAGTTGTGAGATCACCGTCCAGCACCAAATCTATAAGTTTCGAAACTTGACGTACGCTTTCGGAAATGCCGGATAAGCCAATAGTGTCAGGAGCATGTTTATTAAGCGATTCTGTAACTAAACATGCCATACGAACATGTAGGTTATGTGGCAAAAAAGGCGCCCATCCCAATCGAAGCCCCAATTCAAATGGTTTACGACCAACTTCGCAAGCATATTTTCATGTGATGTATAATCAAGGTGCAGTAGCCAATTGGATGAAATCTCAAAACTGTGCATTCCAGGTTTCCAGTTCTCCAATGGCAATGATTTATTAAGGTATGGATGGTTTGCAACTTCATTAAAATGTACTTTAAGTTGTAGTAAGATGAATGTGATAAGATCTTCGTATGACAATATTAAATTAACAAGCATATCACGCTCTGTTTTGTAACAAGTTTCACGAGTGTTAACATTTATAAATCCGATATTCCAACATGTAAACAGATAGCTTTAATAAATTCTGTCACGCGCATTAGCTATTTAAAGAAAGTCTGTAGCAGATAGTATATATAAATCTTCAGCCGATGAGTACGCATTAGCAATATTGCATTTTTTGTCCAGAAATCAGGTGTTGGTACAGAGATAATAATCTGTATAGTCTTCTTGATTTGCTGGAAATGCTTCGGTAGGAAAACCAACGTATAAATAATAAAACAGTTTCCAAATAATTTCGTTGTCGAGCGCATGAGAAAGCAGAGACGAAAAATACTGCCATGTGGCCAAATTTCTGGACCGATATATGTAGCTACATGCCTGGAATAATAAAGGCATTCAGTTCTACCGAAATGCGATCACATGTATTTGCATCCTTTGTAGGTTCATTATGTATATTAACTCATAATAATCCGTACAGTATTGCAATGTATGTCGTATTAGACGACCCAAAGGGTTTGTTAGTTATTTGTAGCGCTCGGTGTTATATGTCAGCATACCTTCACCACAAATTACAACTAATCTAGAAAAAAATGTTACGACGCGCAGTATATCATTGGCAGATATGTGGTCTGGTGATATTATATGTATAGTCATTAAGAAAGTTTTGAATCTTTAAAGCCGAAATAAAGATTCTCTCAAATGGTATTTGATTCAATAGACTATTGAATCGCTCTCTTTTAGACCGATACATTCGCCACTTTGGTTGTGACTATCCTCGCCATCTGAACCTATGACTATCCAGCGTTCTTCTCGGGCAGGATCCGATATTTCTTGATCAAAATCCTTTAAATATTCGTTGCGTTTTTTACTTGGCAAAAAGCAATATTTGCAAAGTATTGCACAGTGATTAATCTCCGGGGAATTGAGATCCATTGGCATTTCACTGCTTTGTATGCCTTTCCCATACGTATTTTGAGTTTTTGCTTGAGCGAGGATTTGAAAAAAATGCAGTTGCCCAATCTCCAACACCACAAGGGCAACGTAAAATATTGAAAAGTAAAAACCAGTGATCCTCTTTAGTTGCAATAAGCAAGTGCCAGGCAATCAGCTTGCCAAGCCATACTTTTAAATTATCTGAGAAGTCCTCATTAGGGCTCAATTTGCGCATGAACGTGAACAAAATTGATATAGAGCGCTTCAAATGGGCTACATAAGGAATTGCAGCAGCGTCGTGAACTTTTCGCAGTTCGATTTGTTCATTTAGTGTAAGCATTGCCAGGCAATTAGGTGAAATTATATCCTCGATCGTTCTGTCGATCTTTACTTTAATAATTTTTGCCTTGATGAGATTTGTTGCATGAATGTTAAAGACTAAATCATAGAGATGGGCCAAGGAGCGGAGGTCATTTCCAAAATTTTTTATTTTTTTTTTTTTCTTTTTTTTTTAAGGTGAGCAACTTTGTACGTGACACTTTCTTTTAAAATCACACCATCTCTGCGAAAGGGATTTTGTAACTTGAGCCTGGGTCCATATGTGTCCTTGTGCATTTTCTACACGTGTTTTTTGCTTTTTCCACATCATACATATTACCAGTAAGTTTGCTTTGTGGCGCTTAATACAGGGCGTGATTTTCGTATGTCTCCAATAAAGAGTTTCATAAGAAAATCCAACTCGAATTGTTTGACCATGTCTAACTCAGCGCAATGCTATAGTTCCTTTTGTTGCTCGCAAATAAGAGGCCGTAACTGCGTGTTGGCGAAACACTATTTTGGTGTTGCAACACTTTTTGCTCATATATTACTTTAGATGTGGTTTCGATATATTGTAATGGCTCAATATTGGGATATTGTGCTATTGGCAGCATCTTCGCGTGTGCAAGTGCAAGTGTACTTGTGCTCACTGCAGGCGCTGTTGCCGTTGAAAGCACCTCTATTAGTGGTGTGGAAGCTTTTGCAGTGACCTCTTGGCCAGTTAGCTGTGCAGCGAACGACACTTGCTCTGGTAGAGACTCGGCGTAATTTTCTTCAATTGCTCCATTGCAGTCTATGTCACCACTTACAATATTTTGTGATCCTGCAGCTTTTTGTTTATCAAAGTCCGCGGACCGATTATACGCTTGAGCTAAAAAATATACTTGTTGCATTTTCCAATGTTTCAGTTGCGTTCAATTGTGCTGGCACATATTGCTTCGGATTTTTGTTTAATTGTTAAATGTATTAATTTATCTAAAATATGCGCAAATTTTGCTTTCTTAGTATCATCATTAAATTGCTAAATTTTATTAAATTCTAAACAGAAATCTTTCAATTCAATTGTGCTACGCTGAAAACCTTGTATACATTCCTCCAAAAATTCAACTGTTAAATGTGGTTCATTGGTTACTAATTTTTCGCTAACACATTTAATGAATATTGTATTATTGGAAGGTATGCATAGACCTTGTGTCTCCAATAGTTGACCTTTAATTTTTAAATCAAAAGATGCTGTCAGCGCACGGTATCAAGGTTGGTTAAAATAACCAACAAAATTAGACCACGCTAACAGACGAAATTCAACTCCGTTTGTTTGAATAAAAATACGTTTAAGCACTCGCGGTTCGGGCCGCAGTGCGCCAAATATAACCAAAAAATATTGGAGGGATTCTGCTATAGGCAGAAGGAGTCTCTCTTCAGATTATTATAAAATTTATGATTTTTAAAAATTGGATTATCTTGACAAAATTCCTGTTGGCCTCGTGCCGTTGGCCGAGTGTATATGTGTTCTCTGGCAGACAATGGATCTGCGTTAGGGTTCTGGTGTCCTCGCTCGGGGCGAGTGAATGTGGGTTGACTTTTGGAAATTTAAAATATACAAAGGGCCGAAAGCCCTTAGATTCTGTGGCAGATCGGTTCGCCCTTCTGCGGTAGGCTTTTCTGGTGTCCTAGTTCTGGGAGATCGAGCGAGTTGGGGTTGTTTCTTGTGTCCTCGCTCGGGGTGAGCGAGTGAATTTGGGTTTGATGTTGTAAAAATTAAAAAGTGTTTGGTGGCAGATGGGCGATCTGCATTAGGGTTGTCGTTTGGCCTCGTTTCGGGTAAACGAGAGCTGGGTTTAATTTTTTTGAAGGGAGGGATATGGAGTAACGGAGGGATTGTTAGGAGGAGCACTTAGCCTTCTCGCAATCCGTCTCTTCCGTTGGAAGAAGGATCAGTTTGACCAAAGGTCGTCTGACTTGACCCTGCTCGGTTTTGAGGTCGACTACGCGTACTCGGTCATCTTCACCGGGGTGTACGTTGACAACTCGACCTAACCTCCATTCGTTGGGAGATAAGTTGTCCTCTTTGAGGACAGCGAGATCTCCCACTTTTATATTTTGTTTGGGATGCTTCCACTTCACTCTTTTTTGAAGTTCGGATAGATATTAGGTTTTCCATCGCTTGCAGAAAGTGTGATGGAGGGCTTTGAGTTTCTGCCACCGATTGATCATCGAGGCAGGGCTCTCACTAGCATCCGGCTCTGGCGGAGCCAGTAGATGGCTGCCAGTGAGGAAATGACCTGGGGTCAGCGGCTCAAGGTCCGTTGGGTCATTGGATGCCGGGCTGAGCGGCCGCGAGTTCAGGCATGCCTGGATGCGGCACAAGAGTGTATGGAATTCCTCGAATGTGAATTTGTGTGGTGAGGCTATCTTTTTGAAGTGGCTTTTGAAGCTTTTCACTCCAGCCTCCCACAGCCCTCCCATGTGGGGAGCGCCCGCAGGGATGAAATGCCAAGTGAGTGACTGTTGGCTGTACTTCGAGACAGCATTGTCTCGGGCTTGTGAAATGAAAGTTTTAAATTCCGATCGTAGGGACGGTGAAGCTCCGACAAAGTTTGTACCGTTGTCGGAGTAGACGTTTTTGGGACATCCGCGTCTAGATATAAAACGGGCAAAAGCCGCAAGAAATGATGGGGTGCTGAGGTTAGTAGTGGCCTCCAGATGAATCGCTTGTGTGGAAAAACACACGAAAAGGCAGACAAAGCCTTTGGATAGTCGACACCCTCTGCCGCGGTAACTTTTAATGTCGAAGGGTCCGGCGAAGTCGACTCCAGTATTCGTGAATGCACGGCTGAATGTCGTGCGTTCCCGAGGGAGAATACCCATAAGTTGAGTCTGAGCACGCTTTCGGTGTATCGTGCAAACTTTGCAATTATGAATGGTTGCCCTAATCATGGTTTTGATGTTAGGTATCCAGTATTGGGTGCGTATCAGACGCAACATGAGTTGGTTTTCCCCATGCAGACTTTGTTGATGAAACATTAGGACTGTCAGACGGGATAACCGGCAGTTGTATGGGAGGAGGATTGGGTGGCGTTCATTAAAAGCTAAGCCTTTTGACGCCCCGAGTCGCCCTCCTACCCGAATGATGCCATGTTGGTCTAGATAGGGATTAAGTGAGAGTATTGCACTTTTCCCTGCAATTGGTTTTCCGGCCTTTAGATCGCTATATTCGGAACTATAGTGTTGTTTCTGATATATTTTAATTAAGAGTTGGGTTACAGATTTGATCTCATCAGGAGAGATTAAAGGTGACTCGACCTGAAATGATTTTTTTGTTTTGGGGTGAGTTCTTCGGTAGAACCTCATTACGTATGAGAGCACCCGTAAAGCCCTAGGTAGGTCTGAAAAGCGTTGAAGAACATCGATAGTATTTACTGTTGTTGTTGCGCAGGTCTTTGTCCTCTTTTCCTCTACGGAGGTGATGTAGTCACTTTCTTGTGCTGGCCATTGGGAAGTGTCTTCTTGCAGCCAAGACGGTCCCTGCCACCACAACGAATTGTTGACCAATTAAGACGCAGGTAATCCTCTGCTATCCAAATCTGCTGGGTTAGATTCTGAGTTTACATGCAACCAGTCCTTATTTCCGACCATGTCGATGATGTTGGTGATCCGATGTGCGACGAAAGTGGACCAAGAACAGGGCAGTTTCCTTATCCATGCGAGGACGATAGTTGAATCCGTCCAAAGGTGCACTTTCACTGGTCCCAACTTGAGGTTCCTGAAAATTGATTCGGTGATTTCCGCTAACAGCACGGCTCCGCAAAGTTCCAAACGTGGAAGAGAAAGAGTTTTCACTGGGGCTACTCGGGTTTTGGCTAGAAGCAGGTTCGTGCAGACATTATCATCCGTTTTGACGCGCATGTAAATGGCTGCTGCATAAGCCTTCTCGGATGCGTCACAAAATCCATGGATCTCGATGTCGGTTCCTGGTGAAAAGTTGACCCATCTAGGTATCCGGATTTTATCGATTTCATGGTATTGGTCGGTGAAGGTTTTCCATCGTTCCAGCGTACTGGTAGATACTGGTTCGTCCCAAGCGGTGCCTTCCAACCAAATACTTTGCATGAGTATTTTTGCCACAATGACCATTGGTGCCAGCCATCCCAAGGGATCGAAAAGTTTGGCGATTGCTGATAGTATCGCTCTCTTCGTAATGTTTTCCGGGTTGTCCAGCGTCCCTGCTTTAAAATAAAATAAATCGGAGAGGGCATTCCACCGAATTCCTAATGCTTTAACTGTACTGGTATCTTCGAAGGCCAGGAAGTTTTCACTTAGCAGGTCTGCTTTGGGGATGTCCCTTAGAATGTCCTCTGAATTGGATGTCCATTTGCGAAGTGGAAAGCCCGCTGAGTGTAGGACTTGACGAATTTCATCTCTGGCTTTAATAGTCGAGGTGATCGTATGTCCACCCGCTAACACGTCATCTACATACATGTATTCTCGCAGTATGCTAGCCGCTGTAGGGTGTGAATTGGAGACGTCGTCTGTTAGTTGGAGAAGCGTTCTTATCGCGAGGTATGGAGCGCAATTCACTCCGAAGGTAACCGTCTTTAATTCGTAGAGACTAATAGGGTCATTCGGGGAAGTGCGATATACAGTGCGTTGAAATTTGGTGTGATTTTCGTTCACCCAAATTTGACAATACATCTTTTCGATGTCGCTATTGAAGACAAAACGGTATAGTCTCCATCGTAATATAAGGATGGGTAGATCGGCTTGTAGAACTGGGCCCGGCAGGAGAATATCGTTTAAGCTATTACCGTTGGCCGTAGGGCTCGAGGCGTTAAATACTACGCGTACCTTGGTGGTTGTACTTTCTGCTTTTACAACGGCGTGGTGGGGCAGGAAGTAATGATCCGAATCGTCGGATGGGATGTTCTCTTTCAATTCTCATATGTCCGAGCGTTTCATATTCTGACAACACTCGAACATATTCCTTACCTAAATCTGGGTTTTTTATTAGCCGCCCCTCATTCCGGAAGAATTGAGAGCATGCACGCTTCAGGGATGGTCCTAAGTTAATATTGTTAGGGTAATCCTGCCGGAATGGTAGTGACACGGTGTACCTTCCATTCTCACTTCGCTGCGTTGTTTCTTTAAATAGTTGTTCGCAGTACCTTTCATCTTCATTTAATATTTTATTTTTGGGTACATTTTCTACCTCCCAGAAAGCTTTGAGTTGATTGTCTAACGCAACCTCGTTGTAGAAAGACATAATGCTCTTCGTTGGATTCGGTGCTTCGATACGACCGGTTAGTATCCAACCGAACACTGTCTCTTGGGCTAAGAGTGTGTTTAGCACATTCTTTTTTATACCGTTCATTATAATTTGGGGATATATGTCTCCGCCCAGTATGAGGTCTACGTCTTCGTTGACGTAGAACCTCTTGTCTGCCAAAACCAAGTCTGGGAATGCCTGCATAGTCATTGCGTTGATATGGCAGGATGGAAGATTCCCAGTGAGTTTCGTTAGAACTAGTACGGGTGTAGTCAGGCTGAAGCAGGGATCCACTGGTGAACGTAGTTCGATGTTGGATGCTTCTTTCACCTGAGCTGACACCGCATTTGTGATGCCTGAAACATGGGCATGCATTTTCCTCGCTGGCAAATTGATTCTGCGTTTCAGTCTTTCAGTTATAAAGGAACATTCAGACCCAGAATCAATTAATGCGCGCGCGGAGAAGTCGGTACCATTATGGTGAATGTGTACGCGAGCAGTTCCTAATAGCACGCCTGTGCTGGAATTGGCATGGCAGGATTTGACATTCTGATTTGCAGAGGAAGGTGGTTGTCCCGATTCCTGTCTTTTCCTTGCCTGTGCCGAAGTTGATGGGGCATTATCCGCATCTTTGAAGGGATTTCGTCCCGCCGGTTGCTGAAGTGTGTCCGCATGCAGGAGCGTGTGGTGACGAGAGTGGCATTTGGAACAGTTGTATGAACTGGTGCACCTCGTCACTGTGTGTCCTGGGGATAAACAATTCAGGCAGCCATTTGTGGATTTGACGAATTTAATCTTTTCTACTGGGTTTAAATCGCAAAAACGTGAACAGTTGCGTAACCTGTGCTCCGTAGATTTGCACATTTTACACATTGATTTTGTTGTTTGCTTGGTCACTTTGGTTTGAAAAGCACCAAGTCTTTTTGTAGGGTTTTCCGTCGACTGGCGCGACGTGTTTGATTTTTGCACTTTAGAAGTGGCATTCCCTGTAAAACCAGACACGGTTTCAAGTGTCTGGAAACGATTTGACAAGAATTTGTCCATATCCTCCCACTTGGATATGTCCGTCTTGTGGTCAATGCTCTGCTCCCATAGAGCCAACGTATTTTCAGGTAATTTTGTCGAACATAAATAGGTAATAATCGCATCCCAATTTGAAACATCAATCTGATGTGTTTTTAAAGATGCCAAGCAATTATTTATGTCGCGCTGTAAGGTTTTGATAGAGCTGCCGCACTCGCTATCTATCTTTTTTAGATTAAACAAAATTTGTAGTTGTGAGTTTACGAGAATCCGCTTATTCTCGTATCTCTCACATAGGTTTTTCCAGGCTGTTTCGAAGCCTTCATTTGTCAAGGGACATTTCTTGACGATGTCCTTTGCCTCACCTTGAGTTTTCTGATTGAGGTGGAACAACTTTTCTACCGGGCTTAGGCGACTGTTGTTTTTGTATATGGCCGTGAACAGCTCACGAAACGTTGGCCAAGATAGGTAGTCGCCCTTGAACACCTCAGTATCACAAGCTGGCAGGCGGATACTGTGTTCGCGCGCGCGTTCTCCCTCAGGTTTGACTGCCCTATCTTTTTCCTCCTTCAATTTGGCTTGAAGTTCAGCCATGTTCGACATGCATCGCAAGAATACGGCATATGCCGCTTTATGCTTGATCTTGACCGCTGCAATTTTCTTTGCGTCGAGCGTGTCAGAGCCAAGCAACTCCTCTAGGGCGTTCTCTGCTTTTTCCCACTTGGCTTGCAACTCTTTTTGCTGTATTGCAAGAGTGTGTACAGTGTGCAGAGCCGCATTGATATCATTAAAATCGGCCTCGAATTCGATTATTCGATCGGCCAATCTAATGTAGGAGTCCATGTTCATGGTTGAAAAGTGGAGAGCGAATTAACCAAGGGATATAAAACTTGAAAAACCCGAGCGAATCACCCAACCAACAACTATTAAAATTACGCACAATTGATTTATTACTCTTAATTTGTTTATTTTTGTCTGACTTTGCAGATAATTTGTGCCTTAAAACAAAGAGCAGGGGGAATCAACACCAATGTGTATTGTGGGAAGTAAAGGGGGACCACTCGCCACTTCAACCTTCAATTTTATTATAAAATAAGTGCGCGCGTTGATATAAACTCGACGAAAAGTGTGAAACCGTGAAATAAATGTTATGCAACAAAGAACAAAACTGTGTAGCAAGATTAATTAGAGAAATTAGAGAAATTAGTGAAAATAATAGTGACGCAAAAGAAATAGAATTTTGCCGCAGTCGAATGGCGTGAATTTTTTGAAAGTGAGGTTATGTGCACCTCTTCCCTGTGCTGTGTCTGGAGAGCCTTACCGCTGGTGGGGGGACAGACCAGATAGTCACAAGGAATCTTAAGCGACGTTAATGCAACGCGTTTGTACTTATTTTCCTTTTTGGCACTACACAGTTTTTTCACACTTTTCGCGGTTAACTACAATCACGTACGGCACTATAGATCGATTTTTCGCACTTTTATTTATTATTTTAACCAAAAAAAAATGTGGCAAGAAATATTGCACTTACTGTGAACTTTTTGATGATTTGTATGTTCTGGTGATGATGTGGCAAGATGACTTGTGGTGTTGCTGATGGCTTAAGCTCTCAGTGTTTTTTCACGCTGGTATGATATCATAGACTTTTCGTTGGTGGGCAAACTCCTTTTTCGGATGAATTTTTGTGAGGAATTTGAAATTTGTGCGGTCAGCTATGGTCTTATGTTGTGGACTGTAATTTATATCGCTGTGGTTCCTTTTTCGGGGAGAAGGACCAAATGTTCGGCCGGTGTGCGTCTAATCCTGGAGAGGTGGGCGCACCGGGTCGATCTCAGTGGGAATAGGTGTGTGGAATAGAAAGTAAGCAAATAGACGAGATTTCTCGTTATAATATGTATGATTTATTGGGTAAATGTGAAAATAGCAATAGTTACAATATTACCTGAATAAACGCAAAAATACGGCAGAGATCGTTCGCGGCAGATGCGTGCTGTACGGCTGTTGAAATCCAAGAGGCCGGTTTTATAGCAAGCTACAACCGTTGACCCGCAAAATCCTCCGTTTTGGAGGGGAAAGGCACCCACACATCAACCCCGACATGCATATGCATGAGTGCTGACAAAAAGCACACATACACGTGCATGTACATGCATGCACATGCATGAGGGTGATGGTGTGGGTGGTTATAAGTTAATTCGAGTATCGAGTATCGATTTGCAGAGTTGCATTGGGGGGGTCGCAATCAGATGCGGAAAAGTTAGGCATCCTGCCTAAACATTCAGTGATTGGCTGTTCATTGATAAGTGTATCACTTGTAGCCTCCGTTTAAATTAGACTTTGTAAAGATCGCCATTGAATATAACATTTAATGTGATCTTGAATATTTTCGTGTGATGGCAGTTTATCGTATAGCTTCTTCCACACCTGCAATTTCGAATATCCGCTAGGACAACAAATTTTAGATCGATTTAAAGTATTGGTGCTTGCCAAACGACATGGTAGGCAATAAAAGGTATTACTACTGGCACTCCACACCAACCAGTCACGCTCCACTTTCTCTGCATTTGGCAAGTTTCTGTCTAACAACGAGGTAGGAAATGCCTCGTATTGACAATCTCGTGGAAAAGTAACGGGACACTTTTGATGACCTCGACGAATTATTTCGTTGACTTCTACAGATTACAAAAACTCATTATTCACCGATATCGAAGTCGTTTAAATAATCTGGCTTTGATACAGAGTTAGTTGTATTGTTGGAAAACTTTTTGAAGATGAACCTTCAACAGTGTCACCACGAAAACTTTACGATTTCGGATTCGAGCCCGGGGGAAAACACCCCCACCCCCTCTCGTCGGGCCTGTTACCATCAAACTCCGAAAAAAGGGCGATGCATCTTTTGGTACAAGATTAAGGCTAAATAAGTCTGCCGTAATTTCTGCAACCTTCATGCGCGAGGGAGATTTACCGAGTGTGGTAAGGACCTTCTGCTTTATGCAGAGTTCTCCATTAGATTTTGCAAGAAGGTATTGCAGATTTTTTAATGATTTTTATATATGAGTAGAAAATTTACGGCCAGGTATTTTTTTAATTTTTTATTTGTATAAATTGAAAGAGTTTTATTTAAAGCTAACAATCTTACTGTAATAAATCCGCATGTACATAAAACATATATTTCTCATAGAGAAACAAATAATTTTACTAGTTATAAACCAAAGGGGATAATAGAAAATATATTGAAAGAAATATTCAGTTTAAAGAATATTCTGTCTATTACTTTTTGGGACAAACTTCCAACGAGTGTAAATAATTTATATCCTTAAGGCTCCGAATCTGCAGATTATGATACAAAACATTTCATGTCGATGTTCGAAGTAGGGACGGAAAATAATTATTTTTTTTTTTGGAGTCCAAAAAATTGTCCTAGGTGAAAATGTTTAAGTTCCCAGGTATCCCTGTAGCAATATCATGCCGAATCATGCATCCTTTTTATTTTTGGAACTTTTTCCATAATAATCCACATATAAAAGTAAAATCTCGGACTTTTAAATTTAAGTCACGAAATAAAAGCTAAATCAAGGCTTTTATTTTTTAAGGCCGAAATAAAAGTCCCGCTTGATAACAAAGAAACGGCTTATCCGAATTAGAAAAAAATCCGAAAATAATTTTTATCTTGATCCAAATATATTTCAAGTCCAAAATTAATAGTTTTGCAAGGACTTATATTATAAAAGAAATAACAGTTTCAGCCCCTTGTTTGAAGCAGTTGGTAAGTATTTTTACAGCTAAACACTCTAAACATCTGATGTTTGTAGTTCGTTGTCCACATTTGAAACTGCAGGTAGCAGATATTGACTATTCAATGTATTAGCGGAAGGCAAATCTACAACATATTGACTTCTTTCATTTGAAGTCGCTGGCACGTGATAACTACTTTCCACATTTGAGGCAGATGGTGTTTCATAACTAAAAGGAACTTTTTCTGACTTGGCAAGCTTAATTTGGGTGTTAACATTTGAAAATGCTGCATTGGCGTTTGAAGTGATGTGATATTGGCTATTTACGTGCGATGTGATATGGTGATGTTGATGATTTGACGTAATTAATTGCCTACTCAAATCAACAAAATTGTCACCAATAAACTGCTTCAAAATTTGTTGTGCTTCAGCGGGTGTCTTATAATTGATATAATGTATAACTGGCTCGGCAGAATGGTAATGGGTGTTGATTTGTTGCTGTGAAACGACTGGCTTTGGTGAACTTTGACTTAAAGTTGTAGCAAATTGCTGAGCGGGTGCAACTGTTTCGCCCTCTTCAGGAGCTTTGAAAAAGTAAAACTCTTTATGGATTTCATATTTCAAAGGTACAGCTTGTTCCTTGTGTTCATATGATGCAGCTGGCACTATAGGAGGTACTTCAGCACGCGGCGCTGAATGCACTTGTGGTACTGGAATGCTTGCGGTCGCGTAACTAAAGCCAGCATTGTGAGCGGTAACGCCAACCAAGAGGCAAAGATACTGCTAGAAAAAAATTGTGATACAATATTGTCAAACAATTTTTTTAACAAAATTTTAAAACTTTATATTTATTTACCGCAATATAGTGAAACATTTTATCCACTCTCCCTGCGAAAGACCTTCAAATGTAGCTGCGTTTGACAAAATGTCTTCTCATATTGAACATATCGCTATTTATAAGCTGAAAGAGAGAACATTAAGTCACTTATAGTTGCAGAATTTCTAGCTAAAGCACTTGTTGTTTTTACCCATTAATTAACATAAGTTACTGTTTAAAAAATGTTTCGATTCATTCAGAAAAGCCGGCTTTGAGAAACAATGAGAAAGCTTAAGTGCAAATTAAAAATAAGTAAGTATATATTAATTACCCGACACATATTGCACACTCATATATGTGCGTCTTACTTAATCTTTAATTCATGTGTATGCAAATCAATTCATATAAATTGAGACACGCCCGTTTAGTATATACAATGAGTTATAATTGTTATGCAAATGACCGGCAAAAGATAGTGACATTGTATGTCAATAAATATATGTACGTATATACATACGTCATAGAGTACCCAAGTATATGATTATCGGGTATCGGATAAGGAAATGGCGCCGAAGACACTCATTAAAACTAAAAATATGTGATGCAGACATACGACTATGCGTATAAATCCTTGTAACTCGATGTTTCTATTTTTTATTCCAAGTCACAGTTTTAGTAGAACTTCTATCCAGTTACAATTAAACTTATAATGCATTTTTTCTCTAACCAAAGTTTAGATGAGCTTAAGGTGCCGATCTGGCAGGTTCCAACTCTGTTTAACTTATCAGATGTATGCCATATTGTGCAGCTTTTGTTGCATTGTCTCTAAACTATATAACTACGTGAAGTGTGATAGGTCTCTGAAAAAATGATCGCTTTGCGAAACTTTTTGCGATAGGCATTTCACTACCTTTGGCTTCTGAAATACATACGTTTAAACTTTCTAGCTTTCCAGGAAGTTACATAAATATCAAACAAAAGATTTCAAATCTCGTATGAAATTGGTTATTATCTCGATAAGTCCTCTCAACTATGTGTGTGAGGTTTCAAGTTTGTAGCTTACTGGGAAGCTGCCAGGTGCCACCGTTTGGTACGAAACTTCTTGTCCCGGCGCCGTCTATCGAAGTTTCTTCCGTGTTAACTAACTCAAAAATTAAGCCATATAGCAGGATTTTGTTTTCGTTTTTTTGCATTGCTAAGGTGCTGGGTTAGGACTCACGTTTCTAGATAAATGAGAAGTGACGTAAAATTCGATCGTGAAACTCCACATGCGCTGTATAGATTTTTTATGAATCTTCTAAATATCTCAAACCGTGTCCCATCTTGAATCATCTTCCCTGCTCGACATACAATTTTATTAGAACTATAATCTTTATTCCAAGTTTCTAGCTCACTGGGGAGTTACTTCTAGGCCGATCGCGAGATTCTTAATCACTACAAAATTTTTTAATTATTTGGATCTGTGCGCCAAATAACCAAGTTTTTTTTTTCTAATTTTGTTGCATTGTCACGGTACCCTGATCTAAGTGTAAGGTATCAAGTTTCTGACTAAAAGAGCAAGTACGTAAAAATTGGTAGCAACATTTCACATGGACATCGAGAAGTTACTTCAAAACCAAAAGCGAAATTTCCAAAAACATTTTTTTTTTCATTTTACAATTCTTGTGACACTTAGCGAAAGTGTTTCTTCCTTCATATTGCATTTCTATCGGACTCTGAAATATTCTCAAACTTGAAGACTATAGTATATATATTGCATTTCTATCAGACTCTGAAATATTCTCAAACTTGAAGACTATAGTAACACGGAAAGTTACCCAAAAATTGTGTAATACAACAAAAGGGGTTGTTACCGAAATTAAGGTTGGAGCTGATGGGTTTTTTTATATACCTTTTTATATTGTTTTATTTAAAATCTAATATTAAGTTTGAATTGTTCACCTTTTACAAATATCTATGGAATGCTCGAAGATATTAGAAATTCCGATACATCACTATGCCTCTGGTAAACAAATGTGCACAATCACAACATCAGTGGTAGCAGTGCGCAGCAGCAAAAAGCGCAGACGTCATTACTTACACATATACATAGAGGACAACAGCGAATATGAGATGCAGAGCTATGAGAGAAGTAAATAAGTAACTAATCGAGACGGTTGTTCGCGAAAAGTCCAAGCCCTGGGGAAAGAGGGGAACGAGGCAGCTGCGAGTATAACTATGAGCAGCGTAGTATGGGAAAGATTTAATCTGTTTGATTTTAACACTTTATACATTGCGAAGTACTACTACCAGAGTAGTGCCGTAAATGTAGAGTATTTTTTATAGAACACTTGTAGAAGTTCACATGAAAACGAAACATTCACATATTTTGAAAATATGTATCTTTTAATGCGTATCCCGTCCACTTGCAGATTTCTATAGAAATCTTGAATAACGATTTAAAAATTCAACCAAGTAGTACTAGTTTTTGCTAGTCTCTTATCAAAATATATTTTTAAACTATTTTTTGATAAGATACTAATCAGCCAACTACCAAAGTAGACAATCTGTTGGTTATATCAAAAGGACACTTTTACATAGTAATAGCATAAAGCAAATTTACTTCTAAAATAACAAACCAACTTTCGTTTGGCATCAATCGTAAAATAAACTATGCCAATTATCCGAATGTACTTAGATCGTAAATGTTTTATGTTATGCGAACCTCCACATTTGAGTGCATTTATTCGACTGTTCGGTGATTCGAACGATAGCAGAAGCCAAAGAACAATGCAGAATTCCTTTAAGACTCGTAACAATATTTGACTTTAATTAGAAAAACCCAAGCACACTCATCTTTCAATATATTCCGAAATTTTCAGTAAAACAAAATTTGATGCTTAGAGCTGTTATCTATTCCTAGAAAAAAGAAATTAAGGAGTTTTCCTATATTTAACCATCTATTTATCAACCCCGCACTCTATTAAAACAGAAACAGTATACAGAACATTCATGGCATAGGTAGCCGACTACCCGGGTACGCGGATAATGTACCTGAACTGGAAATTATGTTCACACATGCTACTAATACGAGTATTCGAATTAATGCTTTTGGTTTAACTTTAATTGACAATCTGTTGAGGTTTAACACCTAGCCAAACTAAAAAAAAACACGAACTCATGAACAAATCTAAAGCTCTCAAGATTTTGTATTCAAAAAAATAGTTCTAGTCAAACAAATTAGTTATTTCTACACTAATAATATCTTAATTTATTATGGTTCATTCCATGTCAACTCAATATATTTATTTTAAAGCCTTTTTTAAAATTTTCTTATTTTCGAATGCGGTTTAAATGACTATCTTTTTTCAAAACTTGTTTAAACGAAGATGTTCTTTCGATCATTGTTTTTGGATAAAAAATTCGTGGAGTGGAAGCCCGAGCTCTCAAATATCTATCTTAGACATAAAAAGTTCAAAATTTTCATGCAACCAGTTGACATTGATTGAGCTTGTCAAAGAAAAAGCTTGCACATGATAGTTTCCTGTATATGTGCCGAGAGCCCAATATTCTTATCTGAAATTTAACGGCTTTCAGATAAAAAAATTTTTAACTAGAAACTAGAATTAACTTGAACCGGTTTTTTTTTTTTTCAAACAAAAACTAACAAGGGATCACGAAAACACAGAAACTAGTTTTTCTTTAAAATAAAATAAAAATAAAAAAATAGACAAGGGATGGCAGAAACTAAACCAAAAGTTATTCTAACTCTTATCCTGTGAAAAATTAACAAAACACACAAAAAGCTAACAGGTTTATGCACTATATATTTTTGCATGGGAAAACAGGCGTTAAATAACAATCTTACTCAAGGTCTTCGAGTTATTGTCTATCCCCATCATACCGGTGTATGCTGCCACATATTTAAACGTACAAGAAAGATATAAAATCTCATTAAAGGAAGGTATTTTTCATGGAACAGCACTTTTCATGTAAATTCTTTAGTTTGTTTTTTAATACATTTTTTTTCTCATATGAACTTTTGTAAACCTATTCTTTCAGTGAGAAATCGCATACTTTGTTTATATATATCAACATTTTTAGAAACATAAAATATATTAAAATAATTTGCTGCTATATATACGATCCGGTAGATTTAGGTCGACATTCTCAAACAATTTTGGGCGTGTTTTTTCTTAATGTTTCCTTAAAATTTGTGGTTTTCTGGTTTCAGCCTACTCCGAATAGAGTCTGCAAGCCTAATGGCAAGATGATATAATTTCTGAGAGGTTTTGTTTTTGATTGGGATTAGTTGTTTAGCTCCTTTGTAGCAAGAATATTTAAAAACACTGTTTTATGTTATTTTGATGGCACTTGAACCTGGGTCCTATGGTATAGCAGGCGAACACACTATGCCTATAAAACAGAGTTCGCCACAAAATCAATACCTTTGATTGGTAGTAGGAGCATCACATTATTTATCGCTTTTCTGTGGAATGTTTTTCAAACTAGTTTGACGACACTTTAAGTTCAGATTTGTGTTAGCTTCATCCACAACATACATATTCATATCACAAGAATACATAAATAGTTACACACGTCTAAATTTTTACTCTCAATCTTAATATAACTTTTGTTTTCATAAACTTTTTTAATTACTTACAGAAATCAAGAATAAAGATGAAAGTGTGAAATATTATAATGAAATGATAAATACGTATTGTATTATAAATTCAGAGCATTGACTTATAATAAGTCCGTAACTAGATCTACATATTTATCAGTGGCGTAACAATAAGGTGGAGGGGCTGGCAAAATAATATAATTTCAAGTTAATAAAATGCCTTGGAACATTTGAAAATTTGTCTAGAAGAATTGGAAAGATTTCGACGTAAATTTGAAAATTTAAAATAGAAGCAATTAATGTAGCAGAAAAATGGACCATCACCTCTGAATTTTCTAAAACTCGTCAGAGGAAGGTAAAACGTCATTTTTATAAGCTTTAAGAAGATCAGAATTAAGATCTGGAAAGTTTATTCAAAGTGAATATATTTAATCGAGTATTGGACATCATTATAAACCAACTGAGATCACGTTTCATTCCAATGAATGAAATTGTTTCAAATTTAAGTGTTTTGTAGCCTTCCACTTTAAAAGTTTAAACGACTCTAATCTATTAAAAACAGCTCAAGAATTTGCTGAGATATATAAAAGAGACATATCTGAACTATTTTCCAGAGAAGCTCTCAGTTTTCGGTTCGCTTACAGAGACGAAATAGAAAAATTTTCGTGTATTTGAGAAGGTCTCTATTTATTAATAACAAAAAATGCACTGCACTAATGTTATTTCTTATAATTCCTATAACTGCAACTAGTGCCGAACAATCATTTTCAAAACTAAAATTGATAAAAATCTAAATAAGAAACTTATGTAACTTGACTATTCCGTCTTTTGAAAAAGGTTTGGCTACATCTTTAAATTTTGATAATGTTATAGACACGTTTGCGGAACTGAACTTAACGAAATTAAATTGTTATTTTTATTTCATTGTATATGTATGCAGGTTTCCTCTACAACAAAAAGCTAGCGAATAGATGATTAATGCATTGAGATGTTATGTTCTGTGAATGAATGGGAAGTCTTCAATACGCATTGGGCTTTCATAGACTACAGACCATTCTCTCTCCCCTAAGAGAGGAGGCCTATGGTCGTTAGTGGGACATATACAACGTGTAATTGAATACGCTGAAAATCTCGAAGTTTGTTAAAATTAAATCGAGTAAAGCGTGACGATTTTTAATGATAGGGTCCCATCAAAAGAATATGCCACGGGCCCCAGATGGTATACTTACGCTACTGGTATTTATATAATATACACAGTAGGGCGGATCGATTTAAAAATCGCTCATTGCTCTGTGAAAATCGTATTCGTAAATTAGGCGAGGCAGAATAACAAGTATTTGCACAATAGGGAACAAAATGTCAACTAATAACTAGTTGAGTTCCCAGTAGTGAGTAGCCACAAAAGTTAACCTGTGTATTAGGCCGGGTCGATTTGTGGGAGGCAAAAAAATCGCCCATTGCTCTGTGAAAATCATATTCTAGGGATCAAAATAAGAAACTTTGCCGAAGGAACCATACCTCTAAAACGAATTCTGATGTCCCCCCCCCCCTTGGGTCGGGTAGGGTCAATTTCAATTCTACCTGCTGTGTCTTGTGGTGGCTTAAAAAAACAACACAAGCAATTTTACGATCTGCAATTTTGTCACAGTGATACCTTCATTTTTTAAAACGGTTGCATAAAAAACCCACACAACTATGTTTACGACATGCAAATGCATCACAGTGATGCCTTGGTTTTAAAAGGGGGTTGTAAAAACGCTAATTTCTAATAATTTTTTTAATTTCTTCTCTATTACTAAGTTAAATTCATTTTTTCATTTACATATGTTCTGACTAAATAAATTTCTAAAGAGAAAAATAAACTCCAAAAAGAAAAAAACATAGGCATTTCAAAGTGGGATTTTTCAAAATTTGCCCCTACGACCCAAAGGGGGGACATCAGAATTCGTTTTAGAGGTATGGTTCCTTCGGCAAAGTTTCTTATTTTGATCCCTAGAATATGATTTTCACAGAGCAATGGGCGATTTTTTTGCCTCCCACAAATCGACCCGGCCTAATACACAGGTTAACTTTTGTGGCTACTCACTACTGGGAACTAAACTAGTTATCAGTTGACATTTTGTTCCCTATTGTGCAAATACTTGTTACTCTGCCTCGCCTAATTTACTTAGCTTCTAGCTGACTACTTTCTTAAGGCAATGGCAACGAAAAAGTCTGACACTTCTCAGTTAACTACAAGTTGACATTTATAAGTTGAAATACTATGACTATAAAATTAACTATATGTGCAGTCATATTAAAATTTGTTTCGGGTAACATTTCTTAAAAGTAGACTAACTAACTGGCTAACTTAATTGGTGCTTAATTGTTTAAATGGTTATGGCTGTCCAACAAAGCGCGCCAGCCGCTTCTTCGCTGGTTTTACTGACGCCAATTGGTAACATCAACGGAATTTGAATCGTTTTCCACCAGGCCCTTATAGCGGAGTGGTGGCTGACATCTTCCTCTACCTGCATAGGCGGTGACTGATAAAAAAAACTTTTTTAACTGGCGCATCATATTTTATTCGCATAACAAAACGTGGCCAGCGTAGCCCCTTTATTTTAATTCGCTGTACTAACTATGATGACGACTGTGTAAATCTTGTACCGCTCATCATTACATCTTCTTCGGCACTCGCCGTCGCCAATGCGTAGAGGTCTGTAAATCTTTTGAAGAACTTTTCTCTCAAACACTTCCAGAGCCGCATCATCTGAATGATGATCCATGCCTCTGCATCATATAACAAAATGGGCACGATAAGTGACATCTAAAGCAAAATTTCTTTTGTTTACCTAGTCCAAAATAGCATTTATTGGCAACAGTGATTCTTCGCTGGATTTCAAAGTTGATGCTGTTGTTTATGTTAGTTTCAAATAAACGATATACTTTACTATTTCGAAAATACGTCTGTCAATAATGGCGTAGTTGCCAAGGCTCAAATGCGCTGGCTCTTTGATTGATGGCAGCAGCTACTTCGCTTTCTACTCAGGTTTTCTCGTCATCCTTCTTTTTCCAGTTTGGAGTTATCAGAACTTACGGCGCGGGTGTTCAGGCCGATGATATGAATGTCATCAGCATACGTCACTAATTGCACGCTCTTATAGAATATTGTTCCATAGCGGTTAAGTTCTGCAGCTAATATATTTTTCTCCAGCACTGTATTAAAAAAGTCGCAGGAAAGACGTTGCCTTGTCTGAAGCTTCATACTTCCCAACTGAGTTGATGGTGTAGCTGAACGTCATTCTGCACAGCCGTATATGTTTTGCGGCGAAACAAATTCTGACATAGAGGCGTATAGGCAGCTTCTTGCCGAAGGCGGCTTTAAAATCGACGAAGAGGTGATGTGTGTCAATTCTTTTTCACGGGTTTTTCCAAGATTTGGCGCATAGTGAAAATCTAATCAATAGTACATTTACCAGGTCTAAATAGGGTCCAATTGGCCGATTCATGGTGGACTTCAATCTTTCGCATAATACGCTTGCGATATTTAGAAGGCTGATTCTTTAGTTTCTGTTATATACTCACCTCCTTACGTTTGGAAAATAGAAAGAAATTTATTATTACTTTTGGAGCAGGACAGAAATTTATGTGTGATCGCCTCCTAACTCTATTGTGACCCTAAGAACCGCACCACAGTGCAGATACGTTCTTTTTTAGTCTGTAGCCCTTATTTCTATAGAAATGTTTGTTTTTAAGCGGCTTTGTACGAAACAAGGACTCCATAGTATAGGTTACGCTCAAGAATCGCTGTAAATATCTATTCATTGAGAGAAAGGGCAATACGCTAGACATACACCTAATAATTCTTTACAATTAAGTATAAAATGCAGTCGTGGCTACTTAACTCTCTCCTCCACGTTTCAATTCTACGACAATTTCCTATCTATAATGTTTTATCGATACCTTTTACAAAGTTTTTCCTGCAGAGTGCCCTCTACAAGCTTGGGCCAACCCATCTCGGAAACTTTTACCATGTAGATACACAAATTGATACTTAATACGCATTTATCTTTATGTATGGTTTTTGTTTTTCTTCATTTATTTTTTCTTCTTTATTGTAAGGACTGTATTACTAATATCCTATTATAATATGCGTACATAAAGTCCTAATGAAAAAAATATTTTTACATAAATTAAAATTTACACACATATAAAGTAAATATTTTACGTTTCGTACACACACACTTACAATTTAACAAACACTTTGGATATTTACAAACGTTTTAACATTTGTGAGGAATATTTATAGGTCTGCAATATGTAACCTCAAGCATTTTTTAAAGAAACCAAATATACCAAAATTTCAAAATATATTTTACCGTTAAAGCAATGCCTAAGATATGTATAATAGTTGTGCATATGTATTTGTGTAGGTAGAAAATAAATATTTTGTTTCTTATAAAAATCTTGTACTTTTAAAAAGGGATATTAATGTTCACTGATTTTTTTCTAGGCTATCACAGAAGAAAACATTAAAAATATTTAGTTCATAAAAGGAACAACAAAGTAAATCATGTAAGAAGTTTCAAGCAAATGTGAAGGCCAACATTTTAAGTTATCACTACAACTAATTTTAAAAGGTAGAGGTATGATATAAAGAGGTATTCCCACTTATTCTTCTTGACATGAACGCATTCCCTTTAAACAAAGTTCTACCATACCCTTAAAATATAAAAGTCCCAAAACAATATTTTTGTTGCAATTCTACTTGAATTGATTTTTATTTTTTTTTTGTAAATCTTTTGACGTTCAACAAGTTTTTCCGGCAGGTTTTGGACCCCATACCTGTGCAAGAACATACAAAAAAAAAACAAATGCGGGTATATATGTTTCCTGATCATTCATATTCAGTTCAACTTAACAGTTGTTCCGAGCTTGCCCCCACTCTAAACGTGTAGTTTCTTTTCTGCTGTTGGATTTTAAGCCCTCTGCTAGGGTAGCAAGTTTGTCACCGGTATGAGGGCTTAGCCGAGATCCACAGCCCTTTATTACGTAGCTGAGCGGCTTGCATGCGTAGATTGCGCAGTATTTGAATAAAGCCTTCCCCTTACTAGGCCATCATGCGAAATAACGGTGGCCATACCGCAGCAAAGAGCGCTGCTGCCACGAATAAAAGAACGTTATTAAGAGACTACGGTTTACTCATAGATGCGACTTGCGTTTGTCTTCAAGAAGATGAACGAATCGACAATGCAGCTCCTCAGTTCCTGACTACAGCACAAACAGACCGCAGGTATTCCTATTGGTAGATATATATCGAAACTTGGAAATCTGAATAAATCAAGACGAACCAAATAAATCGCTACCATTCTTCGATTCAGCAGGTACAACGAGTTAAGTTGATGGTGCTTCTCATTCATTCCTACTCCAATTAGGCGGATTATATTTCTACCTAGAGCAAAAAAAAAACGTTGTGGCAATGACGGAAATGTTGGAGGTGCACAAACAAATTAATATTTCGACGGGTCTTTCAGATTCTTTTTTAAAGTGGCATTGCTTTTTTAGCATTTAGAAAATTGTATTACTGAAAATTAACACATTTTATGTCAAATACGTCAAAGTGGAACTACCTTATTTTCTTATAAAATGGGTAGAGGTATCAATCAAATGTTATAACAAAAACCCACTCTTAATTGATTGGTTTTTTGGTTGGTTTGGGCCCGCCTCTGGCAAAAAACATATGGAATCATTAAAATGTCTGTTGCATAGAGAGCTGCTTCGGCCGTTTTTTTGGTAATAAAATAAACATTTATTGTTTTTTCATACCTACGCGTTTCGACGCAACAGCGTCATCCTCAGGGTATTCTGTTTTTATTAACAATAAACATGAAAAATAGCAATTAGTTATAAACAGACTCAACTTCAATATAATTTTTTCTCAATATAATATTTTTTCATTGAATTTGACTCACCATGATATGGTATTTACAAAAATATATAGCGTAATCCATAAGTTTCTCCTTACTTTGTACATTATTTTCTTACAACACACAAACACTAATACATATAACATTTTGAACACCAGTACATTTAACATTAAGTTATTTAAAAATATATCACAGTTTTTTTCCCTCTTTTAATTGTCAAGTTTATTAATTTGTATTATTTAATCACCGCTGTATATGCTCTATTTGTGTTGTTGAAGTCTTCTTTGAAGTTTATGACGTTTCTCAACTGTTGTTTTATACGTAAGGTTTCCAGTGTTAGTCGTCGTTTTTCTTTTCTCTCTATGTCCAATATTCTAGCGTTGGAGAAATTGGCGGCCACCGTGGTGTGATGGTAGCGTGCTCCGCCTACCACACCGGATGCCCTGGGTTCAAACCCCGGGCAAAGCAACATCAAAAATTTTAGAAATAAGGTTTTTCAATTCGAAGATTTGTAGGGAAAATGAAGAGGAGCACGACGCAAATTGGAAGAGAAGCTCGGCCTTAGATCTCTTTACATTTATTTATTTGTTTTTAATGTTAAATGTACTGGTGTTCAAAATGTTATATATATTAATGTTTGTGTGATGTAAGAAAATAATGTACAAAGTAAGGAGAAACTTACGGATTTCGCTATATATTTTTGTAAATACCATTATATGGTGAGTCAAATGCAATGAAAAATATTATATTGAGAAAAAATTATATTGAAATTGAGTGTGTTTATAACTAATTGCTATTTTTCATGTTTATTGTTAATAAAAACAAAATACCCTGAGGATGATGCTATTGCGTCGAAACGCTTAGGTATGAAAAAACAATAAATTTTTGTTTTATTACCAAAAAAACGGCCGAAGCAGCTCTCTATGCAACAGAAAAATGAAAAAGAAATTTGGTCCAATTGCACACTTTATCATTAAAAAATGTTTTAAATACATTCACAAATATCTAAAATTTTGATATGGTTACAAAATTTCAATACCTTGTACAATTTTTGTATGTTTTTTAGGCTATAAAGACAGTTTTACGTATTTCTAATTATATAAAAATTTGAGTTTTGTTCGATTTTAATAAAACTAATTTAACTTACGTGAAAGTTTCAAATCATTTCTTTAATACCAATCTAGCTTGTTCTGTTTTTTACGCCAAAAGGGTTAAGAAATAACACCTAGCTCATATATACCTACATATATGTAAACATGCTGCTGAGTACAGTTATATTATAAAATTATTTCTCAACTAAAAACATTATGGCAGCGCCACAATGAACTTTTTCAAATAGATGCTTTCAACGCAATCTTAATCATGATTGAAACATTGCCACAATCACGCAACATAACGCGTTTGTGAATATAAAAAAACTGTAGACTTAGCAATTGAAACTTATTTCACCTTGCATATTCACATACATTGTACATTTCTTACTGCACAATATAAATAGTTGCTAACATTTTTCATCTCCTATTTTTTTGTTCGAATGCTGTTTTTAATTTTGAAAAACGTTGGAAAAGTGACACAGAGTGAGCTAAAGCAAATGTTGAGTTTTTCCGATTATGGTTTACATGTAGCAAAAGTTGAAGATTGCCAACTTTTGTATGTCAGATGGCGCTGGTGTAATTCGATCTGCCGTTCTACAAAAAGATACGTACAATCTATACACTCATCATGCATAAGATTTGCTTTGAACGCATTTATATGAAAAAGTTGATTGTGACGTGACCATTGCTTGGCGTTTAAGTGTTGTAAATTTTTTGTATGCAGTATTTTGTGAGGATATAAAAATATTTTATTTTACATATGCTATACCGACTTGCTGACTTGCTACTTATCTACATATCATAGGAAAAAAACGCAATAAACCTTCAGAAAAAGTTAATGCTATAGGTGCATATACGTACAGCAGTGAACAGAAAAATAGCAGTGGCAATATTTTTTTTTTTTTTCAAACTTCGTAAATTAAAGTTTTTTTATATTCTCAGCTGAGCAAGAGCTCACAAAGTGTATTAACTTTGTTGACATAATGGAAGATTGTAACGGCATAGCTAATCAAGATAAACATAGACTTTAATGAATATAAATGATCAGAGTGAAAAAATATATGCATTTAGCCATGTCCTTCCATCGGGTATGTTGGTTCCTTAGCACTAATTTGCCAATGCTATTTAATATAAGCGAAGTCGTACCATAGCCACGCCCACTTTTTATGCATATAGAATTTTGGAAAACACCAACACGTCTTTATTCAGTAAATAATTCAGCAATAATAACAAGGTTTCATATGCGGACTCAAAAACTAATATCTAATAAATTTTTTTTTTTCAAAAATGGGCATGGTGCAGCTCATTTCTGAGTTTTCAAACATTATTGATCATAAATCATAAATGGTTTAAGTTTTCGTAAAAAAACTTGATAAACTTTCTTACCTTATCAAAAGGTTGGGTTTGGAAAAAATTACCGAAATCTGTAAAGGACCATGTCCAGTTTTAAATAAAAGACTGTTAAAAGGCAACATATTTTTAAAAAAACAACCTTGTATCAATTCGACTTTACAACTACTTTGTATTTATAGCAGAAAAATTAGCATACAAAAACAATTGGAAAATGGACATGGTACCGCCCCTTGTTTACCAAGCATTTTCTCACGTTCCGGGAGCTATAACTTGAAGTACATATATCTTGACAAACTTTCTTATACATTCTTTTCTCATAACCTCAAATATGTTTGCCAAAAATTCACATAGGGACCACCCCCACTGCTATAGAAAACAGGTTTAAAAGGACCGAGGACGAACAAAGTAAGCAATATCCTTACGAAAAATTGTTTTATAGCAATGTCAAAAATGTAAAAAAAAAAAAAAAAATTGATAGAAAAGTTTTTGGAAATCGTGTGGCACCGCCTCTTTTCTAGTCAGGCATTTTCTCACGCTTTGGAGTCTATAACTCACTTACCATGTTTTTGTTATAACCGCAAATATTTTCGGCGAAAACGGACCAAATTGAATAAGGATCATGCCCACTTTTATTTAAAAGTGGTTTAAAATGACCGCAAGTGAATATAAAGACCTATATCTTTGAAAAAAATGCCACTTTATCAATTCTGTTTCAATTTTAAAATAATTTCGTATTAAGAATAATTTAAAAAAGCTTGGAAGTAAACGAGACACGCTCCTTATTTGAACAATCATCTTTTTCGGTAGCTACAACTTAAATAATAATTGTGCTATAGTGAAATATTTAAGTACACTTCTTTCTTTTATAAGGAGAAATTTTCTTAAAAAATTCAATTAAGCAACTCCCTTACTTTTGATATAACTTTTTGTCAAAAAATGTTGTCTTAATGGAGTTCTAACCTGAGTATTTCATCTTTGGTTATACCCGAATTTGTTAATTTTTGATATTGTAAGAGAACACTTCTATGAATATGTGGCTGAAATTACGCACACAAATCTCAAAACCGATTTAGAATAAGGTTCGAAAATTTGTTAAAAATTACGAATACATCGAAATTTTCACTTGGATCTCTCTCAGAATTTTTTTTGTTTATGCAGATTATTAGTTCAATCAAATTTGTTCTGATAAAGTACAAGTTAAAAGCCCCTTGAATCGCCATTGATTTTTGCGAACTTTTTCCCGGAGGGTGTTTTAGTTTATCTTCGATATAAGAAAAACATTTTACATTTTGTATGGAAGAAAACCTATCTGAAAGAAAAACTGTTAGAAATCAATGCGAACTTTGAGGAACCTATAACTCGTACTTTGTTAGAAAAAATTTGATTGGCTGCAAAACTGCATACTCAAACTGTGTAGAAAATTCTAAGTAGAAAAACAGAAATTTTCACTAATTTTTCAGAAAGACTTGGTTTTCTATTGCTATTTTCCTGTTCGCTGTTGTACATACCTACTAGTATTATTTTATTCTGCCACACCAGCTTTAATTGTCTTATAAATAAAAATTTACATATATCTGTATTTATACTTATATGTTAAGGAAGCAACAAAAGTGGATGTTAGTCATGGGATGATATCCATGCTGGCAGGCATGCTTAACGAACGAAACGATATCATTTCGTTACGATAATCAACGTTAATAAACGAAACGAAGTGACCTCGTTTCGTTTATTAACGTTAAGATCGTCAAATTAACGTTAATTTGGCGTTCTTAACGTTAATAAACGAAACGAAATGACTTCGTTTCGTTTATTAACGTTGATTATCGTAACGAAATGATATCGTTTCGTTCGTTAAGCATGCCTGCATGCTGGGCTTTTTTCAGGTGTACTTATATATATATATATATATATATATATATATATATATATATATTTTTTTGTTCTTCATAAATACATTCATTTATATTTTTACTCTCTCTATTTAGTAGTTATAAATATGATATTTTTCTTATGGCTACTTTTAAGCTAAGCTTTCACAATTTTACAATAATCTTTCCATATCTTCGCTCTCTGCTTCACTGGTAAATGAGTCCGTATCGGTAAAGTAATCATCGCCACGATTTCTTCGACAACAAACACGTCGGCCATTCTCATCATCGCTCCAATGTTCGAATTCCTCTTTGTGATGTTCTAATATCATGAGTGACGGGAAGAGACTATCGCAAGCACTGCAGCTGTAAGCACAAAAAACAATTTATATTTAAAAACCTTTAATGTTTAGAGTATCCTTCAAAAAAGACTAAGCCACCTATGCTCTCTATACAATTTAAACTCAGGGTTCAAATTTGCACCTTAATATCTCTTAAAATTAGTGAGGTAGAATACCACACCACTTTTCAGAACAATCAGTTTATACATTTTATATATCGTGCACATGGATCCAAACAGAGATCAACTCAAAAAATCATAATGTTAAAGAAAGGCAAATAACTGGTTGACTTTTCCACAAGATCCAGTGCAATCTCATATCTGTATCAAGCTCTCTCTGAGTGAGTAGTTCAACTTATATTCAATAGTATACTGTAGGTAATGAAGTCGGGAACTTCATAATCTCAGATTTTTGACGTAGCTCCCTATTGATCTACGTGTGCGATATTATATTAATTTGACATTGCCAGCTAAGATTCCTGACAGGGGTTGATATATAAGACTAGCAAAGAAGCTTCCCGAAGAAAGTAAAAAATATGTTTCAGTCGGCTCTACTTATCAATATTATCTCTGTCTTCGCATATTTAAAGTAATAAAAAATGTAAATCAGAAAATAAATTTCGTGGGATAAGGTAAGAAACAGGTGATGGTGATGTGGAAAAAAGACTCGGAAAAGTAAATGAAGAGAGGGAAGCAAAAGCTACGATTAAAGGTAAAGGGAGAGGTTAGGGGAGAGAAGAGAAATGATGATCAAAACAATGGTCAGAAAAGAAAATAATGAAAGGAAAGTTTAGGGGGCAGAAAACTGAAAAACTGTGAAAAGGAATGGAAGATCAGGAGGACAGAAAACGGAAGGGATAGGTGTCAAATGGGGAGGAGGAATGAGCGGAAGTAAAATGGAAATGTCTTTAGTAGCTTTAGTCGCAGATTTGGCAATACTAAATTGAATGTCGGGAAGCAAAGAAGTTTTACGTGTTTTTAGAGATTCAAGAATTCTACCTGAGCCGAGTTCTCGAATTCCCGAGCCTCGAAAATATCACTTGTGTTCGAGAAGTTATCATAATCTCTAACACATAATAATTTTTTGTGTAATAAACCAATACATTTACGTAATGGGATAGCCACTAAGTTCTGAAAAGAGCTGAAGTGTTATTATTTTGGAGTAATAAACTGGGTATAAATTGTTCAATATGGTCTCTCCATCTTAATTTTTGTTCCGAAAAATTTGCAAAACAATGTATTGAATTAACGAGACAGGCCCATATTGATTTATACATTTTTTTTTGTGTTATTGATATTAGGAAAAACTACAAAATTTACATATAGCGATTTTTACTAGGTGATATTTCTACACCAGCAATTTTTTGGGGAACTAAATTTTGAACTCGAATACTTCAACATTCATACTTCATACCGGTGTTAAGGCACATACCTCTATCCTTTGTTAGGAATATGTTCAGGGGCTTCCAACAGAACTTTGATTAGTAATATAGGATTCTTAGCAGTGCGTTATTAGTAATGGTTCGAGACAAATAACAAAACGTGTATCGGATCACTCATATGGCTGAAAGGAGAGAGGCTACCCACTAGTATGAAGAATGAATATTGGAGATTTCTATTTCCGAACCCAGCTCCTGAAAACAATGTTGTACACCTTGAATGTAAACAAAATTTAATTTGATATTTTTAGATGATGCTTATGATAATACAACAACAAAGGATTTGTCTATGATTTGTTCAGAAATAGAGAACTAGTTTCGAAATTTTTTATTTTTATTTATTTTTTACCATATTTGAAGGCCTTCGCCAAGCTCTCTCTTTTCTTTGGTGTGATTTTTGTTAGCAGAAATTAACTCTAAAACCAAGGATCAACTGACTGTCCAATCTAACTATGTCCAAGACTTCTATAGGATAAATTCACTAATTTCTTAATATTTGCTTGATAAATATTCTAATTTGGAAAATGTTAAAGGGTTTTAACTCTGATATAAGTATATGTATATGGAAATCTTCAGCTAACTTGATTCTTTCCTCATATTTCTACCCCGACTGTGTCCATATTTCAATAAAAAAAAACTGTCAGCTCGTATCCGGCCCCGCAAAAGAATTTTCATTATTACATTTTTTATGGCTTATATGATGATAACAAATAAACAAAAAAGACATTAGAAACAAATAAACGCGCATATAATTTACAAGCGTTTGCATTATTTTTCGTAATCAAATTTTTTAATCTGTAAAAACAAAGCATCACTGTAGCGCAAATAGCCAAAAGTAAAACATTTGTATTTTAATAAATTCATATAAACTCATACATATATACGTTTGTACATAAGGGGTGCCCTTATTTTTCCAAGAGCTCGCATTCTCGATCTCAACCGCCAGAAATGTTGGAATAGGCCTACAATTTGTATGTGCAAAATTTTGGGCTTATCTAAAAGGATTTAGAGGTTATGCAAGGAGCTTGAGATCTTAAAAGTAACGAGCTTTTACGATTCATTGGTACACTCTTATTCATTTAATTGGGGCAGAATTTTCTCTCACTTGATCTCAATAACCCCTATTTTAGATTTGCGTTCAAATATATTTTAAATACAAAAATTGGTCAAATAATAAAAAAGTTTATAAAATTGAAGAAGTGATAAGGTTTCAATTACGTCCAAAATTTTCAACTATTTCTTATACATTTTTAGAAATTTACGAGTATGCAGGTTTGTAGCTCACTTATTTTAACTTTACCTATGTGCAAGTTTCAAATGCTATTGACTTCCGTTTCATTTTGAGAATTATTTTTAAGACAGGTTTCGGTCATTTTCTCGTTTCACAATGAATGAAGAAAATATGTTTTTACTTATATTATATTTTCGTTTTTAACTTTGCTATTTTCAGAACCCGCCTATAAAAGCAAAGGAGGACAGTGGCCCCACTCCGCTGGAAGGACTAGATGGAAAACCATTTAAATATCCTTAGTGTGACTAGTTGGCGTCGGCTGGGAGAGTAAAGAAGCAACTGGCGCGGCGCGCATTGTTGGACCGCCATAACAATTAAACGGCTAAACGCCAATTGAGTAAGTAGGTATTAATAAACCGATTTCTGAGGTGATACTCATTTTAAAAACAAGATGGTAAATTTAAAAAACTTTCTTTGGAAAGAGTAAATGTTTCTAGGATAAAGAGATATGGACACTGCAATATTCGTCCTTTTTGAGGAATTCAAGCCTCTTGCGCAACTTCTAAATCTTTTTAGATGGTCATAGTGTTTTTATTATATATTCGTTTTGGCCCTTTTGGCATATATCTTCTAGATACATCGAAGAGAGCTCTAAACCCAAACATTTTTTTCTCCATACAATTAAGGGCCACCCTTATGTACATACATATGTATGTGGCGCGTGGGAGATTTCAAAAATATGTACACATAAGTGGAAATACAAACAAATATATCGACTTGTACATGCATTTTTAGTTTCTTCTCTATACAATGCTCGAAATGCATTTATTTAAATGAGTTTCACTAAAATATTTACACATAAATATGTATGAGTTATATCCAGAGAAGCTCGGCCTAAAATCTCTTCGGAGGTTATCGCGTCTTACATTTATTTATTTATTTATATCCAATTACATTTATGAAACTTCATTAGTAGAATTACAATTGAGCTTAAGCTGACAATAAGCTTAATGGGATTTTAAGGTTTGATATATTTCATTCATATTTGGCAAAGTAATGAAAATGCAAAATGCTTACCCCACAGAATTTCATACTAAATGTAAATATTTACAAATGTTCTTGTACGTGCAAAAATTTAATTCATGAAAAAATCCAGATGGCTGTGAGAAAGAACATAAACCCGATAATTAGTACATTACACATTTTATATGACAAGTGAGATTATGCTTGTATTTAATGCCAGATTGCAAAAACAAATTTTTATGCTTAATTTACACATTCTATTATACATTTTTTATAAATTCGGTAGTGTTTCTGGTTTTCTGTTTATATTGCTATAAAGTAATGAGTCCATATGTATGTATATTTGTAACAGATACAAAAAGTACTGCATACTAAAATATGCCCATAAAAGTTCAACAGCTACTTTTTTACTACTATTTTCACTAGCATGAAAATACATATTTGTATCAATACAGGTAAAGAAATTTTATCATTTTATTCGTTGCTGTCCGTAACTTTTCTATAGAGACCCGAATCAAGTTTTGTCCAACAGTTTTATCCACTTTTAGCGACACTGTTCGCAATTTTGTTTACTTCAGTAATAGTTTTTGTAAGCTTCCCTATTTCCATAAGTTTTTTTTTCATCGGAGACCAATATCACCCAAATGGCCGCAACTCTGGCACTTTGGGTGGATTCAAGTTTTCTTTTTTTTTTTTAGTGTACATTGTTAACCTCTTTTAGGTGACACAAGTAGTGTGAACCAAGTCCATCCAAAATATAGTTGGACGTTTATGACGACGAAGGGTGGACAGAAGACGTTATTTCACCTAAATTTCTACGTTGATGGGCTACATCTGGAGTCCGACCGAATGTTCGGCTGCGGCTTCGGTTTGCCGATTAATCGGCTGTATTTTCATGTTCGGCTAACTAATCGGCTTCGGCCAAAAAAGCGGCCGAAGTTTTGCCCGAAGCTGAACATTATGGCCTGATTTTATTTGGAAAATGAAAAGCAATCGAAACATGAAAATAAGCACTATTTTGGGCTACCGCGAATTACTTTGAGGATAGAAAAAGAACACATCGTTGACAACATTTTCGCGAGATCAGCTAACTGTCAGTGCACATCAAAGCACATTTTTTACAATGTGTTTATTTAAGCACATTTATATTTCCAATTTTCATGCTAAATGACTCAGATTTGGGAATATTTCAAACGCGAGGAAGCAAGTGCATTATGCAATGAATGAGGTAAGAAATTTTCGTTAGGGAGCTCCGACAAAAAAAAAAGCAAACGACGAAAAATATAAAAAATCTCTTAGAGAAAATTCACCGGCATAAATAGAAAGAGTTCCAGAAATGTGTTGAAAAGAAGTAGGAAAACTTGAAAGCAAAATACGATACTAGCAGCCCGGAAAAAGGTGTAAAACAGTTGACGCTGCCGATAATGTGTAATGAAATCAAATACTGGCCAGATGAGCACCCGTGTGCACACAAAATTAATAAGATTATTATGGATTTAATTATTGTTGGCATGCTTCCATACAATCTGGTAGAAGGAGCGCCCTTCAAGAGAATACATTTTGGAAATCCAATTACACCCTCCCGTTACAAAGTCAAAAATGAGATATATTTCCGAACTCCACTAATGCCAGTAACATTTGAAAAAGTTCACCAAAAAGTTTACAACATTTTACAGAATTCAGAATGGATTAGTTTTACTACAGACATCTGGGCGAATTCAACTAAAAGTTGCTCTCTTTTAAGTTTTAGTGCCAGTTTTATAGAAGGTCCTAAGCGTTCAAGGTAGTAGTTGGTACCAAAGTGCTTTCTCGAAACCACACAGCATCTGTCATTACACAAACGTTAAGAGAGATTGTAGAAGATTTCAATATTCTTAATAAAGTACATCTGGCAATTTCGGACAACGCAGCTAATATGATCTGTGCTATGCGTATTGGAATCATTTGGCTGCGTTGCACATACTCTCCAACTTGTATTAAATGAATCTGTTTTGCAAGATGTAGGAATTGAAAGCATTGCAAAAAAATGTCGGAAGGTAGTAGCTCATTTCAAAAAAGTGAGCAAGCAAGTAGATATTGAAGAGAAATCCAAGAAAAGGTTGGGGCTCCTAACCATATGCTAAGGCAAGATATAGCTACAAGATGGAATAGCACATATCTTATGCTGGAAAAAATTTCGGAACAAAAATTAGCATTAGCACTTTACGCCGTTAATAAAAAGGATATAGATCTACCTTCTACAAATAAATGGGAAACTATAATTCGATTGATTCCCGTTAAGTTTCCATTTTATCAAGCCGCTTTGGATATTTGTAATGACTCCGCATGTATTTCCATGGTAATCCCTCTTGTAGCTAATTTACGGAGCTTGTTGGAATTATCAGTGAAAATGAAGCAACAAACTTATTAAAATCAAATTTGCTGCAATCATTGAAAAGGCGATTTGCAAATAATATGCGTGAAGATCTTATGTTTGCTACATTTTTTGATCCACGGTTTAAAGTGAAATATTTTACTCCAAAACAAACAGACGATTGCAAAGAATATTTTAAGAAATTGACTGGTGAATTTTGTACAAGTGTAGAAAATATTTCAAGTATTGTACCAACTCAAAATTCATTACGAAATGTAAATAGCCTTTAGGGGCTCCATGATAACTCTGTTTCTATACAAAAATCGAAAACACCGCAACCATCGTGTTACGAAATTGAAATTAAAGAATATCTTAACGAGATTTTGCTTCCTAGAAATGCAGATATTTTTCAATACTGGTATATTAGTTCCCATAAAATTAATAAGAAGTTATGAAAAGTCCTTTTTATTTAAAAAATGTGGAGTTATTCGGCTTCAGCTTCGGTAATCGGCCGATTAGTAAATAAAAGCCGAATGTTCGGTTCGGCTTTGGCTTCGGCTCAAAACCCTGCGTTCGGTCGAACTCTAGTGACATCGCAAAGAAGGGCTTAGATTTATGACGGCATTCACAACAAAGCTAGCCAACTTTTTGGCCAACAATATTTCCTACGTGGATTTTTTTCCGAATTATGAATGTCCTTGCCAGACTAAATCAGAACAACTGAGTACTTTGCGTTTTGTCGTCCATAATCACAAATATATTTGTTTGCCATGCTTTTTGACGTATTTTTCACTTCGTTATGTAATTTTTTTATATTTGTACGTTTTGTATGTGCCATCCCTCCAATTGGTAGAAAAAAAAAAACTTAGAAGGAGCGCGAAGCAAATTGGAAAAAATTCTGCCTTAAAATATTCGAAGGTATATATATGGCTTCAAGCTTTTACTATTTTTTGTTATTTATACTACTACTGAGATTATTTATTTATATATATGTATATTAGAGCAGGTCAAACTGTATGGATGGATTTTTTCCCATTAGGAGTATAGCAAAAACGTAATCTATAGATGATTCTAAGAAAATATGCCGAAGGCACCATAGCTCTATGTTCGATTTCGAGGTCCCCACTTTTGCAAAATAGATATTTTGCTTTCGAATGTAGGGTTTGGCCAAAAAATCTTCATAGCTTCTGATAGAATTATAGGGAAAATGTCATATTGGGCTTACTTTAAAAGTATTTTACGTACGTTTCAGAATATGTATTAATATCTATAGTATTTTTGAATTTTATTAGAGATATCAGGCTTAAATTAGCTAGAAATTTTCCTAAAATGAACTTTTATTTTTAACAAATTTTTTATTGAATATTTTTTTCTTTTTTTTACAGCTAAAATAGGTTCAGAACATTTTCAACAACTTTCATTTAGACAGATTTTCTTTTTTCGAATTCGTTTTAGTAGAAACAAATCTTTACTTATTACTTGAAAATATAGGTTTTTTTTTGAAAATTTGTTTCTACTAAAACGAATTCGAAAAAAGAAAAACTGTCTGAATGAAAGTTGTTGGAAATGTTTCGAACTTATTTTAGCAGTCAAGAAAAAAAATTTCGATAAGAAATTTGTTAAAAATGATAATATAATAGTTAAAAGTTCATTTTAGGCTAATTTCTCATAATTTAAGCTTGATATCTATACTAAAATTCAAAAACACTATGGATATAAATACAGATTCTGAAAAGTACGTAAAATACCTTTAAAGTAAGCCCAATATGATATTTTTCATATAATTCTATCAGAAGCTATGCAGATTTTTTGGCAAAACCCTACATTCAAATGCAAAATATCTATTTTGCAAAAGTGGGGCCCTCGAAATCGGACATAGAGCTGTGTTGTCTTCAGCAATTTTTGTTTAGAATCGTGTGTAGATTTCGTTTTTGCTATACTCCTGATGGGCAAAAAAGTTTACCCGCTCTAATATATATGCAGACCTAACTGAAGTGAGCATCCTGGTATGACGGGCCATCATTCTCAATCCAAAGCATTCATAATCCAAAGCATTTTCTGAAGGAGATAAGCTAGGAGCAGGGCCCTTTAAAAAACTTCATAAACTTTATCAGTGAACTTTACGAAATTTTGATGGAGTAAAATTGGGTACAATAAGGAGATCTCTACTAAATGCGTTTAATTAAGGATGGTCTGGTTAATATTTTTAAGTTAGAAATATGCCAACATTAAGCTTCTTGATTGATCGCTTCGGGATGATATCAGGTTAACCGCTCATACCGAGAAATCTAATTTACTGCCTGCAAATCGGGCTTATCTTAAGCAAGAAGGAGTAACGCAGCCAAAGAGTCACAGTAGTCTGGACTACAATTTGTCCTGAAGTTTAATGTAAAGCAGTTGGTGAAGAAATTTAAATTATTTAAAATGGATAATGAACATATTACCAATGATCAGCATAATTAAAGCTTTGAATATCAGAAAATATCAGCACTGTTGGAAATTTTGTAAATTCAATGCGACCCAATGCCTCGTGACCAGAGATCGCATTGTTATCACAGTTGAAATAAAAGCCAAATTGTATCTTTTACTTTTCACATTAATTATACAAGTCAGAAATAAAAGTTAAAGTTGGCTTATATTATAAAAGTGAAAAATAATGTCTAAAATTTGATTTTTATTATAAAGGTCAAAAATAAAAGCTAAAAGTTGACTTTTATTATAAAACTCAAAAGAGCAGTCAAATCTGGTATTTTGTTTATAATAAAATAACTCAGGAACGAAAGGAGCAAATATTTAGAACATACATAACATATATATTTCTAGGCTTTTCTATTCCAGAATTTACTAGCTAGTTATTACCTACAAAATTACCAGCTATAACTACGTTTATAGCTTCTCATATGACCGCGTATATATGGGTGATACTTGCACAAATTATTGCCTTTTCTGTGAGCATCTCAGATAAGATATATGCATGTTTTTGTGCGTCTCTTTTCCGCTGCTCGTATGGACATATGGGTAGACATAATTGATTTAATGATGTGCATAAAAGTCACTGCTTAGCATCGGTTTAGAGATGATAGTATCCCTTAGTGTTGCTAATATTCGTCACAGTATGTACATATATAGATACTATACGGAATTCCATTTACATCGTATTTAACCAAAAATTTGTTGTCTGCTACCTATTTGGGATTGTTTTCATAATTATTTCGGGCTGTTTTTAGAATAAATTTGGTATTCAGGAACATTTGGGTTCACTTCGGTATTATTTTCGGAATCAATTCGGGACTATTGCAGAACCCATTCTAGATTATCTTTGGACATAGTTTCGAGACTATTATTATTTTTTTAAATAAAACTTTTATACAGCTCTGATTGTAGGATAATTTAAAGATTATTTTCTGAATAATGTTGGGATAGGCCTATATGTTTTTAGTATGCCTCCGAAACTATTTACAGGTTTTTGCCGGGCCAACTATTAATTTTTACTACAAACTGTTGGACAGGACTTACATATTTTATGCCGACCACTTTGGAAATTGCCGATCAAAACAGCTCAGAGAGGCGGCCTTGCTTATAAATGTGTTTAACTATTTTATGTTATTTTTTCCTCTTGTTGTTGTTGTTTTCGTTGTTATTGTAGCGATAAGGATACCCCCCGAAGGCCTTGGGGAGTGTTATCGATATTGTTGGTTCTTTGCCGGATGCAGACACGGTACGTTCCAGTAACAAGCACCATGAAGATACTAGCCCGACCATCTCGGGAACGATTTGGTATGACCACATGAAACCTTCTAGGCCATAACGGGAGTGGTCAGAGCCCCGCCTGTTAATGAAACAGGTTTGGTCACGGGTAGTTGAAGTTAACAATTGGGTTGAAAATGCTATATATTGCGCTGGCAACCCTTTGGATCCAATTTTGTATCTTATTTGCCTCTTACGACAGGCATACCTACCGCGGGTATATTCTAAGTCCTCTAACCAACTGGGGGTTAATTTTTTCCTCGACTTGAACAGTGTAATAGGCTAGAATGGGACGGCCGCAGCAAAACAACCGCCTGTCATGTATAGTTAATACAAACGCAAAACCACGTAACCAAGTAACTAATAAAGAAAATAGGTAAAGTAGGTATTAACTTTAAACATTCAGTAGTGCAGTGACTAATAAGAATAATTCACTGTCATATCTTGTCTGGTATTTATTTATAATTTAAGCTCGGGGTATTGATTAAAACTTTGAAATGCTTAGTAAGCGCGTATTGCTGAGAAATATAATAATTTGCTCACCAATAGGCAAGGTTATCTCAGTTATTAAGAGTCTACGAGCTCAAAGGAGATTAATAACCCTACCATTACTATGTTTATAAATCTAACTCTCCTACTATGAGTCAATTTTTCTTGTTTCTACAACATTCTGAATATAGCTTCAATTCTCTTATATTTTTATTCATCACAAGATAGCTTTTAGATCGATTTTATAAAAAATTGCCTTCTAAAAATAAAATACACCTACATACATATATATATAGGTGGCAGGCAGTGTTTGTGCTATGGAAGCACATACTTTTACTTTGTTTCTTAACTTACTTACCCAAAATGACGTTTTTTCTGTTGATGCGATGCCAGTTGTCGATGACAATGGAAAGCCCTATCACAAACATTGCATGTCAAGGATTCATCTACGAAGATGGAAAAAGAAATAAATAAGACAATGATTGTTTACATTACAAAGCTGTTGTGAAGATATTGCTAAAATTCCTATATCTGTTCCCTACACGTAAAAATGTATTTTAGAGCATAAAAAAATGTATGACGTCCAAAAAATCTAAAGTGCTTCGTCTTTAATTGACCACGTGATAGTTATATGTAAATTTTGGTATTATGGAAATTAAGCTATTTTTTCTCTTACAAAGTATCTAAAATTTTCCTTAAATTTGAATACCCTTCAAGAAAACGAAAAAACATATTAAGTTTGTCACGAATTTCAAAATTGTAAGTCCTTAAAGGAGAAGAGATAGACAAATAAGTTCTTATACCGAAATGATCAGGATAACGAGCGAGTTGACTTAGCCATATCCGCCTGTATGCAATCTAGTCCCTCAAGTTTTAAGTTATCTTGATAACACTAGGTCAGTGGGTATATTTTTTTTTTGCGATAAGGCATTTGGCAGAACCGATCAGATTGGACTACTATCACTTATATTCCCCATACAATCGATTTTTCATTAATGAAGTTGTTTTGTCATATCATTTTTAAGCGGGATCAGTGTTTGGCAAGCACTCCGAATGTATTTCTTCCATGAAAAGCTGTCAATGAAAACTCATCTGCCCTGCAGACGTCGTTAGTAGTAGTCATAAAATAAATAGGTCCCCTCCCGCAAGTTGGGAGGAAAAGTTAAAAGAAGCACGACACAAATTGGAAGACTAGCACGGCCTAAAATCTCTTCGGAGGTAATAGCGCCTTCATATATTTATTTACTTAAGCGCAAAATCTATATCCAAAGAACTTGAGAATAAAAAAAAAAAAAAAAACAAGTAAGGGCGGGACTGTTTTTGGCCGAATACTTAATACCTTTCATGAATGGGGCTGAACAATAATCTTATCCAATTCGTAATCTCCAAATAATGCGCTGTATAAGATAAGAAATATATAGTGAACAGATGTACATACCTAAACGATTTTTAAGATAAATATAAAAAATGGCAAAAAGCCCCCTTATCTGAACGGTCGGTTGTATGGGATATATATATTATATATAGCTCCGATCGAAATGATTTTTACAGGAGATCATTTATGATATATTAGGATAAATATCACCAAGTTTCACGTTTTTATATTGGAAATTAAGGGAGAAATGGCTAAAAATCTTTCTATCTGAACGATCAGTTGTATGGGATAGGTATATACTATATACATATAGCTCCGGTCAAAGTGATTTTTTCAGGAAATCTTCTATGATATATTAGAATAAATATCACCAAGTTTAACGTTTTTATATTGGAAATTAAGGGAGAAATGGCTAAAAATCTTTCTGTCTGATCGATCGGTAGTATGGGATATATATTATATATAGCTCCGATTGAAATGATTTTTTCATGAAATCTTCTATGATATATTAGAATATATATCACCGATTTTCACGTTACTTTCTAAAGTGAGGCAGGAATGACCAAAATCGTCTTATCTGAACGATCGGTTATATGGGAGATATATGCTATAGTGGTCCGTTCATACCGCAACCGACAAATGCCAAATATAATACAAAAATACATCCTTGTGCCAAATTTTATTGAGATATCTCAAAATTTGAGGAACTAGTTTGCGTTCAAACAGAGAGACGGATGGACAGACGGACGGATGGACAGACGGACATGGATATATCAACTCAGTTCGTCGCCCTGATCAATTCGGTATACTTAGTGGTGAGTCTATCTTCTATATTTCTCAACGTTACAAACATCGGACCAAAGTTAATATACCGTTTCATATTCATGAAAGGTATAAAAAACTCAAGGCATATTCTGATAATAGGCGCGCGAAAAAAAGTTCCAGTGAGAAACCAGAAAGTTAAACCGTTCTATTAGAACCGGATCATCTCTTTAACCTAGGATGACGAAATATCATATGCCGTTTTCCCTTATTTTAATATTATTCTCCTCGTTTTAAGAAATCTTATTTTCTGAGTCCTGTATCAAAAATTTTGGTTTATTAGACATGTAGATGGAGGTCTAAGCAATTTTTGAAAAGTGTGCACTGGCGCGCTCCCAACCCTTCTGCTCCCAGAACCCTTTTTATAAATTGGCAGCACTTTGAATGTATTTGCTTCATACCGACAACATTTGGCATATCGGTCATTTAGATTGAGGCCTAATAAAAATTTAGAAAGATAAAGGGGATATTCTGGATCATTTGGAGGATACTTCTGGTTGATTCCGCAACTGTTTTAAATATCACTTCTGAATTTTCTCTGTATCTGTAATTTTTCGATATCATTTTTCTGATAATTTCTTAACTGTGTGTTGTTTCGGACTCAATTGGGAACCATTTACGTATGGTTTAAATATCTTTTGGGACTTTTTGGGTAAAGTTTCATAATAATTCCGGTTTCATGTTGTTTTTATTGTTGTAGCGATAAAAACACTCCCTGAATATTTCGGGGAGTGTTATCGATGCTAATGGTCTTTGCCGTGTGTAAGCCCGGTACGTTCTAGTAACAAGCACCATTAAGGTACAAGCCCGAAAATCTTGAGAACGATTTAGTATGACCACATTGAGCCTTCTATCCAGCCCACCACCTCCTACTTCTATGAGGAACTTGGAGTCGCCAGAGCAGCGGTTGCTGAAGAGGTTGTCTAAAGTTTGGTTGACAATTGGGTTGGAGAAGCTATAAATTGCACTGGCGACCCCTTGAAAGGGTTGGGTAGCTCAACTCATCATTAAATACGACAGGTGTACCTGTAGCGAGTATATTCTAAGCCCTTTAACCCGCTGGGGGAAATAGTTAACGTCATCAATTCAGATTCTTTTCTGGACTGATTCATAACTATTTCAAGGTGATTTTGATCATTTCGTAACTATCTCCGGATGATAACGATATTGTTTTCGGGACAATTTCGTAGCTTCTTTGGGATAATTTTAAAGTTATTTCGGAACCACTACCATTTTGATAACTTGGTCAGGATCGACTATTTATCGGCTGTTCAGGGGTTGCTGAGGAGTCTTTTCGAGGCTATAACCAGCTTTTTTAGGGTCATTTAAGGATCATTAAGCGATTCTTGGTTGATTTCGCAATAATATCGCCGGGCTATTTCTAAAATTGTTTTTGAACCATTACGGATAGTGTTGGGATTGTTTAAGGAGCTATTTGGAGGTGGTGCTAAAATCATATCAGAAGGATTACTTCCACATACTTTGAAATAATGGCCGGAACATTTGGATACTGTATTCTTTTTTTTATTTGATGAACATGTAGGAATAATTATCTAAAAAAGTGCACCTAGGCACAAATTGGTCCCCACCTTCTAAGTTTTGTTACTTAATTGAGTTTTTTAATATCCAAACTCTGTACATTTTACTTCCTTTATATTAGGTCGGTTGAATGTTTGTCCGCTTTGCATACAAATGTTGCAATCGATTTTTAAGTAACTTCTCATTGAGCTACAAACGTGAAACTTTACACAAAGATTAGAACACCATGACAATGCAACAAAAGGGAAAACATCCGTTAGGTGCCGCACGGATCCAAATAATTAGGTGAGAATTTGAAAAATTTCAAACCAGCTTTTAAGTACTTCTCGACGAGCTAGATACTTGAAATTTCCAACTTAATTCAGAGGCCGATGACAGCCCAAGACACAATACAAAAAGATTCGCTAGGAGGCACTGAGATAATTAGAAAAACCAACGGAGCGGAGGGTATTTTGGGATTGCTTTGTATGTAAGTTCTCATTGAGCTACAACTGTAAAACTTTACAGATAGGATAAGACGCCGAGAAAATTTAAGAAAAGGGGGAAAAAATTCCGTTAAGTGGCGCACGGATCAAAAAAATTAGATAATAATTTGGAAATTTGAAACCGGGTTTTAAGTAAATTCTCGATGAGCTAATGGCTAAAAATTTAGAGCTTAATTCAGAGGTCGCTAACAGCCGATGACGTAATACAAAAAGTTTCGATAGAGGGCGCACAGACTGAGATATTTAGAAAAATCAAACGAACGGAGGGAATTTTGGGATTGATTTTTATGTAAGTTCTCATTGATCTACAAGCGTAGAACTTAACAGATAGGAGGTTAAACACCGAGCAAAATGTAAGAAAAGGAGAAAAAATTCTGTTAGATGGCGCAGGGATCGAAATATTTAAATAAGATTTTGGAAATTTGGAGTTTTGTTATCGATTTTTAAGTAAATTCTCATTGAGCTACAAACATGAAACTTCACAGATAGGTTGAAGACGCCGTAATAAAGGAATAAAAGGAGAAAATAAAACTAAAATAAAAAAAAATTTAAGCACTTTCTTTATATAAATGGACAAAAACCAGAGAAATATGTCTCCTTAAGACATATTCTTGGTAAACTGTGATTTTTAAATTTTGGCATAGAAATTGCAAAAATATTTATGAGAAGTATATAATATCTCTTTTCCTAGTAACTTTCCGATCCAAGTAATGTGGGGTCCACTTTTATATTTTTACTTGTCATAAATATTTTTGCAATTTCTATGTCAAAATTTAAAAATCACAGTTTAGCAAAAATATGCCTTCATTTGGAACGTGAAAGAATTATTTTTTTGGCTACTTACCATAATCGTCATCATCTGACATCGCCATTGCCTGCAGTCTATTTATAGTATTCTCATTTACTTCTTTATTTCTTAACTTTGAGGAAGAACTACTTATACCACTGGCCATACAAAAACCCGTCGCAGCATCCATATTACACATATCACCATTATTTATAAAATTTCCCTGGCAATCGGGTAGTGTACATGGAATCATATTGCCATCAATAGCAGCTTCACCATCACACCCACCACCACAGCCACCTCCATCACTATAATTTGTGTTCCCATGCGTACATCTGGCATTATTGTTGCCATTTATATTACCATTGCTGTTGCTATTATTACAGTTACTTTGTGATGTGATTGTTTTGTAGTTATCAAAGTCATCAAAGGGATCATCAATTTTATGCTTTTGATGTGAAATGGCATCATCTGAATCGGCACTTAAGCGACCGTAAGCTTTGCGTGGTGGGCGTTTAACGTATTTATCTGCAACAGAAGAGCATAAATTGGTATTGAAAAAGGCTTGAAATGAAATTAGGCATAATAATATATTATTAACAACTGTTTTAAAACTATTTTTGTGATAACTTCCATCAGTGTATTGAGGGTGTAGAAAAAGGTAGCAAACTGCAGTCCCTAAATTTGAAGCTTAAAATTAAAACTTTGTGTTTATCTTTGCAAATAAAACAGAAATATTTTTTTGTTGCACCAACTAATGCGTGTAATCAATATGTATTTTTCTTTGATCTTGAGAGGCTCTATATTTCCTTCTAATATCATTTTGAACTATGAAATCGTTTTTATATTTTCAATTTTGAAGTGTAAGCAGAGAGACCTCCTTCCCATCGAGGATATTTCGGAAGCAGTTTAATATAGACTCGAGACTGTTTCGTGATCACTTCGAAAAAATTTCGAGACAATTACAGGGATCATAATGGAATATGCTGATATAATTTCGGGCCTATCTGCATCACTATAGAATGTCTTCGTGATCATTTTGGAATCATTTCGATTAGTATATTTCGGGATAATTTCAAGACTACATAGAAATGATTTCGTAGCTGTTTGGAGATCAAATCGGAATTGTTTTAATGATAGCTTAAGTAGGGCTAAGGGGTGTGTTGGGAATATCCCACCCTTACACTCGGATATGTTTTTGTCCATTGTGGGTGCCATCAGTGAAATTCGGTTGGTAGCACTTCCTAGTAGTCATCGACGAACGACTTGTTTTCTCTAATAAACTTAGGTAAGCGTGTAAAATTCACCTTCCCAAACTCGGCAAGACTGCCGAAATCCCGAGCGCCCAGAAATGGGAGCCGTCTTGTTTGAGTACACAATAACACATGATAACATCTGTAAGTACTCTCACAACAGATTTTGTTTAGCTCGAGAATGGAGCTAGTTCCTATCATATCCAAACATGGTCATAAGGACTTTGAGACCTCGCCCTCGCCCCAGATGTACCACAGCGATTCCGTCACCCTAATCTCATATTCCCCTATTTCCTCCGCAGCTATCCGCCCCGCTTATATTCATTTGGGCAACTTTTTTGGTCATATATTGCTTTCAGGATAATTTTTTACTTTTTTTAGATTATTTCGAAACTATTTTGGGTTGAACTGGCTGGTGTTGACAATTTGAGCATGATTTCGCAACTGTTCCTGGGGTCACTCCAAAAATGTTGCGTGACAAATAGAGATAATTTCGGAATTATTTTCGGAATAATATTTGAGAGAACTTTGGGATCATTTTTGGGCTAATTTCGGAAGGTTCGCGGACTGGGGTTTGGGGTCTAGGGACTATTACAAGAAAATTTCGGAACTGTTTTGAGATCAATCAATTACTCTTTCGTTGATGATTGGGATTGATTTCGGTTTTCTTTTCGGGATAGTTTTGAAGATTTTACCTACTTTGAAATGATTTGCACGGTGCTTTCAGGACTATTTCATGTGCTACTATTCAGAAATTTTCTTCGGAAAGTTTGAGATTGTTTCCGTTTATTTTCGAAAATATCTGTCCATCACTTCGAGATTGCGTCCGGGCTCGTTTTGGAACTATTTCAAATAGTTTTTAGGATTATTTCGAACTATCTGCGGATCATTTCTGGATCATTGCAAGATCATTTAGAAACAATTTCGAGAATATTGGGCCATATATCAGGAGAGCTTTGGGTGCATTTTGGGATTATTTATTTTGGGATTATTTGGGGCTATTTAATAACTATCTTTTGCGACTATAACGTTCACTATAGATGATTCACAAGAATTTTGTGATAACTTCAGTCCTACTTCCGCATCAAATAAGAATCTTTCGGGAACTATTTCGGAATACCTTTCGGGATAATTTGTGGCAGAACTATTTCGCTACTTTGCCGCATAGTTTTGTAACTGTTTTAGGACCATTTGCGAACTGTTTCATGGCCGATTCGGGATTATTTGTGTATTTTTTCGGAACCATCATGATCTCGGTTTACCCTATGACTTATGGAATATATCTGTGATAATTTTATAATTTCTTCTCGGCATCGTTACGGGATAATTAACAAAATTTTTCGAGATCCTTTAGGGACTGTTTCAGTAAAAATTTGGGGACTATTTCCGGATTACTTCCGGAACATTTGAGAACCATTTCGAAACTATTTCTGTAAAATTCTAGTAACATTTTTAAAATAATTTCGGGACTATTTGAGGATTGTTTTCGGGATTATTTTAAGAGTTGATTCAAAAAGATATTTGAATTATTTTTTCGTTGTTTTCAAAATCGATTTGAGATCATATCGGAACTATTGCCGGTTCATTTCGGTATCGTTATTTGGAAACTTTGCTAAATAATTTAGGATAATGATGGGATTGTTTTCATGAACGTCTGTACAAATATGCGTCTTTTCGACCTAAAGCAAGAATATTTTTTGCTGGGATCAAAATTTTTTGGAAAAGTGGGCAATACACAGCCCATAAGCGAATAAAAATTAAATTTTGACTACAACAATCTCTCATACAAGCCAGTCTTCAGCAAGCATCAAATTTCATTTTTTAAACATAACAATTCTAAATCGATAGTGATGAGAACCAACGACCTTTTGTTTGCACGTTTCTGCTTGAATTTTTTACAAAAAAAAAAAAAAATTATATAAGAAAAATCACCCACATAAGCTACATTATAAATTTATGATAGTACGTGACTTCGACGCACTTCTACCAATACAAGATTTCAAAAGAAATGCAATAACAAAAATACTGCACCTGTTTATATAAATGGATGTGTGTGGGTGCTTTCTGCTTTATATTTCCGGCACATACAATTTTTGTGCGAATAAAGTTGGTAATCGACATATTGTGTGGTTGTTGGAAACTTAAGTTTTCTGTTAAGTGTGTAGTTAAGAGAGTGCTAGCAACGTAGCCGTTGGTTGCTATGAATTTGAATTGGGCGCATGTTAGTTGGCTTTACTGACTCTTATAATGCCTTCTTCATTGTTTTTTCCATCTTGTTACTATTATTTGTAACAAAATATATGTAACTATGCATGTACAAGTACATATGTTCTTGTACAAGGTGTGCTCTTAGCCTTGTCTATCCAACATCATTATAAATCAATGTCGCTGTCGTTATAAGCATGTGTGCTTGCCAAGTATAGTTGATGTAAGACATGAAGAAGTTCAAGGAAATGAAGTTATGCATGTGGAAAGGCATGTGCGGCCACAGTGGTGTGATGGTAGCGTGCTCCGCCTACCACATCGTATGCCCTGGGTTCACACCCCGGGCAAAGCAACATCAAAATTTTAGAAAAAAAACTTTTCAATTAGAAGAAAATTTTTCTAAGCGGGGTCGCCCCTCGGCAGTGTTTGGCAAGTGCTCCGGGTGTATTTCTGCCATGAAAAGCTCTCAGTGAAAACTCATCTGCCGTGTAGATGCCGTTCGGAGTCGGCATAAAACATGTAGGTCCCGTCCGGCCGATTTGTAGGGAAAATCAATAGGAGCATGACGCAAATTGGAAGAGAAGCTCGGCCTTAGATCTCTTCGGAGGTTATCGCGCATATCATTTATTTTATTTTTTATGTGGAAAGGTTTATAAGATATTATTTAACCATTTATGTGGGTATGTGTGCAAGTTGTGCAGAGTATGAAAAGCTTTAAAGTAAAGAAAACTTGCAAATTACATGTATTAAATGTAATTACAGGAAGCTCACTTACGCAAATATTTACAAAGGAGTATCTGCTTTGTTTGAAGGGATATGTGTGTGGCGTACACATTGAGGTGTATGGATTATTAGACATTTCAATTTATATTGCCTTAAAAGCTTGAAGATATTGCAAATAATGAAAACTCAAAGACCCCGCTTGCCAGAACATGTTTTGCTAATGAACGAAGTTAATCCAGCCACGAAATTATTTATATCGGTACTTGTATTTTAAAGCATGAAAGAGTAAGAGTTCTCGACTGAGTTTGGAAAGGTCGGTGGAGGTGGACTTAATCCCCTTAGATGCCACCAATTGAGGTCTGCTATCGCGGAGAAAGATTAGTTTGCTGGTGTTTCTTGTTACAAAACGGCTCAAATTTTCTACGCAGTTAAGCTTCAATTACTTATAAATGTTGACCGATGCAACTACGCTGTAGTTGAAATTACATTTGTGTCCACAAAATATCATTACATTGACAAACAATTGCGTAGCAGCAAAACTGCAGTTAAAGACTATTTGTTGAACATTTAATTCGAAGAACGTATTGTTGCAGCATGACAAATCCCACTGATTTACTGAGAGCCAGTGACCATCATAGCCCACAACCATTTCCGTTTCAAAATACGCATTCGGTTTTACCGCCTGTGGTGGGAAATCAAAAAGTAGGCGAAAAAATTCTTGCCGCTATATCAATGAATCAACATAGCAGTATATACACATATATTTGTGTATTGACAATTGGTGGCGACTTATACAACACATTGTTTACCGTAACTGGATTACAGTGATGCGTAGGTACCCTGCAGGAGAATTAATAACTAATTATCAACATTTCTGCAGCAGATGTAGTGCTATGAATTAAGAAGAAATTATGTCAATATTTACTTATTAACCGTCTTTAGAATCTCTGGTATACTTGAAAATATTGAGCTCGTTGTGACGACCTTCAGAAATATTTCTTAGCTTGATTGTAATAGGTTATACTTAACTCTCCGATAGATTGTGGCGTCTGGCCAGACGAAAAGGCTTTATTTTCGTGAATAAATTTACTGTTACCCACCTGATCATGAAAAGCTTTAGTGACTTTTATAGTTTAGAGGCGGTCTTTATAATAACTCGGAAATCGATATTTCTTTTTGTTTTGTCTTTTTTTTGCAGCAAATTTGATTATGTCACTTTTAAGCGTTATCGTCTGGCTAGACGAACATATTTTTAAACCTATAAGATTTCATAGTTCGTATTCAAATTTAATTCTGGTTAATCACTGTGTGCGGCGAGTTTTCTTGAAAATTTGATAAAAAATTAAATATTTCTAGATTTTATTTTATCTTTTTTTGCACCAAAATTGATTAGGTCACATTTTCAAAGATATTTCTTGGTAATCACGGTGTGTGACGAGTTCTCTTCAAAATTCAGATATTTGTGGTAAAAGTTCTACGTGTCAAATTTCGTCTGGCCAGACGACAACGCTAAGATGTGTTGAATTTATTTACCGCAATTCGGAGGGTTAAACCGCACAAATCAGGACTATTAAATGTTGCCTCTATTATGAGACAGTGGGTAAATACTAGTCCCTACAAGAACTTGTGATATTGGATCAATCAACAATTCTACAAGGTGAAAATAAAGATTTGTGCTTTGGGTAGTGGCGTAGTTAGGTTTTCTTGTGCCCGGGAAAAATATTTTTTCTTGTTTAACAAATTTCCAACGACTAAGAGAAATCCAAATCTAAAATTAAGGTCATTCAGTCGTGTTAATCTTGCACGTATTTCTTGTTGGAGACGATCGAGAACACTTTTCATAACGCGAAAAATTTCACATTCTGCGGAAACCAAACATCTCTAGCCGATTCTCCGGTCATTTTGCGGCGCCTTCTTACACGTTTTACTATATCAATATCCCGTTTTTCACAAAGAGACTTCAGTTTTTCCATTTCTCCTTCACAGAGAGTATCTCTAATTTCGGAGAGTACAGTCGCTACTGATTTAAGATCATGATACGCTTTTCTAAAATTCATCCCCGGATCTTGTAATCTGAGATGTACGCGATCAATTCTCCTTAAGATTTCATACCAGAAATGAATAGCATATTTTGCAATAGAACTGTAGCTTCGCTTCTTGTTTCACTTGTGGTGTTAATGTCCACTGCTAATTGTTCTAAGTGTTCTACTACATTCTCTAGCCCACCGACGATAATGCTAACCGCTTGTACTCTGGCGCTCCATCGTGTTTCACGTTTGACAGTTTTTGTTATAGCATTTTTTAATAACTCCCAGCGTAATGTTGAACGTGAGAAAAAAAATATATGCTTTCAATTATTCCACACCCTGTCGCAAGTATTGCGGATTATGCATGCATTTTTTAGTATAGAAAATTTTTTGCCGAAGTCAATATTTTCCAGAAATCAGTAAAAATAAAAATACAAGTTATTCAGAAAGTTCTGCTTTGCGGACCATTTCGCGCCCCCTGCGAGTAGCCCCCGTGGCAAGATGCCGCCAGTAGTTTTGCGTGCTGCTTTTTTCATTAATTTACTTTCTTGCAAAAAAAAGAAAAAAACAAAAAACTATATTAAGTTTATTGAATAATTTAGGAAAAATTTATTCAACCTGACATCAGGACGGACAAGACGACAGCTCTTTCTATTATATCTTGTAAATCTCTTCAAAACCTTTTCTCCCTGGATTGGGACTTGAACCCGACCTCCTAAATTGGTTGAACTGTTACAAAAGCCTTCAGTCACGTCATGCCTTCGTTGTTTTATTATGGGGTTATCCCAATTGCCTTCCTTGCATATTTTATTTTTTCAATTTCAAAAAGAACATAATTCGAGTTAGGATAAAAGTGATATTCCGGCTTCATAACAGGAATCCGTTACAGATCTCCCTGTGTTACAGATATAAAAACGTTAAACTTGGTGATATATATTCTAATATATCATAGAAGATTTCCTGTAAAAATCATGTCGATCGGAGCTACATATAATATATGTGGGATTGACAGACGGACGTAGGACAACTAGGAGCGGACATACCTTTTAATTATACACTGCACTAATTGCATCCCTGCAATAGTTAGACCGTCAACCCGAACTAGACGAAGAGAGCCTAACACAAGTTAGTTAAAAGAGACGAACGACAATCAAGTTTGAAGTGCGGTACTGACAACACGTATATAAAAGTATATGTAAATGTAATAAACGCTAATATACACGTTCTAGTAATTAACCGAGTTTTAATTGGAACCCTAGACAAAGAAATCCCACAATTGGGGGCTCGCCCGGAATTTTTTACAGTCGTTATGCAAGTTAAAAAAAGTTTTCTAAAATAAAATCGGTTCAATCGTTAAATTGCTGCATAAATTAGAAACGCGAACGTGTATGTATGCACATATTATATGGGCGCACTGTAACAAGGGCAGAGGTAAATCGCAACGCACATAGCAGAAGGAGAAAAGTACCGCATCTTCGATTGTGTAAAAAGCATCAACTTTTACACAGAAAACTTGGGAAAATCGTGGTGTGTAAGTAAATGCAAATTAAACCACCCGAAATAAGAGCCAGAAAAATAACGGAACGAAGAAACGGTTATACCGTGGCAAATAACGGCGTCATTCAGTGGAGATCTCGTTAGAGCAGTAGCAGAGCGCAGCCAAGCCTCAGTTGCGCGAAACAGCAAGAGTAAGCAGCGAACATTAAAATTCTGTCAGCAGCAGCAGAGAAAGATCAAACAATTGGTATAAGTTGCAATTTGAATAAGTTTGAAATTCAATTGCGTTTGGCAGAATTGTCTGCGAGTTGATAGCGAGGAAGGTTTGATCTAAGTTTTACTGCAGTGTGTATTGAAAATTGTGGCGTCGACAGAGGTTCGATAGTGAGAACAGTTGAGCTGGCACATTGTGTTCCAGGTAACGAAGGGTTACGATTGCAGTGGAAGAGTGGAAGTAAAGCAGAGCTGAGGTCAGTTAATGCGTGTTTAAGTGAAACAGAACGAAGGCGTTTGAAACAGTAGTTGGCTACAGCGACGTTACAGGCGAGATCAAACTAAATGCAGCTGTTCGAGTTATTTGCAGATAAGTTGTTATAAATATATGTACGTTTTGTGTAATACATGTATGTGCACTGTTCGATATTTCTGGTGAGCAAAGTTAAATTGGAGTTTGTATGTCTGATGACGTTTTAGACACATTCTGTCTTGAGTAAAATAATTCGATTGATTAAAATAATCATACATAATTTCGACAGTTTAGAAATTAAATCTTAATTGCAAAATAAGTACATTGAGCTTCAGTTCAGAAAAAGCCACTATTTGAGCAAAATAAATTTTGACCGCGTTTAAATATACTAATTACATTTTGTAAATTTGGGCTGAAATAAAACAAACATTCAAGCAATTTGAGTGCACTGTATCAAACTAGAGCTGTCGAATAGTTTTAGTTGAGTGAAAAAAAAACATTTCTGTTTAAGTTTGTCTAAAAGTAAAGCGAAAAAAAATTTACTTCTCAAAGTTATTTTTGAAATCGATTCAAAACAAATTCAATCAAGAGTTGAATTTTAAATTAATAAACACTCAGATTTTCTTGTAAACCTTTGACTTAAGAAAATAAAGGAAACATTTACTGGTTTTCCGCTTTGTACGTAAATTTACACTGCGATTTACGCGGAAATAGTTCACAAAACCTGTTTACAGGAAATTCTGAGTACAACCAATATATTGACAAGAAAGAAAATCTTTTTTTGTGATTTTAAGTATTGATACAATTTGAATACATAATATAACTCTTGAGTTGTAAACCATATTTATTGTAAAGACGTCGACATGGACGTAAACGAAATTTTAGCATTGAACTTGAACGGTCTTAGGGAAAAACTAACATCGTTAGGACTATCAACTAGGGGACGTAAACGTGAACTCCAAGATACGCTTTTAGAACACTTCGGCCTTTCCAGAGAAGAAGGTGATGATAGTTCAGATTCGGATGGAAGTTTTCAGAATAGGTTGAACAATGCGACTCATAGCTATTTTAGTCTTCGAGACATTGAGGATACTCTGTCTTCGTTTTCAGGGTGTGGGCAACCTGACATTAATCAGTGGTTGCAAGAGTTTGAGAGTAATGCAGCTGTTGTTAATTGGAATGACCTGCAAAAATTTATTTATGGAAAACAACTCCTTAAAGGTGCGGCTAAAATATTTGTTAGGAGTCAGAGAGAAATTAAGGATTGGAACTCGTTAAAGTCCATCCTTAAAGAAGAGTTTGAAGTTAAGCTTAGTGCAAATTAAATCCATCGCCGATTAAAGAACAGACGTAAGAGGGCAAATGAAAGCTTTCTAGAATATTTGTACTCGCTGATGGAAATTGCAAGCATGCTAGATATGGATGATGCCAGTATCATTGAATATTTTATTGAGGGTATACCCGATACGAGATCCAATAAACAAATTCTTTACCAAGCTCTCACTATAGCTGATTTAAAAGAGAACTTGCGCGTATTTGAAAAATGTCATGGACAATTCCAAAGTTTAGGTAGTAGAGCGGTTCCACAACCACCTCAAGAGAAAAATACAGACAAAAGTGAAACCCACGGCAGCAAAGCGTGTTTTAAGTGTGGAAAAGTAGGGCATCTGGCTAGGCATTGCACTCGTTCGGCTGTTCGGTGCTTTAAGTGTAGTCAAGTTGGTCATAAAGCCAATGATTGTAAGCAGCAGACATCGCGTACTGAAAACAGCGAAAACAAGAAGGTTCATGTAGTTACCGACGGCAAAGAACAAGCAGATATTAAGCCAGTTGCGCGAGATACATGCCTATTTAGAGATTTAGAAATCAACGGGCACACATTTTCAGCTCTTTTAGACACGGGTAGTGACATTTGCGCGATAAGATACGACACTCTAGTGAACATTGGATATGTTGATCTACAACCAAAAATTAAAACCTTGTATGGCATCGGTAACAAAATGATTAAAACTATCGGATGTTTCACCGCGCGTATGAGTTTAGATGAAGTCGAAGTCGACATCGAGTTTCATGTCACTAAAGAGAGCGATATTTTGTACGACGCTATCTTGGGTAAAAACATTTTGAGTCAAGTCGATATAGCCATAAATGATGAAGGTGTAAGATTTTTAAAGAAAAGAATTGCAACTCAGGAACTCGAGAATAGAGAGAAAACACCAGTTAGCAAGAAATTAGTTGTGAGTAAGGAAGCGAATATAGGCGAATTGGAGAAAGAGGTTGAGGCAATGTTGCAAATTGGGGTTAGCGTGAGCGTAGAGCCACAGTGTGAGCTTGATCATTTACAACCCGATACAAAAGCAAGTGTACTAGGTCTGATTACAAACTACAGATTTGTGAAGGAAAAACCATCGCCAATTGAGATGAAGATTATTTTGTCGGATGGAGTGCCCATTTACCAAAGACCGCGCCGACTGTCCTATGCAGATCAAGCCGTTGTCGAAAAACAAATTGAGGAGTGGTTAGCCGACAATATTATCCAGGCCAGCACATCCGAGTATGCGTCACCGATAGTTCTCGTTTCAAAGAAAGATGGTACAAAACGATTGTGCTGCGATTATCGTAAATTAAATGGAAAAATTATACGCGACAACTTCCCCATGCCGTTGATTGACGACGTGCTGCAAAGACTTCAATCGGCAACTTTCTACACAACATTAGATCTTCGTAACGGATTTTTCCATGTACCATTAGACATTGCGTCACGGAAGTATACGGCTTTTGTCACACACAATGGGCAATATGAGTTTCTATATGCTCCATTCGGTATTTGTAATCCCCAGCAGTTTTCACGAGATATATTCATGCGGTGTTAGGAGAGCTTATCCGCAATAAAACAATTATTGTATACATGGACGACATAATTATTCCTTCAAAGAGTGTGGAGGATGGGTTGACTAGTCTGAAAAGCGTGTTGGAGACAGCAGAGTTGTACGGGTTACAAATAAAGTGGGAAAAATGCCAAATATTGAAGAGGCGAGTTACTTTCTTGGGCTACGTTGTTGAGGCATCAACTATAACACCGTCGCAGGAAAAGACTCAGGCAGTACAGAATTTCCCTGTTCCGACTGACATTAAAACGTTGCAACGCTTTTTCGGACTCACCTCGTATTTTAGGCGTTTCATTCCGAACTATTCGCTGGTGGCTAAACCATTGACTGATCTTTTGGGAAATCATGCAGAGTTTCGAATGGAAAAGCAAATAGCCTCAGTCCAACAATTAAAGACTGCGTTGGTGAATCCACCAGTACTCCGACTATTCGATCCAGCATTGCAAACGGAAATACACACGGATGCTTCTATGCAGGGATATGGCGCAGTCTTGCTGCAAAGAGACTCGCAGGATAGATGTCTGCATCCCATCGAATACATGAGCAGGAAGACTACAACCGCGGAACAGAAATACCACTCATATGAATTGAAAGTTTTAGCCATCGTAGCAGCGCTCAAAAAGTGGAGGGTATACTTAATGGGAATCAAATTTAAGATCATTACGGATTGTAACGCGTTTGCGCTTACAATGAAAAGACAAGAAGTACCCTTACGAATTTCGCGTTGGGCTATGTACCTTCAGGATTACCAATATGAGATAGAGCACCGTTCAGGAAAACAGATGAGGCATGTGGATGCGTTAAGCCGTATGCATTGTCTAATGATGACTGATAGTTTACGACACAGAATACAGGAAGAACAGCTTAAGGATGACAAGCTGGCAGCGATACGGAAAGTTTTGGAACATGAAAATTATCACGATTTTTATATAAAGCATGGTATTATCCATAAAGATCTCGCTAAAGAACTTATGGTAGTACCAGCACCTATGGAACGAGAAATCATCGAGATAGCTCACAGACAAGTACATTACGCATCCAAGAAGACACAAGATTTGGTTGAGAGAGATTTCTTTATCTACGATATAGCACCCAAGGTTACACACGTCGTGAAAAGCTGTGTAGAATGCCTAGTCGCGGAGGCCAAAGCCGGGAAAAAGGAAGGAATGCTAAACCCCATCAATAAAGAGGACAAACCGCTTGTGACATTTCATCTAGACCACGTCGGTCCTATGGAAGAAACAAAAATGCGATACAACTATATTTTAGTGATCATCGACGCGTTTTCTAAATTTGTTTGGCTTTACCCCACCAAAAGCACAGGTAGCGACGAAGTGTTAGATCGTTTAGAGAAACAATCGGCGATATTTGGAAACCCATCCAGGATTATAACGGATAGAGGGACTGGTTTTACATCAAATGCTTTCGAAGACTACTGTAGAAGTCAGCACATTCAGCATCTAGTTATAACCACTGGTGTGCCACGCGGTAACGGACAAGTGGAGAGGGTCCATAAAATAGTTATGCCAATGTTGACGAAGCTTTGCATCGAAAATCCCAAGTTGTGGTATAAGCACGTAGACAGAGTTCAACAACTAATAAATTCCACGCCGACGCGAAGCACCCAGCATTCTCCGTTCAAACTCTTAACTGGTGTCGATATGCGCGTTAACGCAAACCATGACATTCGAAGGTTGTTAGAAGATTCAGTTATAGAAGAGCTGGAGGCAGAGAGGAACACAGTGCGGGAGGAAGCGCGTGAAAACATATCTCGCATACAAAAGGAAAATATGAGAAACTTCAACAAGAACCGCAGGAAAGCAACAGAGTATGAAGTCGGAGAGTTGGTCGCAATTAAGCGCACACAGTATGGAGCTGGACTTCGACTGAAACAAAAATTTTTCGGACCATACAAAATAAAAGAGAAACAAGATCACGGTCGCTATATTGTACATAAAGTTGGTAACGTCGAAGGTCCGAGAATAACACACACAGTGGCAGAGTACATGAAGCCATGGAATCCTTCATCCGAGTCAAATGAAGCATCAGGATGGCCGAATGTGGGATTGACAGACGGACGTAGGACAACTAGAAGCGGACATACCTTTTAATTATACACTGCACTAATTGCATCCCTGCAATAGTTAGACCGGCAACCCGAACTAGACGAAGAGAGCCTAACACAAGTTAGTTAAAAGAGACGAACGACAATCAAGTTTGAAGTGCGGTACTGACAACACGTATATAAAAGTATATGTAAATGTAATAAACGCTAATATACACGTTCTAGTAATTAACCGAGTTTTAATTGGAACCCTAGACAAAGAAATCCCACATATATATCCCATACAACCGATCGTTCAGATAAGGGGGTTTTTGCCATTTTTTATTTTATATTTATCTTAAAAATCGTTTAGGTATGTACATCTGTTCACTATATATTTCCTATTTTATACATCCGATTATTTGGAGATTACGAACGGGATAGGATTATTGTTCAGCCCCATTCATGAAAGGAATGAAGTCTTCGGCACAGCCGAAGACAGTCCCGTCCTTATTTGTTTTTTTTTTTTTTTTTTTGCCGGTTTCAAAGAAACTGGTATTTGCTTTGTTCTATTTACTGAAATTCAAAGAATTTACCAATGGTGTCTATTTGTATGAATTAAGCGGGGCTGCCCTCATTTCTTTAAAATGTATGAAACAAAATCTTACAATTTTTAATTTTTTATTTATTTAATAATTTAGGAAAAACTTAAAAAACATGACATTAGGACGAACAAGGCGACAGCTGTGTCCATTATATCCTGTAAATGCCATGTACAGTTCTACCATTGAAGGAGTGCGAATTCGAGTTCCACACCCGGGACAAAAGGCTTTGATATCTCCTGATGTCACGTTGTTTAATTTATTTTTTTTCCATATTATTCAATAAACTAAAATTTAGAATTGCTTCAGATTAAATTTTTCATACATTTTTAAGCAATGAGGGCAATCTCTGCTTGATACATACAAATATAAATTTTATTTCACATAAGAAACACTGGCACTAGGAATTTCGGGAACATTATGGCCAGCTTTTGGTTTTGTTCATAATAAACTAGATTTGCTATTTATTGATTATATGGGTAGATACATTCTAAAAGTGGTTTAGTTATTACAAACCAGAATTTTTGAGGAATGCAATCACCCCAAAATGCAAACCCTGTACTCCAATTCCTGGACTAACACTTTTGGATTGCAGTGAAATCTTATCAAAAAAGCTCAATACAAATAAGTCATACACTCGCCAGAGCACTGCAATATTTTCCAAGCCGAGCCTATAGCTATCTGGGAAGCTTATCTCTGTATAATTAACGTGCTGGTGACTAGCTCTATTTCCATTTTTTCTGACAGCCAAGCTGCCATAAAATCTCTGTAGTGTAGTGATACATCGTCACTAGTAGCGTAAAAGTGCAGAAAAAATCTAAACCAGCTAGCTGATAAGTGCAACTTTAGCCTAATATGGGTTCCAGGCCACAGTTTCATCTCGGGAAACTACGCTGCTAATGAGCTAGCAAGGGAAGGCACCAGCATGCAAACAGTCACCTCTGATGGATAACGCTAGATGGACCATGAAACCAATATGAAGGGTCTCCGGTCAAATCAGGTCACAGCTTAAAAACAAGAGATCACAATCGCTCATACTTCCGAATCGCCTCTCTATTAGCCCATTAGTAGGTATTCTAACAGGTCGAGAAAGATATAGAAGGTGTATAGTATTATCTATGCCATTGTCCCGCCCTGTCGAGGCGCAGGATGCATTGTCTCCACAGACACTTCTATGGGTGCATTGCGAATCTAGAATCCGAAAACATAGCGAAATCCTGCCTATATTAGGCAAACGCACTGGTTTAGCTTTATGGGCGTATTAACCACATTCTACAAAAAGGAAGCACTCCTTTGTGGTATGACAACGGGCCACAATGGCCTACTTTAAGTAACCTTACATCGTGTGACGGTTCACTAAACTCCACATTATTTTTATATTATTATTTTTTTTTTTTCAGTTTTGATTTTATTTTTTTTAAACTAATTATATTCCAGTTTTCGAAAAGATTTCAACTCAATTGCCGGGAATAGACTGACTTTCTGTTGCTTTCGATACCAACCTCAGCTTAAAATGTTTCATTAAACATGAACTAATGTTTCAATAGGACTAGCGGTTACTACGGCTATTATTCCTGCGTATTGGCTTATTAATGAATAAACAAATTGTAGGACTAGAAATAGTAGTCGACATAGGTGACTGCAAAAACACGCTACCTAAATATGCTTTCTATTCTTTAATCAGCAAATTAAAATTAAAATCTGTTTACATATCCGTTACCAAAAAATTATCAATTATTTGGTTTCAGTGAATTACGTAAGTATGAATTATGTATTAATGAATTAAGTATCATTGAAACAAGTAATATATAATAAGTGTAAGCCATTGAAACATTAAAAAATACAGTAATATTTGGTATTTGGGATTTAAGTATTTACGAATTGTGCTATAATGAGTTAATTATGCATCATTTCAGTATATACGAAATAAGTTTTAATCAGCTAGGTAATTACGAATAAGATAGACTCTTATTCCTATCAATGGAATCTGCATGAGTTTTTGTTTATAATCTAACAGAATACCGAGCGCCCTTTGCCTGTATTGTATTTGACTTTATCGTAATATTGAGCCAGGGACATTCCTCATAGACGGATGTAAACGCTAATTTAATCCCAGATTTCGTGGTGGATTTTAAGAAAGAAAGAGGTGAGTTTAACTGTCATCTTCGAACATGATATCGCACACCTAGATCAGAACAGTGACCAACTAAAAAATCGCAATGTTCAGAAAACGTGAAAGAGTAATCGCTTCTCCCATATGCGCCAATGCACGCCTTCTCACGCTGATTGGTGCAGGTATTAGTAAATCGAGTACACAGTTCGGTAAGTGTTGAATTCGGGAACCCGTAAGTACTTATTACTTCGAAATTTGAGATTTTTGAATTAGATCCCATTGATCTAGGCGTGCGATATAATCATGGATTATAATGTTTAAACAGAAAGTAGAAGCTTAAGCGCGAGTTAGTGCAACAGAAAATACACTACTGTACCGATAACATCATCCCATGTATGATATAGAATCAGTAGTTTACATAAAAATATGGTCCTCTTTAAACATTGTCTATCTATCTATTAACCATTATAAGAAACCAAAACATTGTAAGCAAAGATAAGATTTCTATTTAAACATAAACCAAATACAAACATAAACAAAACATAAACAAAACCAAATAAAATATTATCAGCGAACAAAAGATTCCTATTCAACCATTGTAAGCATAGATAAGATTTCTACTTAAACATTATCAGCAAGATCCTTTTTTTGAACATTATCAGCAGCCACTAAACAAAAGAAACCAGAGCATATAAATAGACGATTAAGCATAGAAATAGGTTAGTCATCTATTACACTGAAGCATATGAACTTCAGTTTAGAATTCATTAAAGTACATATAGATACAAATAAAGTATATTGTTTTATTTAAAATCGAGAGTACATACTTAACTCGCGAACAGTTGCAGTCAAGCTGCCGAATAGAAAATAATCTGAGAAAATCTGTGCATAACCTGGACGCTATCTAGTAGCCGTATTATATATAACTCTGCTGAAGGCTTATATAGGCTCCGTATTTTTGCCTATGCACGAGCAATGCTCCACATATTCAGACCTTAAGAATGTACTTAGAGAGATGGGTGGCTCGAAAAAAAAATATTGTTGTACCTTAGGAGCCTGCGTAGTTTTACCGGTTATTGCATACTCTGGGTGTGTACGAAATTCTGTCTTGGTGGCGGAATCGGCCAGGCTGTTATTTTCGGGCCAATTTTTGTTGGTGTTTTATTTTATTTTGACAAATAAGAGTACAGACCAGTTGGAAAATATAGAATAGTGTAATATATTTGCTTTTTGATTCACGGTCACAAAGATCGAAACCCAACATAAAATCGATTACTTGCTGCTTAGGATAGAAAATTTAAAATTTTTGTAGAATATTCCAGGTTTTAGTTAGATAACTTTTGACTCTGACTGTATACAAACTTTTCTATAGGTCGTACACTGATTTTGCGCTTTTATAGTGGCACAACAGTAAATTACCTTATTACCAATTGGAAATGTTCTGACTGCAAAGAGTATAGTGGCAGACTAAGGAGGGGCTCAGCTCCAAAATACACTCTTTAAAATGTGTATTTTCAAAATTTTAAAATACAAATTCATAAAGACAAGGTTTGCTTCGCGGTTTGGACCATTTAATGAAGTTATTCGAAATAAGTGTGATTCACTGAAAGAAAAAATACGCATTGGGAGCATTTGAAAATTGGATGTATATATTTCTGCAGGGTATATATACGAATATGCGTTTCGATGTAATTGAGTGAGGTATGTTTTGATACTTGCGGTTGTGACACCCCTTGGTATGTTTTCATTTCAGTTCGATTCCTCTACAAAGGGAACACCTTCGCACTTATCACTAAACACATATGCCTAAAAATCCGCATACACATTCAATAGACGCATATGGATACACGTAGTCAATACTATGATATTACGTTTCCAACCAAATGTAGTCCCCAACCGTCTGCACCGGCAGGGCAATCACAGAAAGCAAATGGAATTTTTATCAAAATTTTGTGTGACCCGAAGGTAAAATGTGTGCGTTTATTACTACGTTCGCTGTTTTTGTGTTTGTTGTGTAAGGTTTAACGCAACACAGCTCTATGTAAATATATTAGTGGTCAGCAAAGTTGTGAAAGATTCCGACTCATGTACAATATATATTGGGTTAATTTTACGCAAACGCGTAGGTTAGGTTAGGTTGAACTGGCCATGAGGACCTCACATAGACTGATTCAGTCCGTAGTGTTACCAGAAGTTTGTTTTAACGACCGAACTGAAAAACCCTATCAAAAACCAGGACCTATGTTATAAAATAACTCCGTCCTCTTGGCAAATACTAGAAACTTCCTAGGACTTAAGCCACTTGCTGCTTCTAGATCTGACAGCTGTATCACTCCTAATAGCTGGAGTCTTAGCCTGGCAAGTGCAAGGCACGAGCACAGAACGTGCTCGATTGTTTCCTCTTCCAACCCGCACTTCCTACATCTGCTATTACTGACCAAGCCTAATTTAAAGGCATGTGACGCCAGAAGGCAGAGTCCAGTCAGAATACCCGTCATGAGTCTACATTCCTCTCTTTTTAGTGATTGAAGCAACTGTGTTAGTCTAAGGTTTTAAGACCTACACATAATCTTCGACACTTTACAGCCCTGCGCTTGAACCCACGCCTTTCCCGCTTGGTCAATCATGTGCCCCTCTCGCCTTCCCTTAATCTCGCCCAATAGAATTGGGACGTCCACGGAGCAAGCTTCAAGGGATGCGCCCTTTTTAGCTAGTTCGTCCGCTTTTTCATTTTCATCTATTCCCATATGCTCCGGGATCCAATATAGATGTATGCTTTTCCCTGTCCCGATTCTCTGCAGAGACTGCTTACATTCTAACACGCATTTAGATGGTGTGCTATGCGAGATTATTGCCATAATTGCTGCTTGACTGTCAATATAAAAGTTAACACGGTTGCAGCTTAAGCTATTCTCTTCCAGGGTTTCTACTGCTTTGGTTACGGCTAATATTTCCGCTTGGAAAACGCTACAGTAATCCGGCAGCCTGTAGGATCTGCTTATTTCCGGATCATCACAGTATATTGCAGACCCGACTCCTTCCAATACTTTGGAACCATCTGTGTACACATCTATCGCCAAGTTCGCCATTTGCGCACCCTTGCGCCAATCGTCCACCTCTATTGTGGCCTTAAGACTTCCCTCCAAGCGCAGATAGGGAATCAGGTAGTCTGTTCGTCTTGTGATTGGTAACGCTATACTACTATGGCCATATGGTCGGCGCTCAAGCTGCCCCGAAGCACCGAGCCTGGTTGCGGACGTTAATGCTTTGTTCTTTGCTACCAGGTCTACAGGTGGAATTTGCAGAATGGCATACAGTGCAGCCATCGGGGTTGTTTTCAGGGCTCCCGTAATGCTAAGCAGCGATAGTCTGCATACCCCATATAATTTTTTGAGTTATGTTGTTTTTTGTGTGGCGTTCCACCAAACAAGAACTCCATAGTCCTGGTCCAATTTGGGACCTTGTACCTCTTTGTGAACAAGACCATATCCGTCTTCTCAGCATTTACTTTCAACCCGACATTAGATGCCCAGGTATGAATATCCCGAAGCGCCCGATCCATCAAAGAACTAATCGTTGGAAGGCTCTTTCCACTTATGACAATTGCAACGTCATCTGCGTAAGCCGTATGTTTTACGGGTCCCTCATCTAATTGCCTGAGCAGTTGGTTGATGACCACCGTCCACAGCAGAGGTGATAGCACCCCTTCCTGCGGCGTTCCCCTGTCCACTGATTTCGTGGCCTCGTACAATCGTCATTGTGATATAATCTTTCTGCAATTTAACATGCAGCCGATCCATCTGTTTAAGGCAGGATGTACTTTAATGTAATTAAGACCATCTATAATCGCCCATTTTGCAACATTACTGAAAGCCCCGGAAATGTCCAAGAAGACTCCTAGAGCATAATCCTTATATTACAGGGATTTCTCTATGTTTATTACCACCCTATTCAATGCGGTGTCTACCGACTTGCCTTTGGTGTACGCATGCTGTGTTGTAGAGAGCAGCTTTTCATCCACGTTGGACTTTATGTACACATCTATCAGCCTCTCAAAGGTTTTGAGCAGAAATGATGTTAAGTTAATGGGTCTATAGTCGTTGGGATACACGTGACCGATCTTCCCCGCCTTTGGTAGAAAAGCTGCACGAGCAGTTCTCCAAGAGTGCGGTACATGATTCAGTCTTATGCACCCATCGAATATTATTTTAAGCAATTCCACGACCGCCCTTCTTGAGACTTGTAGCATGGCCGGGAATATACCATCTGGGCCCGGCGATTTAAACTTAGAAAACATCTTCACGGCCCACTCGATCTTGGTATCGGTCACCAAGCCCGGCACTACTAGCTCCGTGATCGAAGTGTGAGTGATATCTGCTGGCTCTTCTAAACCGTCTCCCGATGGGAAATGTATATCGAGAAGCACTTCAAAGGATTCCTCACTATTACGTGACCATTCCATGCGTCCTGTTACATCGCCCATGCTGCGAAGGTTCCACAGATGGAATGAAAAAGGCTAGTACAGGAGGAAGGGCGCAAAGGGCGATATGATTATATATATATTATATATTATATATATAGGAAGATATATATGAATTTATGCAAATATATACAATAAGTAAATAAATATGAATGAAGATATGGAAAGAAAATTACCCTGTAATATTGATGACGACAGTAAGCTCAGCGGTTGGTGGATAGCCAAAGATTGTCTTCTCAAGTCGTACATCAATTTGTTCTGACTGCTTCCGCAAATTCTCACCGGTGCGTTTCCCGCCACGAGTAGTTTTGCAGCATATAGCTGCATCGAGAAATGTCCAGTGATTCCCAACTATTGCAATCCTTTTGGTTTCAACAGGAGGGTTTTGAAATATGTGCCAATAGCATCAGGAATAACTTGAAAATAACAACGGGGATGCACAAAATAGTACCTAAATTATCCAAAATAGCCGCAAAATGATCTTAAAAATCCCCTTATATAACCCACGAAACCATGCCGAAATTACCATTAAGTGGTACCTATATGACCCAGGGAAAACCTCAAAATAGCCTCCCAAAATTACCAAGAAATAGACCCTAAAACCTTCCGGGAGTGACCAAAAGGATACCAACGGAAGACCACGACCCACCTACTCTTTCGTTGTTACTATTTTACTATTTTCTGCGGTCTAAAACACCTGCTAATTCAATCTAATCATATCAAAAAAATCAGAGCCCGTGCACCAACAGAGCTCTTTTTTCGCAACTACAGATTGCTCTGGGGTAGAAAACACAAACATTGGTTTAAAATGAAGAATATTGAGTTTTATGCTTAAAGCTTACCTATCGATGTATGTATATTTTAATATTCGCATAATCATTCAGAAGCGCTTATTCGAATAATCTCCGATGTACGATTATTCGATTTTAACAAATCGAATATTAGAGCATTCGAATAATTCGTATATTCGACTAAGCGAATATCATGAGCTCTACCAGGCAAAGTTCGCAGGTCCATTTTTAATTTCGTCGTCAGTAATCACACAAAAATGTTTCTTTTCCAATTAGGTCTCATAGGTTCGATCTCATAAAGTTAACGTGTAAAAGAAATGCCTTTTTTTCTTTTTGTACGTTATAATGTCATTTCTCTGCATGATTCGTGTGACTTGTACAAGTATCGTTTGGCCATTTTGGCAACATCTTTCGTTGACATGGATCGGTTACTCCTAATTAGTGATAGGACATTTTTCCAATTGGGCTTTTGCTGATCCCTTTGGGCGGCCACTTTCTGGGTGGTTTTCACTAAGTCACCTTCCTTGAAGCGCAAAACTGATCTTCGGGCAGTAGCATAGGATGATCCTTTGAGATTCATCAGCTTTTTTTTATGTAACATTGGGATTATTCCTTCGAATTTACAAAATTTTTTTACGCGGCTCTTCGTTCGTATTCATTTTTAAACTTGTTGAAAGCTTGACTTTAGAATCTAATATATATTTTTAAATGCCATCAAACGGCAATTCAAAAATTGTTTAATCAAAGCATATTGTGTCATTATTAAAAACGTAAAGGGAGTTCTAAATGGGCAAAAGTTTCGATATCAGTACTTATATTAGTAGCATTAAAATCTGCTTGGCGGCCGCCGTGGTGTGGTGGTAGCCAGCTCCGCCTAACACAACGAAGAATCTGGGTTCACATCCGGGGCAAAGCAACATCCAAATTTTATAAACACGTTTGTTTTTTTTTTTTTTTTTTCAATTAGAAAACAATTTTTCTAAGTGTGGTCACCCTTCGGCAGTGTATTTCTGCCATGAAAAGCGCTCACTGAAAATTCGTCTGCCTTGCAAATGCCGTTCGGAGTAGGCATAAAAAAACGTAGGTCTCGTCCCGCCAATTGGGGGAAAAATTAAAAGAAACACAACGAAAATTGGAAAAGAAGCTCGCCTAAAGTATCTTTCGAAGGTTATTGCGTCTTACATTTATTTTTATTTTTTAAATATGCGGATGGGAATATTTCAGTTACGTTGGAATGTGCTATTTGTACTCGTTTGTTTATACAATTACTGTTACAGCTTGGAAAATGAGGAAAAATTGTGAATTGCTGCAATGTTGATCAGAAATTAATTTTATTTGGATGTATGGTCACGGTACTTTAATGGCGTTATTTTGAGCCTCGCTGCACTTTTTTATTGTCTGGAATATATCGGTTTTTGTATATATATAGCAACAATATAATTTTACGGCATCGCCTGCATGTTTTGGATTAACAAAAGCAATCTATTTGTGCTTGAAATAAAATTTAATTTAAAAATAATACACCTAGTGGTTAGATAGAAACAGGAATTTAATGTATAGGTCATTTTCCCTAGCGAATTTCGTTATATCTTATATAGAATATACCCAACATCGGCCAAAAAAATAAAAAACATTGTTGTTTCTAATGCATTTTATATAGACTTGTTACCATTAATTAGATTCGGCAGGCTTTATTTACCTTTACGAAATAGAAGGAGCGTGATATTTTTTCTGTAATGTAAACATCCTGTGACACACAGTTCTTATTTCTAGAGAGGGTTTAGCAGATATAAGACAATACTGATACTTAGTCCTTCTGGCTCTTTAAGACAAACTTGCAGATGTGTTATTAAGGTCACGAAATGACCATCGCTTTATTTTCTATGTATATCAGTTTAAAAGTTTGTAATCTCAGATGCAGTTTTCATCATTTATAAACTTTATTGATTATTCTTAGGTTTATAGAAAAATTAGTATCTCCCAATATTTCTCATTCTTACCCTTTATAATTTTCTTATCTCTTCCTCTTCTTTTTTTACACCATCTACCTCTCTCCTTATTTTTTCTTAGATCCCTTATTCATCTAATTTATGATTGTTTGCTTTAGGTTGAACTGGCCGGCCCATGAGGACCTCACATAGACTAAATGAGTCCGTAGTGTCCATTGTTTGCTTTATTTTTCAATTTTTATTTTGTCACACACCATTCATACTCAAAATCTCGTAACTTAATCAAGATCGCGAGTTTGAATCGAGCTCAAGGCCTAACAATAATTATTTTATCATTATTATTGTTATAATATATTTTTTCTTAAATGAAAAAAAATTTTAAATTAGAATAGAAGAAAGAAAAAATTTAGACAACTGCCAAAGCTCGTTGTATAGATCCATTTCGGGAACTGCTAAATTCCTTCATCGGCAAAGTTTAGGCGCCGCTGCTATAACCATTCAGCCACCACAGCGGTTTTTTGTTTGTCTTCATTATTCCTATTTCAATTCTGGTTCTTGCCAATTGATATTCACAGCACTGCGACATCTGTTACAGAATAGTTGTGAAAATTGGACTTTGTTTATGGCGATGATGCCATAGTGTCATATTTTATTGAGACTTTACCCCGTGCTCTGGGATGTATTAACAATTTTTGTTGTTATATCGGCCTACTGATTTGTAAGATCTGTAACAGATGTCGCAGTGCTGTGAATATCAATTGGCAAGAACCAGAATTGAAGTAGGAATAATGAAGACAAACAAAAAACCGCTGTGGTGGCTGAATGGTTATAGCAGCGGCGCCTAAACTTTGCCGATGAAGGAATTTAGCAGTTCCCGAAATGGATCTATACAACGATCTTTGGCAGTTGTCTAAATTTTTTCTTTCTTCTATTCTAATTTAAAATTTTTTTCATTTAAGAAAAAATATATTATAACAATAATAATGATAAAATAATTATTGTTAGGCCTTGAGCTCGATTCAAACTCGCGATCTTACAAATCAGTAGGCCCATATAACAACAAAAATTGGTAATATTTTAGCTGCACAATTTTTGTCTATCATCTATTTTTACAATGGAGTATTTAACTTTAATTAAAACTTTTAAATCACTCAATGCAATCGCTTAAAATTTTGTGAATTCAATGCTATGATCAAACAAAAGTTCTGCATTTAAGTACGTACATGGCGCATGAGTAACTTTTACTGACATACAAAATTTGTCGCACCACCCAGTGGCGCACTTGTACTTGAAAAAAAAATTTTATTTAAAAATCTTTGTTCTGAAATATGAAAGATCTTCATATTGATCGAAGGAACCTACAGCCAAAATTTGGTGATGACTTGGAATTTCTACCTTCGATGGTTAATAAAACAGCAGAAACGTCCGGATTAATTATCTTAATACTTTACTCTTCAGTCGTCAATCCAATAATAAATCGGAAGCCCACCATCTTCTCTTTTCTTCCTTTACAGTGATGTATTTTTGCTTATTCTATTAATTAGTTCCCATGGTTGTATTTTTTGCTTATTCTGTTACATTAGTTGACATGGTTGCATTTATGATCTTACAGATTGAAATGTGGGAAATACGCTTCCATAAGGAACACACACATACACACAGAATTTGATTTTTATATATATAGATTTTGGGTTTATGTATATACATATATATAAACTCTTATAATACATGCTAAAATTTTATGCTCAATACAATATTTTGTAATATTGTTGTTCACATGCGTATTCCTTGTTGTTATTTCTAATGCGTATCTGTAAAAACTTTGATAATTTCTGATGCTGTTGGTAAGATTTATTGGTTCAGTTAATTATATATCGGTATTTCTGCGATATGGTGGACATGGTATATAAGTAGTATGCTGGCCTACTATACCGTAGGTCCCTAGTTCAGCTAATAGAAGAATTAACATCAAAACACTTTCAAACGAGTTTTTTAACTCTTGGAAGTTATCTGGCATACTGTTCAAGTGCATTCTTCAATGAAAAGCTGTCCATAATAAAGCACCACTCTTTAGCAATTATCATTTGAAATCGACATAGAAAATATAGGTATCCATAAATCTGTAGGAAAAGAATAATCCCGTATCATTAAATTTTCTAAAGGATCCTTACTAGCGGAACTAGCGTCAATTGGCATTAATTCTTTTTTTGAAACAGAATTAAAGTCAATGAGATAAATTCCGAATCCGTAAGAGAATTTATATCAGAACGTCTATTACATTACGATTTAAAAAGTTTTTAATTCTTATTAAAATAAAAAAAGAACGATTTTTTAACTTTAATAATTTAGTCGAAAAATATGTATGGGGTATTCCATCCCATTTCGACCAATTTTGAACCCGAACCCTTTAGAATTGGCTGAAAGTTTTTCTTCTTTTTCTAGCTTACGAAAGACGTTTTTCAGAAGTTTTTCAAACTTTTTCATCCAACTCAAAAAAAGTTATGAATTTAAAAAAAAAAACACCGTTTTTGTTTTCAAAATGCTATAACTTTTTCAAAAATTGACCGTTTGGGATCTTTTTTTTAATTTGTTTTTAAATGTACTTTTCGGAAAAAATTCAAAAAAATTTTAAAATTTTTTTTGTTTGTAATTTTTCAGTTTTTCGAGATTTTTCGAATTTCGCCCTTTTTTTCTCATAAAAAACTTCAATCAATTCTGCAATCATCCCCACTAATCCCGGAGTGGGCCGAGAATTTTTTTTTATATAATTGAAAAAAAACTTTAAAATTTGTTTTGTATTTTTTCCGAAAAGTACATTTAAAAACATATTTTTAAAAAAAAAAAAAGATCCCAAACGGTCAATTTTTGAAAAATTTATAGCATTTTGAAAACAAAAACGGTGTTTGTTTTTTTAATTCATAACTTTTTTTAAGTTGGATGAAAAAATTTGAAAAACTTCTGAAAAACGTCTTTCGTAAGCTAGAAAAAGAAGAAAAACTTTCAGCCAATTCTAAAGGGGTCGGGTTCAAAATTGGTCGAAATGGGATGGAATACCCCATATATATCACGATTTTTTTCCAAGTTTTTCACCTGGGGCGCTTTCTAGCAATTAAGGAAATCAAATCGAATAAATTAAATTAAAATTGGCCAACTCAACGTCAGATGTGGACTAACAGCAGCGGCGCAATTCACCGTTTTATTACTCCCAGTTCCTTTTTGCTAAGGCGGCGTTTAAAGCGAACTTAAGTCAATTAACATTCGTTCTCTTTGAATTAATGTCATTTAACGTTAGATCAATTGGCACTATTATACGTCACCGTTGTTTCATTAACCGAGAAAGAAATTTACTGCTTCATAAATTACTTATTCCAACGAAGTAGTTGATGGTTAAAGTTATTCCCTTTGAACTGCTAGTGAGTATTTCTTGCTTGAGCACAAACGATTATTTATCTGCCTCTTTATTTGGCTCTCTATCCAACCCAGCGTGCAAAAAACCTATGACTTTTATCTTCGGCAACATCAAGGATTACAATCATGACGAAGCTGTTTGAGTTATTCAACATCGTTTAGACGTTAAGTTTTGCAGGAAATTTAAAAAAATCAAACAGCAATGTTCGTATGCTAAAAAGCTGACTTGATGTGGTTCACTCTACCATCATACACATTATTACGGTCTGGTCGATAGTGGAACGACAAGGTCTGTCTATCAATTCAAACCTGTTATCTTTGGAGTAAAGTTTTTCGCACAATATAGTAGATGGAATTTGATTCTTTATTTTATTATTTGAAAAGCGTCTGAAATCGAACGAAAATTTGAAAGCTCGTTCTACTGCATGAAGCGTTCTTTTAATACACTCTTCTATCAGCTTATACTGATCAAATTGTTTTATTTCGGGTGAGATGATATTAATCTCATTTTTTCATAATAGCTCAGTTGAATCTATTTGCGATCTTCAGATATTGGAATATCAGGTCTTCTGCCCCCCATCTAGTTTATTCTAACTAATCTTTATAATTCCCATATATAAAACCTTTATAATTCGATCATCTATATACCGAGATATGTTTGCCTTATTCTTTCAAAATCTGGACAGCTGAGTATTATCAACAATATCTAGCAATGCTGCATGGTTCAGGGTAAGACCTATCTTAGAGGAAAATCGTAGTACGTAGCTTAATAAATAGTAGCAAAATTTTAAATCCTATACAACACTTCTTAAATCACAAAAACATATCAATCATTAAATCCTGCATTCTAAATTGTCCTTTTTTCATCAAGCTTGGTAATCCCTTACAGTATTTCACAACTAAGTAAATTTTTTGACCTGAAGAAAGGTAGCAGATCATGAATTAATGGTAGTGGTTCAGTCGATTTAAAATAATTTCGAAAGGCGTAGTAAGTTTGCTACGATCATAGTGGAGAAGTTTGAAACCACTTTCTCAAGTTAGGCCCTTTAAATTTTGTTTTCAATGTAAAATATCCAATTCTTACAGAGGGTAAAAGCAAACTTTCCAGAGAATCACACAGTACTATCATTCAGTTTCGATGTGGGTACTGTAACAGGCTTATTCTGAATCATTGTCGGTGCTTCGGTATGCGTGCGATGTGTCCCATAAAAAATTGCATTGATTTTTAGCGGTAGAAATTGTTTTCTCGATTTTACTGCGAGAACAATTTCCATGAAATTTTCATTGCTTTAAAGAAAAAACTTTTATGACGAAAAACCATTCTCATTTTGGGTAATAAAGATTTTTGAGTGTAATTTTAATATCAAACTAGTGTCACCAAGAGCAACTTCTCCATCTTCCAACACTGTTGAAACTTTCAGCTTCTTTGGATTTGCGTTATACGACTAAGAAAAATTCGATGCTAATTTATGAATGCTAGCGCCCGATGGATGCGACGAAATATAGTTAATATAAGAAAAGAATTTGTCTTCCAGTGCATGTACAGCTCACTCTAAGCCCTCCTATAAAGTAGCAAACTGCAAGTATCCACCTTAGTTTTTCAGTTCATATTGAGAGCCAACAAAAGGCATGTGTGACAGCTGTTTTATAGTAGACAAGTTAATTACTTTGCTATATCTCCGATTATGGTCAGGTACTGAACAACCGTATTCTGGTTAAGCTCAGTGGTAAAACTGCCAATATTGATTTCTTGTTAATATTGAATTCCCCAAAATCCTTAAGGATGGAAAATTATGATTGTAATATGCTGCATTGCGAGCTCATTCCCATTTTAAAATTTCCGTCTTCCAGATTTTATCTACTATTAAAAAAATACCAATCCAGATTTTTTTTCCTGGCGCACTACTTCCTCAAGAGTTTGTGACTATTAAGCACCTTGGCTAGTGGACAATAATCTGCTTAACTAGGACGAATAACGAATTAGTGAGAGTTTGGAATTTCTAGTGGCTTAGAACTTTCATTTTATGGATAAATTACAGCCCGAAATGTGGTCGTGTTTCCATAATATCAATGTATGCAAAGCCAAACAGGGTGTAGAAAGAATACCTTCGTCAAAGCCATGGTCTCAGTATAATAGGATAAAACGTAAGAAGCTTTCTTACATCTTCGCTGTTCGCTAAGATTAATTGACTGCCTCTTTTCAAATAAAATTCAAGCATAACTGGGTTTTTTAGCTAATTGTTTGGTTGTTTATTTCAATATAATTTTAATTAAAGGACATTGGGTCACCTCATAGGTCGAGTGTTTTCAGTTCGAATAGTCACTATATTGACTATCCCTTGAGAGCAATTGATAGTTTATACCCATAAACCGCCCCATACATACATTATATGTGGAATTTGAACTCGCGCTCCTACGATGGTTGAAGTGTTACAAACGCATCCAGCCACGTCTATTCCAAAAACAGAAATACAACACAATAGCCCAATTATTAGGCGGTTGTGATTTCAGCAGTTTGACCTCGGTTCGATCCCCGGTGAAACCTGTTGAAATAAATAAACTTTACGAAATTGTCTGGCGATGATGACGTGGCGGTTTCGATTTGGTATCATCGCAATATGCCAGTAAATGTTTCCTTTTTTCGGTTTTTCCCAATAAAACCAAAATTAATAATTGAATAACAATTATTATTTACCAGTGTTAAGTAATTTTTCAATTGTAGAAAAAAAACCAAAACAATAATTATCAATATAAAAATTATTAACAGAAATTATTGTTCTAGCCTTCAGCTCGAATCGAACCTTGAATCATAAAACAAAATATTTGTGTGATCGTAACTTAAAATAAATCATTTAGAAAATTTAAAATCTTAGTTTTTAAGTTAAATGGCAAACGAATATCCACAAATGTTCACAACAAATAATTTTTATCCTACAAAATATGGTAATCGCCTTATCGACGTAAATTAGCTAATCCATAATGATATAACATAAATTGTGGTTAACTTTATGAACAGAAAACATTAGCTAATTAATTAAACTAGTAGGATGCCATAGTAGGGATGGTCAAAACTAACAATAATAATAACTAAAGTGATAACAATATAAAGATATGAGGCAAAAATATTCATAAATATCAACTTGTTACACAAGCTGTAGATAAGTAGAAATGCACGAGTAAGTACCCTGCAAAAAATCGTGCAATTAATCCCTAAACAGATTGGCCTCCGATTAATCTCTTTTGTCTACATTTGGGCATAATTGATCCCCTTTAGTCCCTTTCGGGTACAGTTGGGTTTAGCCAGTTTGAAATCTATGTAGCCTATTTTAAGAAATATTAAAATAAATGGCTACGAAGTGTTTAAAAACAAAAGACTACAGGTGATTGAATCGAATCCTTTAAGAAAAATGCGGAGCCCTAAACCGAACCTAAATTAATAGGATTTAATAACTACGCCGTAGTTAGGGTTTAACATCAAATAGATTTGGTGGCTTGGCAAAACCTTCGATTGTATTTTAGTCATGAAAACTTGGTCCTATTTGAGTCCTAATTGAACCGAAAAGCGACTAGTCTTCATATGTTCCCATATGGGTACACAGAGGATTGATCCTATTGATCCCTTTCGGGTAAAAATGGGTACAATTAGTCTCTTCATAGGACATGTTCAAACAAAATGGAACATTTGAACTCATACAAAGATATCAACACTGGCATTATTCGCATACTCTTTTGAGACTAGCACCGGATTCATCCTATCCGTTATCCATCATATTTTGCAGGGTACTTAAATTGAAGAAACTCATATAATTTTATACGTAATATTACTCGTGCTCAAAACAAGGTGTATATTGCCTATTAGCGTCAGTGCTACAAAGCAAAAACCAACTTAAAACATAAATCAAATGCAATGTGTGATTTATGTCCCGTTTTGTTAACCATTTGCACGCAAAACCCATCAAATACACAATACATGCGCGTGAGTACATTGCAGTCTATAAAGTTTTCTCACCCACGCAATCGGAAGTTTACAATTGGATTTTCTGTTTAGCTCATTTGCAGCCACATGCACGCACTCTGTGAGCAATGAAAACTATTCGTATATTGTTCTGTTTTACTTATAATCGCCTATTTCTAACTAGCTATATATCTATGTATGTATGTATGTGTAGCAGTGAGCTGCAGTTCTTCATCCTTTTAAGTTATTAGTGGACTAACCATAAAATGAGTATTAGTGCGTATGCAAACAAAGAATATCAAGCACTTATATCCACTAACACACATTTACATAGTCCTGCTTCGTAAAATGAACAACCGGTCATAACCCACGAATCAGTTCAGTACTCAATTGACTTATTGAACAAGAAAGTCAACTGTGTTATACGAAAACACTAATTGGAATAAGTAAGACTACAGTGGAATAAAATGAATAAAGTCCTATCAGTCTTCTGACGCTAGCAACATAACGATGTACACGAGACTAAACTGAACACAGCGCCAAAGTAAAACCGATGATAAACGAAGTATACAGTGTATTACACACGAAATCAAAGTGCTACTGAGTTAAAGCGACTATTACATCAGTTTATACTCAACAATGTCATATATGTTTGAGTCATATGTGTTACGGAGCACTCGTATGTATTTTCTATTTTATGTGATAATCACTCATAGTATTTGTCTGTACTTGACTAAGTACACATTTAGACACAATTTTTTGACTCATGACTAAGTGCACTAATTTTATTTGTACTGAAAGCATATCTCTGATGTGTAGTTACATTCACTGCAGCTGTTACTCATACGACATGGTGTGTATTGAATTTGATTGCATTCTATATTTACACTTTATTTGTGTTATTGACCCAACAAACGGTTAGGCATTGAATATTAAAGTGTAGTCTGCATTCACTGCCTTATCAACGTTGTATTGTTACTTACACACTAATGAAATAATGCATTTAATTGCTCATTTCTGTTTACTGCTTTTGTTCTTGTTTTAATTGAGTTGCAAATTTCCTGATTCACTATAAATTTCAGTTATCTCGGCTTGTCTGTGCTCTCACTACATTAGCAATATTACCAGGAACTCTTTTTTATTTTATAAAATTTCAGGAAATCTGCTACATTGTTGTTGACTTTTTAACTTTTTCCAACTCACACTAACTAAATTTTAAATATAAATTTTACGATATTTTATACAAACGGTAAACCTTTATATCAGTTGATATAGCCATGTGATTCTACAAATTAATAACATAATGCAACAATATTGTGTGTTCGTTGTTAGTAAAAAATTTAATAACTAATTACACTGCTTGGTTTGGATTAAATGCATGATTAGCGATAACGGGTGAAATATATTTAATTACATTGCACTTTAAATAAAGTGATGCATATATGTAAATGTATGTGCCCAGCTGTGTTAAGATTTTGTTAAATTAGCCAGTTTATATCACGTACTTTTGGCGGCCCCTGGGAATCTATAACACACAACCACAACCAACGCTATCGATTCTGTATCTACGAAAATTTGTCGATTTACTAGCAAATAGTTATAGCATAATTTTCTAAAATTTATCGATACATTGTCAAAAATTGACTGATTTACTATCGAAAAGTTATCGTTTCTTACCAGCGCTTTACAATTTTTTATCGGCGTAACGTATCGATTTTTTACAGATTTTTAATAAAACCAATTTAGCCCAACGGGTTAGGGGGTTAGAATATACCCGCGGTAGGTATGCCTGTCGTAAGAGGCGACTAAAGCACCAGATACAAGGGGTTGTGTAGCGTAACCCTTTCAGGTTGCCAGCGCAATATATAGCTCTTCCAAACCCAATTGTTCACGAGGCCTTCGGGGAGTATCCTTATCGCTACAACAACAACAGAAACATTTTTAATCAAAAATTCAACTACTTGTTATCAAAAAGTTATAGATAGAGATTTATTAATTTTGTTTGGAGGGATAGCGAGGAAAGAAAGCGCCGGTACGAACTCACGAATTTGACGAGTTGGAAAGAAAAACAAAAAATTAGGATATAATTCAAAGATTGTTTATTTGCATATAAATACGAAATAAATTACATATATAAGAGGATATACGAGTATATCGATTTATGCAAATGTATACAATAAATAAAATAAGTAAAATTTAAGATATGGAAAAGAAGAAAATGATACCTTGTAAAGCCGATGATGACTGTAAACGCAGCGGTTGGTGGATAGCCAAATACTGTCTTCTCAAATCGTACATCAGTTTGTTCTCATTGCTTTCGCAAATTCTCACGGTGCACTTCCCGGAACATGTAGTTTTGGAGCATACGGCTGCATCGAGAAATGCCCAGTGATTCCCAACTATTTGCTTTTGGCTTCAACAAATTTTATATTGAAATTTTATGAATAATTTATCGAAAACTTATCGCTTTTAAAAAAATATCAATTTTTTAACGACAGGTTATCGATTTGCTACTAAAAAATTATCGATTCAAGTATTATGTGAGTGGTACCAAATTGGTAATTTTTTTTTTTATGAACCAAATACCAACAAAATTTCAATACTAAATCGAAGATATATCTGTAACTCGTCGACAATAAAACAATAAGAAACCAATAAAAAACCGATGACTCGACGATAAAATTTGGTAAAAATACGATTATTAAGCACATCTGTGTTTGATACAAGAGAAAATTTGTTTGAGCAAATGGCAAATTTATTTGGGAAAAGTGTTTCATTAATGTTTTTGACTTGTTTTGAAATGCGTTTGACCATCCCTAAAATAAATTTGCTTTTTTCTCAAACATAGTTGGAAAAGGTGTAGTTAATTTTGTAGCCAAAGTTCGTTTTTAAACCTCAAACTTTACAAGTAAGTGGTCCTCACGCTTTTTTTTTCATTACGTCTCATGATTGTTTAGAAAGTGGGTTTTTGGAACCGATTGGAAGCGTTCTTTTTTTAAATTTGGTAACTTTTTTAAAGCTTCTACTTAAAATAAAACCGGCTACTATTTTTGATATTGGTTACCCCTATTGAACCGGTTTCTCCTTGGGAGCCGGATAGTTTACAGAAAATTGGGAACTCTTCGGAACAGGTTAATTTTTCGAACCAGGTACCGTTTTAGAACCGGGCACCTTTTTGTTAATCGGTTTCCTTTTCAGAACATGTTATATTTTTGAACCGGCTATCTTTGCGTACATTTTTGATACGAACTTTCTTCCTGGAACAGGCTACCTGTTCGGAATGGACTAACTTTTTTAAACCGGTTACTTTATAGGAGGAAATATTTGAAACTTGTTCCTTCATTAAGAAAATCGGCGCTAGATTCAGTAAGTGTGAGTTTTAAATGAACAGTTTTTTGAAAAATGTTGCTTTCGCTTGTTTTTATTTTCTCGAAAGCCGTTACTTGCTTGAGAAAAGTTTAATTTTAGAACCGGTTGCTTTTCTGGAGAACGGTTTAATTTTAGAACCGTTTACTTTTCTGGAACCGCTTGCTTTTTTGACCTACTTTCTAGAAACACGTTACTTTCTTAAAACCGGTTTTTTTCCTGGAACCCGTTACTTTCCTAGAACCAGTCACTTTTCTGGAACCGGTTACTTTCTTGAGACCGGTTCTTTTTTTTAAGCGGTTACCTTCTTGGAACGGGTTATTTTTTAAACACGTAACTTTCTTGGAACCGGTTATTTTTTTTTAAACACGTTACTTCCTTGGAACCGTTTATTTTTTTAAACCGTTTGCTTTTTGTAACTTGTTACTTCTGCGGAACCGGTTACTTTCTCGGAATTGGAAATTTTAGAAAATTTTGTTTGAAAACTTCACCATTTTGTAAATCGATTTTTTTTTTAAATCAATTACTATTTCCGGAATCGGCTACGTGTCTGAAACCCATACATTTCTTGAAACCGATCACTTTTCTAAAATCTGTTATCTTTGTGAAACCACTTTTTTGAGCCGGTTATTTATATAGTAAAGTTCTCCAATAAATAATCTATCGATAACATCTTTATCATTTTTCGATAACTTCGATCATCAACTTTTCGATAAAAAACCAAAAACTAATCTATAAAAATTGCTTTTGACAGCATCTTCATTCTTTGCGTTAAATATTTGTAAAAGTTTTAGGTAAAGGTAAGAAGTGTGTTTTTGATGTGTGCTGTGTTGACCTTTCTAGCCGGTTCTAAAAGTTTTTAACAACAAATAAATTTGTTTATGAGACCGTATAGCTCAAATAATTAATAAAAGTAACACTTATTTTTTGTAACATAGTGCTTCATTAGGAAATGTGAGCTGTCATTGAAAGTCCCAAAAAAAAATTAACCAAATGTTTTCAAACCTAAAATCCATTAATAAGGTTGCTCTAACAAATTACTGACTTACCTCCTACCTTACCCTGGCCTTCACTCTATGTATGGCCACTTATGTGTGACTTGCAAAATCTGCTGCAAAATAAGGAATAAAAGAACTAACATGAAAAGTTCATGGATAAGTATAAATATGTGTAATGAATTCTTTATGCGTGCTAAGCAACCAAATCATGAAATCCTAACGAAAAATTTTAATCGATTAGCGCACTACAAACTATAATCGATAGCGAAACTCAGCTCCGAAAATTTAATTGTACTAGCAGCAGATATCTCTTAGAATTTTGTACAGATAGTAAAGTACCTTGAAGCACACATTCACAAGCATTACTGTTCACTGAGTTATATGTATGTGTGTTTGTGGTATTTTCGTACATATATAATTAAATTCTAGAATCAGCGAACGAAATAAATCAAATACTTAGATTTAAGCATTGAAGTAAAGACAGTGAAAATTTACTGTAGTAATTGCGTGAATGCTATATTTCAAGCAATCGTTTCAAAAGGAATATAAAACTAGTTATATAGAAATATATCTCAAGTGTAATTTACCACAGTGGCTTAATTTATACTGACAAGCGATACGATTTTGTTCGCAGATATTCGCATAGCCCGGGCTTTCCAGCAAAAGCCACTCGCATCGCTGCACTACGCTCACTCGAAAATGGTTAAGCATGAACTCGAGCATGTCAAGTTTTCTTCGAGTTTTTCCGACCTTTTACCTTTTTGTCAGCACCTTATTTTTAAGTTTTAGAGATTACCAATAAACAGCGCTAAGATCATTGGAAGCTCAAAATAATAACGCACGTTGTTTTATTCAAAACTAACCAATTATAGACAAGTATACCCCATCTGAAAATATGATTACCTATGCGTATACGCAGCATTTTTTTTTTTTTTGTCATGGTCTTTGTTATATATATCACTAGCAGACTCGGCAGACGTTGTTCTGCCCTAAATTTGGTATATCTGCATACGTTTTAATAAGTTTTTCCGTCTAAATCTGCCCTTGCCCCTCTAAACTTTTTCCTAATCTTTGTATTCACTCCTCCCTCCGTATTTTTCGCTTCATCTATCTCCATCTTCGTCTCATTCTATCTCTTTCTCAGTGTCCTTCTCTCTTTTCTCTTCTCCCAAGTTTTTCTCATTTTTCTTCATATCTTATTGCCAGCCCCAGAGGGTGGTATGTATTTTGTTCCAGTCGCAGTCCCAGTCCCACTCCGAGTCTCAGTCTCAGTCCCAGTCCTAATCCCAGTCCCAGTCCGTCTCTGGTCTACTTCCCGGAAAAAAGCATCGTAAATACTAATATAGGCAAATTTATATACAAAATTTCAGGCAAATCGAATAGGGCGTATGTAAATAGGTATGTGGGTATTATTAATACATGACTTTATTTAGGATTCGCATGCATATTTATCAGTTTTGCCAGGTAGATGCAACTAAATCGAATATCACAATGAAAATTACTTAAAAGCTCTCAGCAACAGCTTTCATTTGATATCCAAAATACACAAATTCTAGGGGTATCCGGGTCCACGTTTTGGCCTATATCTCGAGACCCTAGTCACCAATAGGTATGAAAACTACCCTGTACTAAAGCACTCATCAGCAGCTTTCATTTGGTATCCATATTGTATAAACACATTCTAGGGGTACCCGGGTCCACGTTTTGGCCTATATCTCGAGACTCTAGTTACCAATAGGTATGAAAACCACCCTGTACTAAAGCACTCATCAGCAGCTTTCATTTGATATCCATATTGTATAAACACATTCTAGGGGTGCCCGGGTCCACGTTTTGGCCTATATCTCGAGACCCTAGTTACCAATAGGTATGAAAACTACCCTGTACTAAAGCACTCATCAGCAGCTTTCATTTGATATCCATATTGTATAAACACATTCTAGGGGTGCCCGGGTCCACGTTTTGGCCTATATCTCGAGACTGTAGTCACCAATATGTATGAAAACTACCCTGTACTAAAGCACTCATCAACAGCTTTCATTTGATATCCATATTATATAAATACGTTTTAGGGGTGCCCGGGTCCATGTTTTGGCCTATATCTCGAGACCCTAGTCACCCAGGGGTACGAAAAATACCCAATGTCAAAGTACTCATACACAGCTTCCATTTGATACCCATATTGTACAAACACTTCCTGGAGTTACCCGGGTCCATGTTTTGGCCCATATCTCGAGACCCTAGTCACCCGGTATCAAAGTACTCATTATATAAACCTTCCCTGTGGAAAAATACATATATATATACCAATTTTCATAATAATCGGTCCAGTAGTTTTTGAGTTAATCGATGACATACATACAAACATTAATTTATATATATGTGGGGATTCTTACCTTTTTACACCCCCTTTTATTCCCAGTAATGCTTAAGAATTGTTATTTAAACACAAACAGTTTATTATAATATATTTAGATTAAGTTAGAATTAAGATAAAGTTAAGTTAAGTTGATTAGAAATAAGTTTTAATTTAAGTAATTAAGTTCACTTTTCGAACTACCGGCGCGGTATTGGAGGCGTTTTACTTGTCGTGACGCGGATCTAATTGCAACTAAAACGTTTGAATATTTCGGTTACCTTCGCAGCGACGCAAAAGGTTGCGCAAGTGACTGATCAGTGTTGTAATTAATGGGACGCATGTAGGCTTTGCCAGTTATTGTTATCTGAAGTTGACAAACAGATGTCGTTGTTCTATCAACTACAGTCGCCGCCTTAACTATTATCCTACAACTCGGCTATTCTGACTATCGTTCGGCCTCGGACGATGGCTCCCACCTCTTCATCTGCTCAGCCACAGTTGAGGTAGATCTCGGTCCTTCATGTTCACCAACTTTACTGACCTCGTACCTACCGTGCCGTAAAATTTTGGTCACCTTATAAGGACCTAAAAACTTTGGTCTCAATTTAAGACCTGTTCCAAACTGCGTCCGCTTTATGGCTACTAAATCATCGATACGGTACTTTGTATCGGCGCGTCTGTTATGATTAAATGTTTTCCGGTTCTCAGCCTGAATTTTCTCAATATTCTCTTTGGCTTGCCTACGTACATCCTCTCTTTCGTCCTCAAATTGCTTAATGGCTTCCTCTTCTAACATTTCCTGCAAATCTGGAATTCCTTGAATACGCATTTCAACGCCTGTCAACAGCTTGAATGGTGAAACTTTCGTACTCCTAGGCGCAGTGTTATTTATCGTTTTCTGAACATTCTCTATATGTTTGTACCAGGAGCTCGGACTATCACCACACATTTTGGCTAACATTGGTACTACAATTTTATGCATCCGTTCTACTTGACCGTTTCCTCTTGGAACCCCAGTCGCTATTAGAAGGTGCTGTATATTCTCCTCTCCGCAATACTTTTTAAATGAATTTGACGTGAACGCTGCCCCTCTATCTGAAATAATCCGCCTAGGATTACCAAAAACCGCTGCTTGTTTTTTCAACTTATCAAGGACTTCATCGGCTCCTGTTGTTTTTGTTGGGTAAAGCCATACAAACTTAGAGAAACCATCTACCACTACAAGTATGTAGCAATAGCGTTTGTTTGTTGCTTCCATTGGCCCGACATGGTCTACGTGATAAGTTCCTAACGGGATGTCTTCCTTCTGTATTGGTGAAAGAAATCCTTCTTTTTTACCCCGCTTGCTCTCAGAGACTATGCATTCTATGCAACTTTTTACTACTTTTGCTGCTTTCGAAGGTAAATTTGGAATATAAAAGTGTTTCTCTACTGCTTCTTGCGTACGCTTGGCTGCAAAATGCCCTTGCTTATGCGCTAGCCTTATTATCTCACCTTCCATTGAGCTTGGCACAACAACAAGTTCCTTGACTGGATCCTTAAAAAGTATGCCTTGCTTAATGTAAAAATCCTCATACTCCTCTTGCCCTGCGACCTTTAACACGGCCCTAATCCATTCGTCACCTAACTGTGCTTGCCGCAGTCTATGTTGCAAGGAATCTTCTAACATTAGACATGAAACTCTGCTTAATGCGTCCACGTGACGCATTTTGGAACCGGCTCTATGCTCAATTTCGTAATCGAAATCTTGTAAAAATAATGCCCACCTCGAAATCCTTGCTGGTACATCCTTCTTACCAATTGTCATGGCGAACGCGTTGCAGTCTGTGACAATCTTGAATTTCATACCCAAGAGATATATGCGCCACTTCTTCAAAGCCTCTACAATAGCTAGAACTTCAAGCTCGTAGGAATGATAACGCTCTTCTGCTGGCTTTGTTTTACGGCTCATATATTGTACAGGATGAAACTCTTGATCATCACTGCACTTTTGTAAAAGGACCGCACCATACCCATACTTCGATGCGTCTGCATGCACCTCCGTCAGAGATTTCGGGTTATACAAACTAAGGACGGGTGCATTAGCTAATGACGTTTTAAGTTGCTGGAATGCTGAAACTTCCAAATCGCCCAAGCAAACTTTTCTATCCTGCCGAAGGAGATCCGATAGTGGCTTAGCTATTGTTGCGTAACCAGGAATAAAACGTCTAAAATAAGAGGTTAAACCCAAAAATCGCTGAATTGATTTACGATCTTGAGGTAATGGGAAGTTATCTACAGCACGCGTTTTCTCTATCGAAGGTTTGATAGTCCCGTTCTCTATAACATAGCCCAAAAATTCCACCTTTCTCTGTAGAAACTGACACTCCTTCCACTTTATTTGTAAGTTATATGTCTCAGCTCTTTTTAATACCCTTACCAATTTCTCTATACCCTCGTCTATATTTTTTGAAGGAATGATTATACCATCCATATATGTGATTAATGTACCATCTTGAACCAAATCCCTCAGAACTGCAAAGATGTACCGCGAAAATACTGCTGGCGAGTTCGAAATACCGAAAGGTACGTATCGAAACTCGTACTGACCACAATGAGTCACACATGATGTGTATTTGCGCGAATTAACCTCAACAGGTACATGAAAGAAACCATTAGCCAGGTCAAGCGTTGTAAAAACTGACGAATTTTGTAATTTATCGACTACGTCGTCTATGAGAGGCATAGGAAAATTATCTCTCATGATCTTTTTGTTAAGACGCCTATAGTCACAGCAAAGTCGCTTACTCCCGTCTTTCTTTTTCACTAAAACGATTGGGGACGCATACTCTGACGTGCTTTGCTGAATTATACCCTTCTCGAGCCATTCCTGTACTTGGTTATCTACCTCACATTTCTCACTATAAGCAATTCTTCTTGGTCCCTGATAGACTGGTATATCATCTACCAACGTAATCTTCATCTCTACTGGTGATTCGTGTTGCATTTTTGGAGAATAATTATTTACCAAATTTTCTACTATCGCTGACGTATTTTTATCGAGATGTTCTAGATTAGGGTTTGCCAGCTCCCTGTCGCTAATATCTTCAGCTATGCACAGACTTTCAAACTCTTGGAGAACTTCAAGCCTCTGCTCGTTTTTAGCTGTATTGCAGACTCCCATTTCTACTACCTCAGTACTTTGTTTTTTCCGAAAAACTACCTCATCTTCAGTTACTAACAAGTCCACTAATTTTAGTACGTTATTTCCTATAACTGCTGCATAAATAATATCTTCTTTCTTAACGACATGGAAGCTAACATCCAGTCTCAAGCCATCGATCTCAACGTCCATCGCAAAACTTCCTATAGTTGCGATTGTCCCTTCGCCCACACCCATCAACCTTCTTATATCCAGTTCTAGTTTAATGTTTCCGAACTTTTTCCATACATCTTCCCTTACTAAAGACAAATCACTGCCCGTATCCAAAAGTGCTCCAAAGGTGACCCCTTTGTAGGAAATGTCTTTAAAAATCTAACAATTTCCTTTACCAAAAACCTTACGGCACCATTCACTACTCATTATGTTAGCCCTGTTCTTTTCGACTTTAGATTCTTGTTTAACTTCTTTGTTAACCGATGTGCATGCTGCAGCACGGTGTCCAGCCTTACCACATTTAAAACAGTTGTTCGATGATTGCTGACAATCCTTAGCGAGATGTCCAATCTTGCTACATTTAAAACATTTTTTATCCTTTTTGGCTTCGTCGGAAGTTGTCTGGTGGCTGCCTGAGTGTTGGTATTCACCTGCCTTAAAAATCGGTTTACCCACCTGAATTTTTTCATATACGTGTATTTGCTCTTTAAGTTCCTGCAGGGTGCGTGCTTGGTATAAGTTACTTTTACCCATCTTTGAATCAGGGATCCCTTCAATAAAATATTCTATTAGACTCCTCTCGTCTAATCTAATTGGCGCACCTATTTCCATTAAGCTGTACAAATATTCCCTATAATCTTCATTTGCTCGCTTACGACGATTCCTTAATGCCCGATGAACATCTATAGAGGAGACATGCACCCCAAATTCCTGACGCAGTGCTTCTTTAAGCATGCTCCAATTCACGACATTACGTTGACTCCTAATAAACATCTTGGCTGCTCCCTTTAACAACTGTTTAGAATAAATGTATTTCTGCAGTTCGTCCCAACCAACAGCCGTAGCATTACTTTCAAATTCTAAAAGCCACTCTTCGATTGATTGGTTACTATTGCCACTGAATGAGGTCAGTGAATCTTCAATATCACGCAAAGTAAAATTGGACCGCCCTAAAACTACCTGAGGAGCCGTGCTAACACATGAATGAGCTGAGTCACCATCGCCCGAATCCGAATCGTCATCCATAACTCCAAAACCGTAATGTTCGCAAAGCCTATCTTGCAGAGTCGTCTTTCGACCCGTGATCGAGCACCCTAGTTCTGCTAACTTTTCCTTAAGCCCGACTACCGTTAAACTAAGAATTTCCTCGCGCTCCATTACGACCGGCAGTCAAAAAAAAAAATTCAAAAATTTTAAAATTGGTTTTAAATTTAAAAATTAGTTTAGTCAAATTACTAATCTACTCTATAACTAAATACTATTAGTGTAGAATTAATGAAACTTATTTAATTAATTGGTACAAAAGCAATTTTTGAACAACAAAAGTTATAAATATCCAGAGACTACTGCGGTAAAAACGAACAGTAAAGCCTCGCTAAGTGATACAATCAATTTTAAATTCTGGAATGATTATTCTATTTCTTTTTCTTGTATTATTTATCCTTTAACATAAATCTTCTGTTTTCGCTTCTTTTACAAATTTTTACAAAATTTTATTTTATTTTATTTTTAATAAATTCAAATTAGTCTTCGCTTTTGGTACAATTTAGTATTTAAAAACAAACAAATTATATAACTTTTCCAAAACTAAGAACTGTTTTAAAATTTTAACATTGAAATAACATGCATTATTTATTCTTACGTAACTTCGGGTATATGTTCTTGTCCGCAACTGTATTTGCTGCCTCTGCTGTTTCACGCTGAATTTTGATGATCCTCTGCCCGCTGCTAGCTTCGTTTTTGGTTGCATATGATGATGCTTTTTAAATTCGATTCTTATATTGCTGCACACAGTGTACAGTCAATTTTAAAATTTTTACATAAGAGAGAACTTAGTTACAATGGCTTTCTTTTAAGTTTTCCTTTTGGCTCTCTTTTTCGCACTCACTTTGCTAATGCGAATTTTGTTATGGCTACTTCTATCAAAATGAAGCCACGCCAAATTGTAATGTTTTATTTTTTGTTGCTATGCACTAACACTCTTCGGAGCGTTGCTATGGCTTCTTGCCCGACGCCGTCAACTACCTTTTTCTGTCGCACCCGATTTTTCTTTTTGCAAACCACGCCACAAGGACGCTCGTTTAGAGTTTCATAAACCCGAAGCTTACTTTGCTTCTTCGTGACCTGATGCCACTGTCGATGTCACTGTACTTTCCGTACAGTATACACTTTTCACAGTATGACCCTTCGGTTTTTTCGAAACCTGTACCTGCTGCCAATCTACAGCCCTTTTCCCTCTAATGGGAACTGACAAAACTGTCCACTGCACTTCATGCACACATCCGCTAAGGACTACTTTAAACTTTCTGTTGCACGCCACTGTCTTAGGCACGCTGCAATTTGCGTATCAAATCTGCAGCTGTATATGCACGTATTTTTTGCCCACTCGCAATTATTCCCTTATGATGGTTATCGCCACCAAAGCTTTTCCGCTTTTATTTCAAACAATGACACATTTTTCATACATTTCCGCACCTCCACTTACCGACGCCTTTTAAAAATTTCTTAGTCTTTACTTTTAGTAGTTTCAATAGTTTAATCTTATGTATTTTCACGTTTCCATTTACTTGAAAAATTTGTGTATCTATTTTTGTGCACAGTATTGTAATGCTTCTTAGAATCTTTGATTCTTTATAGAATTACTTTTTACCTTTTTTTTTTTTAAGGCTTTCTTCTATATTCTAAAAGCTTTTACAAATCTTTTTCTTCACGTTTTAGTTTAACAAAACATTTATTTCATATTTCTGGCACTTTTCACAAATTTTCTTTCACTTCTGACACCACTGTGGGGATTCTTACCTTTTTACACCCCCTTTTATTCCCAGTAATGCTTAAGAATTGTTATTTAAACACAAACAGTTTATTATAATATATTTAGATTAAGTTAGAATTAAGATAAAGTTAAGTTAAGTTGATTAGAAATAAGTTTTAATTTAAGTAATTAAGTTCACTTTTCGAACTACCGGCGCGGTATTGGAGGCGTTTTACTTGTCGTGACGCGGATCTAATTGCAACTAAAACGTTTGAATATTTCGGTTACCTTCGCAGCGACGCAAAAGGGTTGCGCAAGTGACTGATCAGTGTTGTAATTAATGGGACGCATGTAGGCTTTGCCAGTTATTGTTATCTGAAGTTGACAAACAGATGTCGTTGTTCTATCAACTACAGTCGCCGCCTTAACTATTATCCTACATATATAAAGATTTCCCGGCAAGTATTCGAATTTTTCTCACCTTTTAAACCTTCCCTAGACCTCCACGAATAATTCAAGACCAAGATAAGATAAATCCGTTCAGCCGTTCTCGAGTTTTAGCGAGACTAACGAACAGCAATTCATTTTTATATTATAAAATATATCATTAAAAACTCTAATTTGTTTAGAGCAAAACAACAGACTTTCTGGCCAGATTTTCGAAACCCAGGTCTTAAGTTGAAACATGTCTACCCCAAATTTAAGTAGGCGTAGTTTATTACAAATGATTTTAATAAAAAACCACTTATGCCAATAGATAAAAATCGTTCACGTATTGGTGGGCTACCCACTTTATTTCGATTTGGAGTTTGAGGTTCTCTTGCGTTGAGGTCTTTTTTTGGATCTTCTGGACTCGGCCGTGAGTGGAACTTTCCTTATAATCTTAATCTTATAGTACCTGGGCGACCGAGCTTTGCTCGGCAATCTTCGAGTATGCCGCATAACATTCTTTGTTCTACATGTCATCATTAATCAAAATCTACTTTTTTATATGTACATTTATGTATATTGTTACGAATATTAGCAACACTAAGGGGTGCTGCCATCTCTAAGCCGATGCTAAGCAGTGACGTGAATGTACATCAAAAATTTAATCATTATGCCTACACATATGTACGTACATGCAGCAGAGAAGCAACGTATAAACACATGCAGATATCTTATCTGAGATATTCAATTATAATTGTGGAAATGTCGCTCACAAACACACGCGCATATGAAGAGCTATACACGTACATCTGTAGTTATAATTATAGCAGATAACCAGCTAGAAAATTCCAGAACAGAAGCGCCTAGAAGATGCAACGAGGAAATCAAAGAGTATAAAAGGCATGAACAGTAGAGGCGCTGAAATCAGTTTCGATTAAGCACGCTATCTTTCGGGAAATACTAGAGTTATTTATTGTGAAGTACTTTAATAAAGGCCATTTTGCATTATTAAATATTGGGGTTATTTATTCAACAGTTTAGTGATTCGAACTTAGGAGAAGGTTGCAAATAAGCGGAGTTGCACTAAATTCGTTACAATATAAAAGAAAGTGGTGTTAGTTACACTACGCATAACTCAAGAACGGATGAATCAATTTGGCTGAAAATTGGTGGAGAGGTAGCTTAGAACCAGGGAACGGACATAGGATACTTTGTATCCCGTTCTGGTTAAGGTCTTGAGATCAAAACGTGGACCCGGGCACCCCTAGAATGTGTTTATACAATATGGATATCAAATAAAAGCTGTTGATGAGTGCTTTAGTACAGGGTAGTTTTCATACCTGACCAGGGTCTCGAGATACAGGCCAAAACGTGGACCCGGACACCCCTAGAATGTGTTTATACAATACGGACATCAAATGAAAGCTGTTTATGAGTGCTTTAGTACAGGGTAGTTTTCATACCTATTGGTGACTAGGGTCTCGAGATATATGCCAAAACGTGGACCCGGGCACCCCTAGAATGTGTTTATACAATATGGATATCAAATGAAAGCTGTTTATGAGTGCTTTAGTACAGGGTAGTTTTCATACCTATTGGTGACTCGGGTCTCGAGATATATGCCAAAACGTGGACCCGGGCACCCCTAGAATGTGTTTATACAATATAGATATCAAATGAAAGCTGTTGATGAGTGCTATAGTACAGGATAGTTTTCATACCTATTGGTGACCGGGGTCTCGAGATATAGGCGAAAACGTGGACCCGGGCAGCCCTAGAATGTGTTTATGCAATATATATTTATATTTTATATATTTATTTATTTATTACGACTCTAAGAGCCTAGTTCAAAACATAAAAATATGATTGCATTAATTAACATGTGTACTTAATCTAAATTTTTAAATTAAAGACAAAATTTTAATTATGGATATCAAATGAAAGCTGTTTATGAGTGCTTTAGTACAGGGTGGTTCTCATACCTATTGGTGACTAGGGTCTCGAGATATAGGCCGAAACGTGGACCCGGGCACCCCTAGAATGTGTTTATACAATATAGATATCAAATGAAAGCTGTTGATGAGTGCTTTAGTACAGTATAGTTTTCATACCTATTGGTGGCTAGGGTCTCGAGACATAGGCCATACCGTGGACCAGGGCACCCCTAGAATGTGTTAATACAATATGGATATCAAATGAAAGCTGTTTATGAGTGCTTTAGTACAGGGTAGTTCTCATACCTATTGGTGACTAGGGTCTCGAGATATAGGCCAAAACGTGGACCCGGGCAACCCTAGAATGTGTTTATACAATAAAGATATCAAATGAAAGCTGTTGATGAGTGCTTTAGTACAGGATAGTTTTCATACCTATTGGTGGCTAGGGTCTCGAGATATAGGCCAAAACGTGGACCAGGGCACCCCTAGAATGTGTTTATACAATATGGATATCAAATGTTGTTGTTGTTGTTGTTGATGAGTTGAAAGCTGTTGATGAGTGCTTTAGTACAGGATAGTTTTCATACCTATTGGTGGCTAGGGTCTCGAGATATAGGCCAAAACGTGGACCCGGGCACCCCTAGAATGTGTTAATACAATATGGATATCAAATGAAAGCTGCTGTTGAGTGCTTTAGTACAGGGTAGTTCTCATACCTATTGGTGACTAGGGTCCCGAGATATAGGCCACAACGTGGACCCTGGCACCCCTAGAATGTGTTAATACAATATGGATATCAAATGAAAGCTGTTTATGAGTGCTTTAGTACAGGGTAGTTCTCATACCTATTGGTGACTAGGGTCTCGAGATATAGACCAAAACGTGGACCCGGGCACCCCTAGAATGTGTTTGTACAATATAGATATCAAATGAAAGCTGTTGATGAGTGCTTTAGTACAGGATAGTTTTCATACCTATTGGTGGCTATGATCTCGAGATATAGGCCAAAACGTGGACCCGGGCACCCCTAGAATGTGTTTATGCAATATGGATATCAAATGAAAGCTGTTTCTGAGTGCTTTAGTACAGGGTGGTTCTCATACCTATTGGTGACTAGGGTCTCGAGATATAGGCCAAAACGTGGACCCGGGCACCCCTAGAATGTGTTAATACAATATGGATATCAAATGAAAGCTGTTTATGAGTGCTTTAGCACAGGGTAATTCTCATACCTATTGGTGACTAGGGTCTCGAGATATAGGCCAAAACGTGGACCCGGGCACCCCTAGAATGTGTTTATACAATATACATATCAAATGAAAGCTGTTGATGAGTGCTTTAGTACAGGATAGTTTTCATACCTATTGGTGGCTAGGGTCGCGAGATATAGGCCAAAACCTGGACCCGGGCACCCCTAGAATGTGTTTATACAATTTGGATTTCAAATGAAAGCTGTTGATGAGTGCTTTAGTACAGGATAGTTTTCATACCTATTGGTGGCTAGGGTCTCGAGATATAGGCCAAAACGTGGACCCGGGCACCCCTAGAATGTGTTAATACAATATGGATATCAAATGAAAGCTGTTTATGAGTGCTTTAGCACAGGGTAGTTCTCATACCTATTGGTGACTAGGGTCTCGAGATATAGGCAAAAAGTGGACCCGGGCACCCCTAGAATGTGTTAATACAATATGGATATCAAATGAAAGCTGTTGATAAGTGCTTTAGTACAGGATAGTTTTCATACCTATTGGTGGCTAGGGTCTCGAGATATAGGCCTAAACGTGGACCCGGATACCCCTACAATGTGTATGTAATATGGATATCAAATGAAAGCAGTTGATGAGTGCTTTAGTACAGGGTAGTTCTCATACCTATTGGTGACTAGGGTCGCGAGATATAGGCCAAAACCTGGACCCGCGCACCCCTAGAATGTGTTTATACAATGTGGATATCAAATGAAAGCTGTTTATGAGTGCTTTAGTACAAGGTAGTTCTCATACCTATTGGTGACTAGGGTCTCGAGATATAGGCCAAAACATGGACCCGGGCCCCCTCGAATGTGTTTATAAAATACGGGTATCAAATGAAAGCTGTTGATGAGTGCTTTAGTACAGGGTAGTTCTCATACCTATTGTTGACTAGGGTCCCGAAATATATGCCAAAACGTGGACCCGGAAACCCCTAGAATATGTGTGTATTATGGATATGAAATGAAAGCTGTTGCTGAGAATTTAAATTAATTTTCATTGTGATATTCGATTTAGTCGCATCATCCTGGTAAACTGATAAATATGCATGCGAGGCCGAAATAAAGACATGAATTAATAATACCCACATACCTATCTGCATACGTCCTATTCGATTTGCTTGAAATTTGGTATATAAATTAGCCTATATTAGTATTTACGATGCTTTTTCCGGAAAGTAGACCAGAGACGGACTGAGACTGTGATCAGGACTAGGACTGGGACTGAGACTGAGACTCGGAGTGGGACTGGGACTGAGACTCGGAATGGGACTGGAACAAAATACATACCATCCTCTCGGACTGGCAATAAGGTATGAAGAAGAATGAGAAAAACTTGAGAGAAGAGAAAAGAGAGAAGGGACTGAGAAAGAGATAGAATGAGACGAAGATGGAGATAGATGAAGCGAAAAATATGGAGGGAGGAGTGAATACAAAGATTAGGAAAAAGTGTAGAGGGGCGAGGGCAGAGTTAGACGGAAGAAGCTTATTAAAATGTATGCAGATAGACTAAGTTTAGGGCAGAACAACTTCTGCCGGGTCTGCTAGTATATTATATATTTTTATTTGCCAATATTTGATTTCCTTAAAAATATCTTTCAAAAATATATGCAATACTAACCGCAAAATGAACTGGAATGAAAAGTTTTAAATAGGTAATTCCAGCCTATAATATAACGCTTCGTACGTTCCTCAAATAATTCGTTAGCTAACCGTTGTGCCTTGCGCAAACAATTTTACTCCCTGGCAACATTAAAAGAATAAGATTTTTCTCCACCTACAGTTTTTGTTGTGCTGGCAACGTTTCTCGGGTATCTTCATGCGCCGAATTATTAATTTCAAACTTTTCGGCTATACAAACATACAAATACACGAATATACAAGAAATGTTCGTTTGAAGTTACAAGATATCACGAACATATTATGGAACAATGCGTGACAACTCCAAATCTAAATATCCAGCTTGCTTGAAATTTTATATTTAAGTAGCCTATCCCTTGTGCGGACAGTGAAAAAATATTTTTATGATGCGATTCGCTTGAAACGTGGTCGTTATATACCCTGTTGTATATCGATAAAATAAATATTGTGAAACCGCGAATCAGGGGTAGACTTATTTTAAAAGACTAGACCGGTACTTATGGTTAATGCGGGGGAGGGGTAGCGGTAGTGCTAAAATGAGTGAGACGAGGTGAAGGGAAAACACAATTGAAAGCGAAAGGAGGAAGATAGATATGCCGAGAGGGAAAAGAACAGCAGAAGAAAACCGATGGGCGATAGAGAGAGAGGGCGGAGAGGAGAGGAAAAAGGAGAAGAAGGTGGTTGAGGGAGCAAAATTGAGAGACAAAAGAGGAATATTTGGTTGGATCCGAGCTAAGACCTCCATATTTTTTTTTTTTTTTTTTTTTTTTTTTTTTTTTTTTTTTTTTGTATAGAAAATTAGAATTACATACATAGAAACATCAAACCCAAGGAACTGCTTGTGTTCTCTCTTCAGGGTTTCACTAATTTCGCTGTCAAAATACTGTTCAAAAGATCGCATTCCCATCACGCAGAAACAGCTCTGAGCATAGTGATTTGAAAACCCGGCTGCAATCTACAAAGTCCAGGTTTAGATAATTATTTCTAACATTTCACCCAAAATCGGGGAATCATTATAGCTGGAGACAATGGTTACTTTTCCAAAACTGAGCAGTCTTCGTCATAATGGATTACCTTTCAGTTGATTGGGGAAGCGATTCTGTACGTAGGGGTTTCGTAGTGTTTCGCCTCGTCTGTTAGATGTACGCATTTTTTTATCGATATAGTCTAAGGAAGTCCATGAAAACTTGCAGTCACAACAGAGTAAGACTGTACAGAGCGTTTGAGATACTTTTCCCATATTATCAGTTAAGAGCTTGCTAGTGTCATGTGGCGACACATTACATACAGAAGATAGAAGATAATATCCACACCGAAGTTTTGGTAGAGTCCCGTGGGACTTTATTCTACTTTAAAAACTATTGTGATTAAAATTAAAATTGGCATTAAAATCAACCAACCTTATGCGAGTCACTTTGTAAAGGTGCAAGTCACTCACTGTATAAATGATATTCAAGTGCTCTCAGAAGACATCCCTTGTCAGTTCTGGGTGCAGTACTTTGGCAGGCAAACGCACTCTCCATTTTAAATATTTTAGGCAAATGAGCAAATTACACGGCTGCCAAAATTATTTTTTTACCCCTCGGGGATTTGTATCAGAGGATTTTAGATGCTCTTACCGCAGAATACTTTAAGCCATTTATACAACGCGACTCTACTAAAAAAATTTTGTTCTTTGTCCTAAAGTTTATTTCATGAATTTCTGTTTTGATATATACACAAAAACGAAAAAAAGTATAACGTTTGCTTTCGTAATAGTTATAGTAACAATATTCATTGGCCCTAGAGGGATAACAAACAACGATCAGGTGTTTTGTACAAATCTAGAATAACCTAAAATGTCTTCGCGAAAGTATAAATACGAAGCTGACGCTTTTTGTTATATATGTGGGAATTTATTAAAGCTCGAGATACAAAATATGAATTAAATACATTTTTCATCATCTGTGAAGCCTGCGAAGCATATTTTGGCTGTCCAGTTCGGAATTAATAAAAGAAATGGGCTCAACATGTTGCTTGTAGTTATTGTAAAAGATGTTTGGAAGGTAAGCAAATTTTATTTAAATAGTAAATTAAAAAAAGTAGACATATCTCTTTCACATTTCTCTTTCTATATTTTGGGTTGGTATCGAGGTGAGAGAAGATCTATGAAATTTGCAACACCAGCTGGCGAGAACCAAAGACCATATTACAGACTGCTAATTTTGCATTGTGAATCCGAGTAAAACACGTAGAGGTAAAAATCCAAAACCTACCGACTATCCTGATTTTAAATCTTCTTCTGTTCCAGTCGCACACAATCTGACACGACCATTGATTCCGCTAAGCATACCCAAAAAATAATAATTATCGAGCCTGCAAAATTTGAGTTTTTTGACTTTTTTTATTTGATTTTTAAGGCTTTTTTCATGACCTACTTAAAAAATTTTCATTTGATTTTAAAAATTTCATGTATACTCTGTCCGACTCAAAATTGTCCTCTAAAAACTTTGGCGATAACAGTTTTTTGAAAAAAGAATATTTTTTCGGTTTTGAGGAGTGTTTTGGTGAACAAATTTATTTGTTGGCATTAACAGTTTTTAAAAAAAAAAAATTTTTTTGGCTTTTAGGACTTGTTTCGGTCGAAATCGATTTTTTTCATTTTCAAGGCTCCAAATCATTTTTTATGTATATGTTTCCGTTAAACCCACCAATAAGTACAGCAAAATGATCAGGGGACGAGCTAAATTGATCTAGCAATGTCCGTCTGTCCGTCCGTCCGTCCGTCTGTCCGTTTGTTTGAACACAAACTAGTCCCTCAATTTTTGAGATATCTTGATGAAATTTGGTAAGCAGGCATATTTTGATGGGGGATTTGACATTTGTCGGAATCGACCAGATTGGACCATTATAGCATATACCTCCCATACCATTGATTGTTCAGTAAGAGGGTTTTCGCCATTTCTTCCTCATTTTAACAGCTAGCAACATCAAATTTTACCACAAGCTTACGTATTGGGCATAGATGGTTGTCTGAAAAAATCCTCAAGATCGGACATATTTATAATAAAAATCCCATACAACCGACTGTTCAAGTAAGAGAATTTCCATCATTTTTTTCGAAAACGATTCTTATTATAAATATGTCCGATCTTGACGATTTTTTCAGACAACCATCTATGCCCAATACGTAAGCTTGTGCTAAACGTTGATGTTGATAGCTGTTAAAATGAGGCAGAAATGGGGCAGAAATGGCGAAAACCCTCTTATTGAACAATCGATTGTATGGGAGGTATATGCTATAATGGTTCGATCCGGTCGATTCCGACAAATGTCAAATCCCCCATCAAAATATGCCTGCTTACAAAATTTCATCAAGATATCTCAAAAATTGAGGGACTAGTTTGCGTTCAAACAAACGGACAGACGGGCAGAGGAACGAACGGACGGGCGGACGGACAGACGGACATGGCTAAATCAACTTAGCTCGTCCCCTGATCATTTTGTTGTACTTATTGGGTCTAACGGAAACATATACATAATACATACAAAATGATTTGGAGCCTTGAAAATGAAAAAAATCGATTTCGACCAAAACAAGTCCCAAAAGCCCAAAAAAATTTTATTTTTTAAAAAACTGTTAATGCCAACGTTTTTATCGATAATTTTAAGTGGGATAGGAACTATGAGACAAATTCGTTTTCATCGGCAACACTTTTGCACGTTTCTGAAGAAACCCTTAAAAAATGGCGAAAAAATAAATTTTTTCACCAAAACACTCCTCAAAACTGAAAAAAAATTTTTTTTTTTCAAAAAACTGTTATCGCCAAAGCTTTTAGCGCACAGGGTATACATGAAAATTTTAAATCAAATGAAAATTGGTTAAGTAGGTCATGAAAAAAACCTTAAAATCAAAGAAAAAAATCAAAAAACTCAAATTTTGCAGGCTCGAAAATTATTTTTTTTGGGTATGCTTAGTGGAACTTTTTTTTCCTGAGCCCAAAACCTATCGAAAAATCGATCGCGCGATATGGGTTAACTTTCGTCCATGCAAATCAACCCAGCTTACTGTACACTGTTAAATCATTTGTCACTCTTTTGTAAGTTATTTCGATATTATAAATTAATAAAAATATTAATTTTAATTGTTTCATTTTCAAGTAAAAATTAAAACCACAGATTTTGAAAAATTTGGTCAAGCGGTTTTCTAAATAGGAAAGCAACTTTTTTATACCATATATTTTTTTTCGTCAAATTACCACCTAAAGAATTGTAATTTAATGCTTTGAGGTCAAAGTCAAAGTCAAATTTTGTGTTGTCTCTTGCACTTGGAGTCATCAAGGGAACTTTACTTAAGCATCTCTTAAATCGGTGGAGGTATTCTTTCTGCTGTCAAATAAGTGTGCTAATAAGGGTACGTTCTGGGCCAAAACATCTTCCGTCCTATCTATAGGCCATTTCGTTATTTATCTTCTGCAGCATCAGTCTAAAGAAATCGCCTTGTCTATGACCTCATTTCGTTTAAACGGATCAGGAGATAATATCGTCAATTCCCTGGTGAATCTTCACAAAGGATTAAGTTGGAACAGTTTAAATAAATAGTAGAATAACTTATTTATTGATCTTCATAACTTTTTTTTCACTCCTAGGCCATTGTATGTCGTTTGCGGGAATTTAGTTAGCTTTAATCCATCCGTTACTCATACGCCGTGGTGCGCCGAATGTCGATCACAAAACGATGAGCAAACCTACTCACATATTATGAAGAGCATGCGATGTAAAAGTTTATATTAAATTGGCATTTATAGAACAAATGAATTAACTTTTGCAAATTAGTGAATTTCGCAGTATAGAAATATGTCATCACTGTCTCGAGCGCAACCACTACGACCCTTGTGACCGCATTCGGCATTTTTGCATATTTCTGCTTTAAATTTGTTGTAACTAATTTGGAAAGCATTTAGTTGAGATTTTATCTGTGCTAATTTGGCAAATATTTTTTGCAATACTTGCGACACGCAAGAGAATGAAGCTTATTATAAACTTATTTCAGTCGGTTTTAGATGAATAACATAATGGGTGCGGTGGAACCCATATGGAGATCGTGCCCCAAAACACTATTAATGTACTTTTCGTGACTAACTTGTCATTTGCACAAAATATATTGACAAAATTGGGCAAATGAGTGGCTTGATCTCAAGTATTTTAATATCTCGGAAAGCAACAATGCATCAAAACTAAAGCGAACGGGTGAAATTTAATAATTTCATAGGGCATGTTTGAATTTTTGAGGAACACTTACTTTTGATAACTTTGATGTGCTTTATCAATCGCAAAAATTTGACAAAAAAAAGACCACCTTTTAAAGGTCCGGTTACTTTTTGAGAACCGGTAACTTTTTTCAATTTCGGGTACTTCTTTAGAACCGCGTACTTTTTATGAACCGAGTACTATTCGGATTTGTGTAGTTTTTAAGTGGAAAGCTTTTATTCGGATCTGGGCACCCTTTAAGAACTGTATATTTTTTTCGGATGCGCGAACTTGCTTAGAACAGATCTTTTTACGGATATGGACACTTTTTAAGAGCCAAGCCAAGTGCCAATTTGGTGCTTTTTTAAAACTGGGTACTTTTCAGATCCTGTTACTTTTTTGGATACAGGTGTTTATTTGATACCGGGTTCTTGTAGGAAACGGGTACTTTTTCGAATCCGAGGACATAAGTACCTTTCGTATCAATGTATTAATTAGATCTAAGTACATTTTTAGATCTGATCACTAGAACTGGGTATTTTTCAAATCTGGGTACTTGCAAAGAACATGGTCAATTTTCGGATCCGGTTACTTTTTAAGAGCCAAGCCCTTTTTCGTGTATGGGTACTTTTTTGAAATTGGGTACTTTTTCAGATCCGGTTACATTTTGGATACAGGTGTTTATTTGAAACTGGGTAGTTTTTAGGAAACAGTTCCTCTTTCGGATCTGGGGACTTTTTGGAACTGGTTACTTTTCGGATCCATGAAATAATTAAAGCCAGGTACTTTTTCAGATCTGCCAAATTTTTTGGATAAAGGTACTTTTTTAGTACCGCGTACTTTTTCACAACCGAATAACTTTATGGGCTTTCGAATCTAATAATTTTTCAGAGCCGGGTAGGTCTTCGGATTCAGACACTTTTTTAGAACGGCAGCCTCTTTTGGATCAGAATTCTTAATTTAAAAACTGCATGCTTTTTCGGATTCGCGTGCTTGCTTAGAACAGATCCTTTTTCGGATACGGATACTTTTTAAGAGCCAAGCCAAGTGCCAAGTGGGTAACTTTTTAAACTGGGTACTATTTCAGATCCGGTTACTTTTTTGGATACAGGTGTTTATTTTAGATCGGGTAGTTCTTGGGAACGGGTACTTTTTGGATCCGGGGACATTTTTTAACTGAGTACTTTTTGGATCCATGTATTTAATTAGAGTCAGATACTTTTTCAAATCCGGTTACTTATTTGGATAAATGTTCTTTTTTGGTACCGGGTACTTTTTCGCAACAGAATTCTTTTTCGGATCCGAGCAGTTTTCTATCGTGTGTCAATTATACAATGCGCATGATTATACGTATTAAGGAGAAAGCACAAACAAAGTGGAATAACATCACCACCTGTGCCAAACTATTATATAAAGAGGACGAGAAGTGTTCTGAACAAATCCAGGGCTAACACACGCAAACTGATAGCAGTTTTCACCGGTCATTGGGCAGTAGGTACGTATACGGAAAAGATGGGCATTCCGTATAACGACTACTGCAGAAGCTGCAAAGATCCAAATGCCAGGGAGACAGTCGAACACTTTATGTGTACATGCCTGGCTCTAGCTAGAGTCCGGCTAAGGTTTTTTGGAACCCCGTTTCTAGAAGACCTCAGAGGGTTATCTGTGATAGCAATCAACATTATTCTTAATATAAATACACAAGATGAAAAATTGTGGAACCGTTTTCTGCTAAACTATAATTCTAAGGTCTACAAATTATATATGTATTGATTGAATTTTTGAGCTGCACTGTTATCCATAAATAAAAAAAATTTGAAAAATCATTTTAATATAAAAAATTTAACATAGAAGTCACACCACTACACATGCACTTATTCATACTATAGACACGCTGTGTGTGTGTACTTGCTTTTTGTGGACTATGCTGAATCGTTAGCATGGCCGAGGAGTTGCTTTGTACACAATAAAAATTAAACAAAAATACATAGCTGATCATGCATCAAGTCTATTTCTTTCCTTTCCTTTGCTTTCCTTTCTTTTCCATTCTATTCTTTTATTTTCCTCTTTCCTTTCCTTTCCTTTCATTTCCTTTCCTTACCTTTAATTTCTTTCCTTTACTTTCCTTTCCTCTCCTTTCCTTTCCTTTCCTTTCCTTACCTTTTCTTTTTTTCCTTTCCTTTCTTTTAATTTTCTTTTTATTTCCTTTCTTTTACTTTCATTTCTCTTCCATTCATATTCCTTTCTTTCCTTTCATTCCTTTCTTTGCCTTTCCTTTTCTTTCCTTTCCATTCCTTTCCATTCCTCTACTTTTATTTTCTTTAATTTTTTTATTTTCATTTCCCTTCCATTGATTTTACTTCCTTTCTTTTCTTTTCCTTTCCTTACCTTTCTTTTGCCTACTTTATACCAATATAAAATTTCCCTATTTTGAGCTTACTTATTCATTATATTACCCATCGAATGTTCCTATTATTATATTAAAATGACAAATTATATATCCTTTATTTTCATTTCCCTTCCATTGATTTTCCTTCCTTTCCTTTCCTTTCCTTTTCTTTCCTTTCCTTTCCTTTCCTGTCCTTTCCTTTCCTGTGGTAGAATTTCAACCACTGAGCAAACTCTAGTGTTCTTAACTTTATCAACAATTCTGGCTGGGTGTAATACATTGACCATAACATTCCGTAGGATTTTACTTGTGCGACCAGGGTTGCAGCCATTTCACCTACCTCCCTATACGTATTAAATAAGTTTTAATTGAGCGCAGTCATTAATTCGACTTCCTAAAATTCAAGTGGAAAGCTTATTGAGTATCAAAGACTTACCTATTAAAATATTTTCTTTTAAACAAAATTTATTGAAATCTAATACCCAATAATATTAAATTTCGCAAGAAGAAATTGAATTAAAAGCACATTTGTGTTTTAGATTAAATATTCTAATTTATTTTCGTATAAATTTTTTAAATATTCACATGCATGCGGACAACTACATATATAATTCATAAGAAAAGTGTTAATAGTAGTGATGACAGAGTGCAATTAATTATAATTATCTAATGAAGTTAATGTGCGTCCTTTTCTATACAAAGAGTAAGTCAGAGACAAAGCATGATTTCTAATTTTCCACATTAATCTAAAGCACAAAAGTATGCAAGTATGTGTGCTTCCGCATTGGTTACATATAAATGTGGAACATCACTAATAAGATTAATATAAATACATTATACAAAAAGCATAAACGAGGTAAGATATTTAAAGCAACAACAATAAAATTATTATACATATATATATATAGCACAGATTTACACAATCGCACTCACACAAACTTAACTTATGGCAGTTTATTAGATATTCAGCAAATGTATAGTCATTATGAGGCTATTACATACACACGCTCGTATGTATGTGCTTGCGGTATGTAATAAAAGGATGCATGTAAAACTATAGAATTCGGAAAGCGTTACTTTTTCTGTTTGACTTCATGATTGAATTTCACATTTTGTATTCCATATCTACCCGTATTATTTAAATTCACTATCTACCGTCCACACCACCAGTTCAACTGGTAACTTTGGCACTGGTGAAGCATACACAATTCACCTATAACTTTGAATCAGCCACCCAACTACCGTCTGTAATCCGTATGTAAAATCTGGTAAAAGCCAATCATCTATCACATATAGGTTCACTGTTTACTCATTCTATCGCTAAATGTTCCACTGATAAACTTTCCATTACTAACTCGAAACTTTGTACCATTCTAATGCCCAACTTTCATAGATTCGGCATCCACAAACAGCCATACCCGGTCATGAGCATTATTCTCTAGATCTGTTGACGTCATGTTGCTTACGTATTTAATTGGGGCTTAACCGTTTAAACGGTTAAGGCTGTCCAACAAAACGCTTTCTTGGCCGGAGCATCAGCTTTCATTCATTCGTATAGCATGACCTAGCCAGCGCAGCCGATGCGTTTTAATTGGCTGGACTATGTTAATGTCTGCGTAGAGCTCCTACAGCTCACCGTTAAATCTTCTTCGGTAATCGCCATTGCCAAAAGGGTAGAGGTCTATAAATCTTTAGAAACAATTTTCTCTCTAACACTCCCAGAGCCGTATCATCTGATGCCGCCATAGCCCATGCTTCTGTCTATATAGCAGGACGGGAACGATATATGACCTGTAGAGTATGATTTTGGTTTGCCGAGAGAGAACTTTACTTTTAAATTGCCTAGCTAGTCCAAAGTAGCATTTATTGGCAAGAGTGATTCTTCGCTAGATTTCAGAGCTGATGTTGCTAGTATTGATGCTGGTTCCCAAATAAACGAAGTCTTATTCTCTCTAATCCCTGCCTATGTGTTTACGTTTTGCTTCGGTACCTAGTCGCTCCTTTTGCTGCGCAGCATTTCCTGGCTTCTTATTTTCGCTAAGTCTACACCTAAAACAATAGGACTTCGGGCATTCAATAAAAATATGGTCCACATTCTCCATTGTTTCGTCTCTGCAAATAAAGCATACCGTTGGCTTAATGTGAAAATGTGCTAAGTCACATTTTACGAATTTTACAGGAGATGAAAAAAATTAATAATTTTTGAAATTACCTTTTTTTCAAAACTGTAAATGAAGATAACTTAGTTGCAATACTTTTGAGTGTAGAAGCTTTGAAAAAGATAAACAAATATTATGTATGCTAACCCAGCAGCTATTTTATGACAATTTCCGCAGTCAAAACAAATTTTTTCTCTTGACGTAGCACTTTTTACTCAATATGTTTTCCAATCACTCCTCCCCTTTAATGATTGAAATGTAACCCTAAAACAATATATTTTACAAAAAATACTATTTATTTGTCAAACTATTTGTAACGGTTCTGATTTGGACTCTTTTGCCGAATGGTGCGCAGACAATAATTAATTTTTAAATTAAAACAAATGCTGTGTTGTGTCTTATTCCATAAAGACAACTGCCACATTCTTTATCTACATACTAAATACTAAATCTATTAATCGTTGTCAAGAGAGTAAAGACTTGGGTGTAATTTTTGACTCCAAACTCTCTTTTTCTAGTCACATTGACTTCATTGTTTCAAAATTTGGTTGGGTTCAGTAGACGTGACACCAGTGACTTTAAGGACCCTATGACGTTAAAGGCACATTACATATCCTTGGTCAGAAGTGGTCTTGAATATTGTTCAATAATATGCAATCCTTTCTATGAATCTAACTGCTATTAAATTGAAAGAGTTCAAAAATTGTTTACAAAAATTGCTTTACGTATGCTTCACTGGCCAGACGGTCTCCAATCATATACCAGCAGTCACAAATTTCTTGGTCTTCAGGCTTTGCATGACAGAAGAACTGTTATCTCCCTCATGCTTACCTATAATATAATAAACCTTAGCACAAATTGCTCTGATTTATCTAATTTGTTCATTCCATATATTCCACTGCGTGATCTTCGGCATAATAGATTATTTATCGAAATAAGTCATAAAACGAATTATGCTATGAATGAACCTATAACTAGGACTATTCATCTAGCAAATCGATTCAGTAGTGTTATTAATTTTAAAACAGCTCATATAATTTTAAGCGTGAATTGTTTTCTATTTTTAACTAGTCTGTAAGAAAGCATGTAGTTATCGACATGTAAGAATTGTAGTAGATTATGGTCAGCGCAAAGCATTTATCAAACACCACGGGCATGTCTACATTGGGTGAATTCAATTTCAAGGTATTGTGTTCGCAACCCTCTCAAGGGGTTGCCAGCGCAATATATAGCTTCTCCAACACAATTGTCAACCTCACCTAACCGTGGCGAACCCTATTTCATTAACAGCCGAGGCTCTGTCGACCCCAATTTCATCATGGAACTAGGGGGTGTGGAGGGAGACATGGCCTAGAAGGTTTAATGTGGCCATATAAATTGTTCCCGAGATGGTCGGGCTAGCATTTTAATAGCGCTTTGTTACCGGAACGGTCCGGATCTATATCAGACAAAGGACCATCAACATCGGTAGCGCTCCCCAAAGCCTTCGGGGAGTGCCTTTATCGTTAATAGAACAACAACAACAACGCATGTATTTAAGACTGAGACACAAAAAATGACTAGTAATTCTTATTGATATTATTGACAGGTTGGCTTAGCACGATCTTTTTTTAACAGCTGACGACTTAGCATATTTACACATTATTGTCCACAGCACGTAAATATGAAAAATTTAAATAATTTTATACTCAGTTGAGCAGAGCTCACAGAGTATATTAACTTTGATTGGATAACGGTTGGTTGTACAGGTATAAAGGAATCGATATAGATATACACTTCCATATATCAAAATCATCAGTATCGAAAAAAAATTTGATTGAGCCATGCCCGTCCATCCGTCCGTCCGTCCGACTGTCCGTTAACACGATAACTTGAGTAAATTTTGAGGTATCTTGACGAAATTTGGTATGTAGGTTTTTAGGCACTCATCTCAGATCGCTATTTAAAATGAACGGTATCGGACTATAACCACGCCCAATTTTCGATATCGAAAATTACGAAAAATTAAAAAAGAGCCATAATTCTATAGCAAATACGAAAAAGGGTATGAAACATGGTAATTGGATTGGTTTATTGACGCAAAATATAAATTTAGAAAAAAACTTTGTAAAATGTGTGTGACACATACCATATTAAGTAAAAGAAAATGAAAAAATTCTGCAGGGCGAAATCAAAAGCCCTTGGAATCTTGGCAGGAATACTGTTAGTGGTATTTCATATATAAATAAATTAGCGGTACCCCACAGATGATGTTCTGGGTCACCCTGGTCCACATTGTGGTCGATATCTCGAAAACGCCTTCACATATACAACTACCATCACTCCCTTTTAAAACTCCCATTAATACCTTTAATTTGATACCCATATCGTACAGACAAATTCTAGAGTCACCTCTGGTCCACCTTTATGGCAATATCTCGAAAAGGCGTCCACCTATAGAACTAAGGCCCACTCCCTTTTAAAATACTCATTTACACCTTTCATTTGATACAATTATCGTACAAAAAAATTCTAGAGTCACCCGTGGTCCACCTTTATGGTGATATCCACCACCTATAGAACTAAGGTCCACTCCCTTTTAAAATACTCATTTACACCTTTCATTTGATACAATTATCGTACAGACAAATTCTAGAGTCACCTCTGGTCCACCTTTATGTCGATATCTCGAAAAGGCGTCCACCTATAGAACTAAGGCCCATTCCATTTTAAAATATTAATTTACACCTTTCATTTGATACCCTTATCGTACAAAAAAATTCTAGAGTCACCCGTGGTCCACCTTTATGGTGATATCCACCACCTATAGAACTAAGGCCCACGCCCTTTTAAAATACTCATTAACATCTTTCTTATAATACCCATATCGTACAGACAAATTCTAGAGTCACCCCTGGTCCACCTTTATGGCGATATCTCGAAAAGGCGTCCACCTATAGAACTAAGGCCCACTCCCTTTTAAAATACTCATTTACACCTTTCATTTGATACCCATATCGTACAAACAAATTCTAGAGTCACCCCTGGCCCACCTTTATGGTGATATCCACCACCTATAACTAAGGCCCACTCCCTTTTAAAATACACATTAACACCTTTCATTTGATACCCATATCGTACAAACAAATTCTAGATTCACCCTTGTCCACATTTATGGGGATATATCTCTAAAAGGCGTCCACCTATAGAACTAAGGCCCACTTCCTTTTAAAATACTCACTAACACCTTTCATTTGATACCCATATCGTACAAACAAATCCTAGAGTCACCCGTGATCCACCTTTATGTCGATATCTCGAAAAGGCGTCCACCTATAGAACTAAGGCCCACGCCCTTCTAACATACTCATTAACACCTTTCTTATAATACCCATATCGTACAAACAAATTTTAGAGTCACCCTTGTCCACCTTTATGGGGATATATCTCTAAAAGGCGTCCACCTATAGAACTAAGGCCCACTTCCTTTTAAAATACTCACTAACACCTTTCATTTGATACCCATATCGTACCAACAAATTCTAGAGTCACCCCTGGTCCACCTTTATGGTGATATCCACCACCTATAGAACTAAGGCCCACACCCTTTTAAAATACTCATTAACACCTTTCTTATAATACCCATATCGTACACACAAATTCTAGAGTCACCTCTGGTCCACCTTTATGGCAATATCTCGAAAAGGCGTCCACCTATAGAACTAAGGCCCACTCCCTATTAAAATACTCATTTACACCTTTCATTTGATACAATTATCGTACAAGAAAATTCTAGAGTCACCCGTGGTCCACCTTTATGGTGATATCCACCACCTATAGAACTAAGGCCCACTCCCTTTTAAAATACTCATTTACACCTTTCATTTGATACAATTATCGTACAGACAAATTCTAGAGTCACCCCTTGTCCACCTTTATGGCGATATCTCGAAAAGGCGTCCACCTATAGAACTGAGGCCCATTCCCTTTTAAAATATTCATTTCACCTTTCATTTGATACCCATATCGTACAAACAAATTCTAGATTCACCCTTGTCCACATTTATGGGGATATATCTCTAAAAGGCGTCCACCTATAGAACTAAGGCCCACTTCCTTTTAAAATACTCACTAACACCTTTCATTTGATACCCATATCGTACCAACAAATTCTAGAGTCACCCTGGTCCACCTTTATGGTGATATCCACCACCTATAGAACTAAGGCCCACACCCTTTTAAAATACTCATTAACACCTTTCTTATAATACCCATATCGTACACACAAATTCTAGAGTCACCTCTGGTCCACCTTTATGGCAATATCTCGAAAAGGCGTCCACCTATAGAACTAAGGCCCACTCCCTATTAAAATACTCATTTACACCTTTCATTTGATACAATTATCGTACAAGAAAATTCTAGAGTCACCCGTGGTCCACCTTTATGGTGATATCCACCACCTATAGAACTAAGGCCCACTCCCTTTTAAAATACTCATTTACACCTTTCATTTGATACAATTATCGTACAAACAAATTCTAGAGTCACCCCTGGTCCACCTTTATGGCGATATCTCGAAAAGGCGTCCACCTATAGAACTAAGGCCCACTCCCTTTTAAAATACTCATTTACACCTTTCATTTGATACCCATATCGTACAAACAAATTCTAGAGTCACCCCTGGCCCACCTTTATGGTGATATCCACCACCTATAACTAAGGCCCACTCCCTTTTAAAATACACATTAACACCTTTCATTTGATACCCATATCGTACAAACAAATTCTAGATTCACCCTTGTCCACATTTATGGGGATATATCTCTAAAAGGCGTCCACCTATAGAACTAAGGCCCACTTCCTTTTAAAATACTCACTAACACCTTTCATTTGATACCCATATCGTACAAACAAATCCTAGAGTCACCCGTGATCCACCTTTATGTCGATATCTCGAAAAGGCGTCCACCTATAGAACTAAGGCCCACGCCCTTCTAACATACTCATTAACACCTTTCTTATAATACCCATATCGTACACACAAATTCTAGAGTCACCTCTGGTCCACCTTTATGGCAATATCTCGAAAAGGCGTCCACCTATAGAACTAAGGCCCACTCCCTATTAAAATACTCATTTACACCTTTCATTTGATACAATTATCGTACAAGAAAATTCTAGAGTCACCCGTGGTCCACCTTTATGGTGATATCCACCACCTATAGAACTAAGGCCCACTCCCTTTTAAAATACTCATTTACACCTTTCATTTGATACAATTATCGTACAGACAAATTCTAGAGTCACCCCTGGTCCACCTTTATGGCGATATCTCGAAAAGGCGTCCACCTATAGAACTAAGGCCCATTCCCTTTTAAAATATTCATTTACACCTTTCATTTGATACCCATATCGTACAGACAAATTCTAGAGTCACCCTGGTCCACCTTTATGGCGATATCTCGAAAAGGCGTCCACCTATAGAACTAAGGCGCACTCCCTTTTAAAATACTCATTTACACCTTTCATTTGATACAGTTATCGTACAGACAAATTCTAGAGTCACCCCTGGTCCACCTTTATAGCGATATCTCGAAAAGGCGTCCACCTATAGAACTAAGGCCCATTCCCTTTTAAAATATTCATTTACACCTTTCATTTGATACCCATATCGTACAAACAAATTCTAGAGTCACCCCTGGCCCACCTTTATGGTGATATCCACCACCTATAACTAAGGCCCACTCCCTTTTAAAATACACATTAACACCTTTCATTTGATACCCATATCGTACAAACAAATTCTAGATTCACCGTTGTCCACATTTATGGGGATATATCTCTAAAAGGCGTCCACCTATAGAACTAAGGCCCACTTCCTTTTAAAATACTCACAAACACCTTTCATTTGATACCCATATCGTACAAACAAATCCTAGAGTCACCCGTGATCCACCTTTATGTCGATATCTCGAAAAGGCGTCCACCTATAGAACTAAGGCCCACGCCCTTCTAACATACTCATTAACACCTTTCTTATTATACCCATATCGTACAAACAAATTTTAGAGTCACCCTTGTCCACCTTTATGGGGATATATCTCTAAAAGGCGTCCACCTATAGAACTAAGGCCCACTTCCTTTTAAAATACTCACTAACACCTTTCATTTGATACCCATATCGTACCAACAAATTCTAGAGTCACCCCTGGTCCACCTTTATGGTGATATCCACCACCTATAGAACTAAGGCCCACACCCTTTTAAAATACTCATTAACACCTTTCTTATAATACCCATATTGTACACACAAATTCTAGAGTCACCTCTGGTCCACCTTTATGGCAATATCTCGAAAAGGCGTCCACCTATAGAACTAAGGCCCACTCCCTATTAAAATACTCATTTACACCTTTCATTTGATACAATTATCGTACAAGAAAATTCTAGAGTCACCCGTGGTCCACCTTTATGGTGATATCCACCACCTATAGAACTAAGGCCCACTCCCTTTTAAAATACTCATTTACACCTTTCATTTGATACAATTATCGTACAGACAAATTCTAGAGTCACCCCTCGTCCACCTTTATGGCGATATCTCGAAAAGGCGTCCACCTATAGAACTAAGGCCCATTCCCTTTTAAAATATTCATTTACACCTTTCATTTGATACCCATATCGTACAAACAAATTCTAGAGTCACCCCTGGCCCACCTTTATGGTGATATCCACCACCTATAACTAAGGCCCACTCCCTTTTAAAATACACATTAACACCTTTCATTTGATACCCATATCGTACAAACAAATTCTAGATTCACCCTTGTCCACATTTATGGGGATATATCTCTAAAAGGCGTCCACCTATAGAACTAAGGCCCACTTCCTTTTAAAATACTCACTAACACCTTTCATTTGATACCCATATCGTACAAACAAATCCTAGAGTCACCCGTGATCCACCTTTATGTCGATATCTCGAAAAGGCGTCCACCTATAGAACTAAGGCCCACGCCCTTCTAACATACTCATTAACACCTTTCTTATAATACCCATATCGTACACACAAATTCTAGAGTCACCTCTGGTCCACCTTTATGGCAATATCTCGAAAAGGCGTCCACCTATAGAACTAAGGCCCACTCCCTATTAAAATACTCATTTACACCTTTCATTTGATACAATTATCGTACAAGAAAATTCTAGAGTCACCCGTGGTCCACCTTTATGGTGATATCCACCACCTATAGAACTAAGGCCCACTCCCTTTTAAAATACTCATTTACACCTTTCATTTGATACAATTATCGTACAGACAAATTCTAGAGTCACCCCTGGTCCACCTTTATGGCGATATCTCGAAAAGGCGTCCACCTATAGAACTAAGGCCCATTCCCTTTTAAAATATTCATTTACACCTTTCATTTGATACCCATATCGTACAGACAAATTCTAGAGTCACCCTGGTCCACCTTTATGGCGATATCTCGAAAAGGCGTCCACCTATAGAACTAAGGCGCACTCCCTTTTAAAATACTCATTTACACCTTTCATTTGATACAGTTATCGTACAGACAAATTCTAGAGTCACCCCTGGTCCACCTTTATAGCGATATCTCGAAAAGGCGTCCACCTATAGAACTAAGGCCCATTCCCTTTTAAAATATTCATTTACACCTTTCATTTGATACCCATATCGTACAAACAAATTCTAGAGTCACCCCTGGCCCACCTTTATGGTGATATCCACCACCTATAACTAAGGCCCACTCCCTTTTAAAATACACATTAACACCTTTCATTTGATACCCATATCGTACAAACAAATTCTAGATTCACCGTTGTCCACATTTATGGGGATATATCTCTAAAAGGCGTCCACCTATAGAACTAAGGCCCACTTCCTTTTAAAATACTCACAAACACCTTTCATTTGATACCCATATCGTACAAACAAATCCTAGAGTCACCCGTGATCCACCTTTATGTCGATATCTCGAAAAGGCGTCCACCTATAGAACTAAGGCCCACGCCCTTCTAACATACTCATTAACACCTTTCTTATAATACCCATATCGTACACACAAATTCTAGAGTCACCTCTGGTCCACCTTTATGGCAATATCTCGAAAAGGCGTCCACCTATAGAACTAAGGCCCACTCCCTATTAAAATACTCATTTACACCTTTCATTTGATACAATTATCGTACAAGAAAATTCTAGAGTCACCCGTGGTCCACCTTTATGGTGATATCCACCACCTATAGAACTAAGGCCCACTCCCTTTTAAAATACTCATTTACACCTTTCATTTGATACAATTATCGTACAGACAAATTCTAGAGTCACCCCTGGTCCACCTTTATGGCGATATCTCGAAAAGGCGTCCACCTATAGAACTAAGGCCCATTCCCTTTTAAAATATTCATTTACACCTTTCATTTGATACCCATATCGTACAAACAAATTCTAGAGTCACCCCTGGCCCACCTTTATGGTGATATCCACCACCTATAACTAAGGCCCACTCCCTTTTAAAATACACATTAACACCTTTCATTTGATACCCATATCGTACAAACAAATTCTAGATTCACCCTTGTCCACATTTATGGGGATATATCTCTAAAAGGCGTCCACCTATAGAACTAAGGCCCACTTCCTTTTAAAATACTCACTAACACCTTTCATTTGATACCCATATCGTACAAACAAATCCTAGAGTCACCCGTGATCCACCTTTATGTCGATATCTCGAAAAGGCGTCCACCTATAGAACTAAGGCCCACGCCCTTCTAACATACTCATTAACACCTTTCTTATAATACCCATATCGTACACACAAATTCTAGAGTCACCTCTGGTCCACCTTTATGGCAATATCTCGAAAAGGCGTCCACCTATAGAACTAAGGCCCACTCCCTATTAAAATACTCATTTACACCTTTCATTTGATACAATTATCGTACAAGAAAATTCTAGAGTCACCCGTGGTCCACCTTTATGGTGATATCCACCACCTATAGAACTAAGGCCCACTCCCTTTTAAAATACTCATTTACACCTTTCATTTGATACAATTATCGTACAGACAAATTCTAGAGTCACCCCTGGTCCACCTTTATGGCGATATCTCGAAAAGGCGTCCACCTATAGAACTAAGGCCCATTCCCTTTTAAAATATTCATTTACACCTTTCATTTGATACCCATATCGTACAGACAAATTCTAGAGTCACCCTGGTCCACCTTTATGGCGATATCTCGAAAAGGCGTCCACCTATAGAACTAAGGCGCACTCCCTTTTAAAATACTCATTTACACCTTTCATTTGATACAGTTATCGTACAGACAAATTCTAGAGTCACCCCTGGTCCACCTTTATAGCGATATCTCGAAAAGGCGTCCACCTATAGAACTAAGGCCCATTCCCTTTTAAAATATTCATTTACACCTTTCATTTGATACCCATATCGTACAAACAAATTCTAGAGTCACCCCTGGCCCACCTTTATGGTGATATCCACCACCTATAACTAAGGCCCACTCCCTTTTAAAATACACATTAACACCTTTCATTTGATACCCATATCGTACAAACAAATTCTAGATTCACCGTTGTCCACATTTATGGGGATATATCTCTAAAAGGCGTCCACCTATAGAACTAAGGCCCACTTCCTTTTAAAATACTCACAAACACCTTTCATTTGATACCCATATCGTACAAACAAATCCTAGAGTCACCCGTGATCCACCTTTATGTCGATATCTCGAAAAGGCGTCCACCTATAGAACTAAGGCCCACGCCCTTCTAACATACTCATTAACACCTTTCTTATTATACCCATATCGTACAAACAAATTTTAGAGTCACCCTTGTCCACCTTTATGGGGATATATCTCTAAAAGGCGTCCACCTATAGAACTAAGGCCCACTTCCTTTTAAAATACTCACTAACACCTTTCATTTGATACCCATATCGTACCAACAAATTCTAGAGTCACCCCTGGTCCACCTTTATGGTGATATCCACCACCTATAGAACTAAGGCCCACACCCTTTTAAAATACTCATTAACACCTTTCTTATAATACCCATATTGTACACACAAATTCTAGAGTCACCTCTGGTCCACCTTTATGGCAATATCTCGAAAAGGCGTCCACCTATAGAACTAAGGCCCACTCCCTATTAAAATACTCATTTACACCTTTCATTTGATACAATTATCGTACAAGAAAATTCTAGAGTCACCCGTGGTCCACCTTTATGGTGATATCCACCACCTATAGAACTAAGGCCCACTCCCTTTTAAAATACTCATTTACACCTTTCATTTGATACAATTATCGTACAGACAAATTCTAGAGTCACCCCTCGTCCACCTTTATGGCGATATCTCGAAAAGGCGTCCACCTATAGAACTAAGGCCCATTCCCTTTTAAAATATTCATTTACACCTTTCATTTGATACCCATATCGTACAAACAAATTCTAGAGTCACCCCTGGCCCACCTTTATGGTGATATCCACCACCTATAACTAAGGCCCACTCCCTTTTAAAATACACATTAACACCTTTCATTTGATACAATTATCGTACAAACAAATTCTAGATTCACCCTTGTCCACATTTATGGGGATATATCTCTAAAAGGCGTCCACCTATAGAACTAAGGCCCACTTCCTTTTAAAATACTCACTAACACCTTTCATTTGATACCCATATCGTACCAACAAATTCTAGAGTCACCCCTGGTCCACCTTTATGGTGATATCCACCACCTATAGAACTAAGGCCCACACCCTTTTAAAATACTCATTAACACCTTTCTTATAATACCCATATCGTACACACAAATTCTAGAGTCACCTCTGGTCCACCTTTATGGCAATATCTCGAAAAGGCGTCCACCTATAGAACTAAGGCCCACTCCCTATTAAAATACTCATTTACACCTTTCATTTGATACAATTATCGTACAAGAAAATTCTAGAGTCACCCGTGGTCCACCTTTATGGTGATATCCACCACCTATAGAACTAAGGCCCACTCCCTTTTAAAATACTCATTTACACCTTTCATTTGATACCCATATCGTACAAACAAATTCTAGAGTCACCCCTGGCCCACCTTTATGGTGATATCCACCACCTATAACTAAGGCCCACTCCCTTTTAAAATACACATTAACACCTTTCATTTGATACCCATATCGTACAAACAAATTCTAGATTCACCCTTGTCCACATTTATGGGGATATATCTCTAAAAGGCGTCCACCTATAGAACTAAGGCCCACTTCCTTTTAAAATACTCACTAACACCTTTCATTTGATACCCATATCGTACCAACAAATTCTAGAGTCACCCCTGGTCCACGTTTATGGCGATATCTCGAAAAGGCGTCCACCTATAGAACTAAGGCCCATTCCCTTTTAAAATATTCATTTACACCTTTCATTTGATACCCTTATCGTACAAAAAAATTCTAGAGTCACCCGTGGTCCACCTTTATGGTGATATCCACCACCTATAGAACTAAGGCCCACTTCCTTTTAAAATACTCACTAACACCTTTCATTTGATACCCATATCGTACAGACAAATTCTAGAGTCACCCTGGTCCACCTTTATGGCGATATCTCGAAAAGGCGTCCACCTATAGAACTAAGGCCCACTCCCTTTTAAAATACTCATTTACACCTTTCATTTGATACCCATATCGTACAAAAAAATTCTAGAGTCACCCCTGGTCCACGTTTATGGCGATATCTCGAAAAGGCGTCCACCCATGGAACTAAGTCCCACTCCCTTTTAAAATACTCATTTACACCTTTCATTTGATACCCATATCGTACAAAAAAATTCTAGAGTCACCCCTGGTCCACCTTTATGGTGATATCCACCACCTATAGAACTAAGGCCCACTTCCTTTTAAAATACTCATTAACACCTTTCATTTGATACCCATATCGTACCAACAAATTCTAGAGTCACCCCTGGTCCACCTTTATGGCGATATCTCGAAAAGGCGTCCACCTATAGAACTAAGGCCCACTCCCTTTTAAAATACTCATTTAAACCTTTCATTTGATACCCATATCGTACAAACACTTTCCAGGGTTACCCTAGGTTCATTTTCCTACATGGTGATTTTCCCTTATTTTGTCTCCATAGCTCTCAGCTGAGTATGTAATGTTCAGTTACACCCGAACTTAGCCTTCCTTACTTGTGTTTTTTTTTTTTGGAATCGATGTGTTTGGAATTCAGTTTTAAAACTGCATTAAAATAAAATTTTTCAAAAAAAAGTGACTTAGCACATTTTCACACTAAGCTAACGATATATTCTTTTTTCGCGTTTGAGCCGGTGTAGGTTTTCTTTAAAACATCGCCACCCGGCTAGGATGTGGAATTGGAAAATTGTGTCATCCAGAGAATTAAGTCTCGCGCGCACTAGTGTGTTCCGTTGTTCTTTTTTAGAAATACTCCAGCTCAGCTGCTAGTTTTTTGTGCAGATGGCTAAAAAAATTCCTTCTTGAAAATCATCGCTGCTACATTTGCAAATATGTCGATTGAATGATTTCCTGCTAGTACTAGCGCTACCTCGTCTGAGACGATTCTAAGCGCACTGCATACTTGGAGCTCGTAGGCAATACGTTGACTTGGTGCCAAATAAGAGTACCATATAATATTTGGCTCTTTACAACCCCGGTCAAAAATTGGCGCCGTCTTTGTTTTTGGTCCTCATGCATCTCGCATTATTCTGTGTGATACTTCCCATACTCTTTGTTGGTTTAAGACCAATGTGCATCAATTTCATTGCAGCTCAAAAATCCTATTACAGTATTATATCCTTGCTCTACATAGTAGAACTTGTCTACTTTTTTGTTACATTGAAACCAAGTTTTGAATTGTATTCAAGCCAAAAAAGCAAAAGCGCACTTATACTGAGTATATGTATGTAATTGAGTTGTATCTCGGACTTTAGCAAACAAATTTCAGTGGTAACAAGAACCGCAAGTGTTTGCACCGAAATGTGAAAAAACCAAAAGGGCTATCAGGTACACCTACATATGTACTCTACTGTATTTATATTTACTGCGGTTAATACAATTCAACGAAGTGTACTTGAAATTTTATTGACATTACGCTCGAAATGCAGCTGAAGCAGCAACGAGAGTTTTACTTTTGGTCAGGCAAAGCAACATTGGTGGCAAGACTTAGATGTCTCGTTTATCTGCAAAAATGGAATTCAGCAAAAGATCTCTTACGCATACGCAATTCATACCGTGTGCACTGCACTCTTTATTTGAAATAAACATTTGAATCGTACCTTTTTCAAGTGCAGTGTTAGGAATTGCATAATTTGTCGTTGTATGTGCATTAAGGGTGCTTCAAATAAATAGAGGTTTGACCTTTGGTTTGTTTGAAAAATTGTTCATCTTCTTTCTTTATACCGCACTTTCTTGATCTTTTCTACTTTGTCCTCATCTCACTGCACTTTTATCTCTACACATTGCTCTTATACTTCCCCAACCACTACCACTCTCTATCCCTACACCAAATATACCTGCCGTGTTGAGGCATCCATTATATTGGGAACTAATTTTTTTGCCATATACATAAAACCGATTTCAAAACTTTTCGAAATATTTTTTCACTTATTTCATAAGCATTTTATTTTTTTGGTATTAAAAAAAATGAAAATATCAAACAAACAATTTTTTTTGTGTTTACTTTGGTCTGGCATTTCCACAAATTTTAAGAGAGTGATTTTAATATTTTTTAAAAATCAAAAAAACATTATGGCCGGTAAGAAGAATAAATGGTTTTACCTGGTAATATTTATACCATGCATATCATCATTCAAAATGGTGTACCCCATGGGAGTGTGCTGGGTCCCTTAATATTTGTTATCTTTATTAATGACATACGTCATTGTTTCAGTTATGCTGAATTCTTATTGTATGCTGATGACTTGAAGATTTTTGCATCAATCTCGACACAATCTGAGTCCACTATGCTCCAAGCTGATCTTGATAACGTAATGGACTGGTATAGACAGAATCGTCTGCTTTTAAATATAAGTAAATGTTTTAGTATTACCTTTGCTAAAACTTGAAATGTTCTTCCTATTTCTTATCATATTGGGGACTTTACGCTGAGGGTTGTTTATGAAATATCAGATCTTGGTGTAGTTTTTGATGCGAAGTTTCTATTTCACAATCAGATTAATTATGTCATTGCGAAGTCTTAGGCCACAATCGCGTTCATTCGCCGTTTTAGTATGGACTTTAGTGATCCTTATACTTTAAAATTTTAAATATTTTAAAATATTTTTGCAATTTGCCGTACGGTCTTTGCGTTTTCACGATCCTGTTCCAACATACATTTCTAGGTGTCTTTTAATTAACCAGAAATCTATAGTGAGTAGAAGATCAATGCTATCATTGACATTTTTATATGATATCATCAATGGTACGATTGACTCGCCCTATCTTTTGGAACGTATACGGTTCAATGTACCATCGCGAACCTTTCGATGTTACGATTTTTTCTGATTATGCTTCTAATTCTCCAATTGCTAGGGCAATGAGAGAGTTTAATTTGCTGTATTCTATAGATATTGATTTTTCATTAAATAAATTTAGGTTTAAACTGCTATTGAATGAAATAATTTGAATACTTAATATTTATTAGTTAAGATACATTTGTAAATAGTCTGTAAGGAGGTTCGGATTATCTTAGACTATAATATGAATAAATAAATAAAATTAAAAGAACCCTTCAATTTTACCAACATCAAAAAGAAATAAGTCTGATTAACATTATATAGTATGAAGTGAATAAGATTGTATGGGTGATTACGCTAATGTAAGCACTTGGTTTCGTGGCTGTGGATTTGTTTAAAATTTGGCTAATATTTCACTGGTGCAATCTACGTTCAAAACAGCGGGTGTTATGCGGCAGTTACTCACGAACGTACGTACCAAAAACGTGTCAGCTGACACGACCTATCTAATGAGTGTGCAATGTAAACGAAAACTCACCGACGTGCAACGCCCGTACGTACGTAGCCCGGAACGTAGAAATCAACACAATTTTGATTTTTTCCGTAAGAACGTGTCAGCTGATCGCTCTTTCACTATACAGATTTGCCTAGTAAACTTTTGTGCGCTAATTTTTGACCGTTTGCAATTTTATGCAAAAACGCCTAATTAAAGTTTGAAAAATTGTGAAAATAATTCGAAATAATTATGTAAAAGTGCAGATTATAAATATGTAATCTATTTATACTTATTTAATATTTATTCCGGCCTTTTACAATATCAAAAATTAAATTGGAACAAGTAAGGAAGTTTAAGTTCGGGTGTAACCGAACATTACATACTCAGTTGAGAGCTATGGTGACAACATAAGGGAAAATAACCATGTAGGAAAATGAACCGAGGGAAACCCTGGAATGTGTTTGTATGACATGTGTATCAAATGAAAGGCATTAAAGAGTATTTTATGAGAGAGTGGGCCATAGTTCTATAGGTGGACGCCGTTTAGGGATATAGCCATAAAGGTGGATCAGGGTTGACTCTAGAATGCGTTTGTACGATATGGGTATCAAATGAAAGGTATTAATGAGTATTTTAAAAAGGGCGTGGACCTAAGTTCTATAGATGGACGCCTTTTCGAGATATCGCCGTAAAGATGGACCAGGGGTGACTCTAGAATGCGTTTGTACGATATGGGTATCAAATGAAAGGTGTTAATGAGTATTTTAAAAGGGAGTAATCCTTAGTTCCATAGGTGGACGCCGTTTCAAGATATCGCCATAAAGGTGGACCAGGGGTGACCCTAGAATTTGTTTGCACAATATGGGCATCAAACGAAAGGTGTTAATGAGTATTTTAAAAGGGAGTGGGCCTTAGTTCTATAGGTGGACGCCGTTTCGAGATATCGCCATAAAGGTGGGCCAGGGGTGACTCTAGAATTCGTTTGCGCAATATGGGTATCAAACGAAAGGAGTTAATGAGTATTTTAAGAGGGAGTGGGCCTTAGTTCTATAGGTGGACGCATTTTCGAGGTATCGCAATACAGGTGGACCAGGGGTGACCCTAGACTTTGTTTGTACGATATGGGTATCAAATGAAAGGTGTTAATTAGTATTTTTAAAAGGGAGTGGGCCTTCGTTTTATAGGTGTTCGCCTTTTCGAGATATCGCCATAAAGGTGGACCAGGGGTGACTCCAGAATTTGTTTGTACGATATGGGTATCAAATGAAAGGTGCTAATGAGTATTTTAAAAGGGTGTGGGGCTTAGTTCTATAGGTGGATGCCCTTTCGAGATATCGCCATAAAGGTTCTAGAATTTTTGTGTACGATATGGGTATCAAATGAAAGGTGTTAATGAGTATTTTAAAAGGGAGTGGGCCTTAGTTCTATAGGTGGACGCCGTTTCGAGATATCGCCATAAAGGTGGGCCAGGGGTGACTCTAGAATTCGTTTGTGCAATATGGGTATCAAACGAAAGGAGCTAATGAGTATTTTAAGAGGGAGTGGGCCTTAGTTCTATAGGTGGACGCATTTTCGAGGTATCGCAATAAAGGTGGACCAGAGGTGACTCTAGAATTCGTTTGTGCAATATGGGTATCAAACGAAAGGAGTTACTGAGTATTTTAAGAGGGAGTCGGCCTTCGTTTTATAGGTGTTCGCCTTTTCGAGATATCGCTATAAAGGTGGACCAGGGGTGACCCTAGAATTTGTCTGCACAATATGGGCATCAAACGAAAGGTGTTAATGAGTATTTTAAGAGGGAGTGGGCCTTAGTTCTATAGGTGGACGCATTTTCGAGGTATCGCAATAAAGGTGGACCAGAGGTGACTCTAGACTTCGTTTGTGCAATATGGGTATCAAACGAAAGGAGTTACTGAGTATTTTAAGAGGGAGTCGGCCTTCGTTTTATAGGTGTTCGCCTTTTCGAGATATCGCTATAAAGGTGGACCAGGGGTGACCCTAGAATTTGTCTGCACAATATGGGCATCAAACGAAAGGTGTTAATGAGTATTTTAAAAGGGAGTGGGCCTTAGTTCTATAAGTGGACGCCGTTTCGAGATATCGCCATAAAGGTGGACCAGGGGTGACTCTAGAATTCTTTTGTGCAATATGGGTATCAAACGAAAGAAGTTAATGAGTATTTTAAGAGGGAGTGGGCCTTAGTTCTATAGGTGGACGCCTTTTCGAGATATCGCCATAAAGATGGACCAGGTGTGACTCTAGAATGCGTTTGTACGATATGGGTATCAAATGAAAGGTGTTAATGAGTATTTTAAAAGGGAGTAAATCTTAGTTCCATAGGTGGACGCCGTTTCGAGATATCGCCATAAAGGTGGGCCAGGGGTGACTCTAGAATTCGTTTGTGCAATATGGGTATCAGACGAAAGGAGTTAATGAGTATTTTAAGAGGGAGTGGGCCTTTCTGGACCAGGGGTGACTCTAGACTTTGTTTGTACGATATGGGTATCAAATGAAAGGTGTTAATGAGTATTTTTAAAAGGGAGTGGGCCTTCGTTCTATAGGTGTTCGCCTTTTCGAAATATCGCCATAAAGGTGGACCAGGGGTGACTCTAGAATGAGTTTGTAAGATATGGGTATCAAATTAAAGGGATTAATGAGAGTTTTAAAAGGGAGTGGTGGTAGTTGTATATGTGACGGCGTTTTCCAGATATCGACCAAAATGTGGACCAGGGTGACCCAGAAAATCATCTGTTGGATACCGCTAATTTATTTATATATGTAATACCTGCCAAGATTTTAAGGGTTTTTTATTTCGCCCTGCAGAACTTTTTCATTTTCTTCTACTGAATATGGTAGGTGTCACAACCATTTTATAAAGTTTTTTTTAAAGTTATATTTCGCGTCAATAAAACAATCCTTACCTTACCATGTTTCATCCCTTTTTTCGTATATGGTATAGAATTATGGCATTTTTTTCATTTTTCGCAATTTTCGATATCGAAAAAGTGGGCGTGGTTATAGTCGGATTTCGTTCATTTTTCATACCAAGATAAAGTGCGTTCAGATAAGTACGTGAACTAAGTTTAGTAAAGATATATCGATTTTTGCTCAAGTTATCGTGTTAACGGCCATGCGGAAGGACAGACGGACGACTGTGTATAAAAACTGGGCGTGGCATCAACCGATTTCGCCCATTTTCACAGAAAACAGTTAAAGCCATAAAATCTACGCCCCTACCAAATTTCAAAAGGATTGGTTAGTTTTTGTTCGACTTATGGCGTTAAAAGTATCCTAGACAAATTAAATGAAGAAGGGCGGAGCCACGCCCATTTTTAAATTTTCTTTTATTTTTGTATTTTGTTGCACCATATCATTACTGGAGTTGAATCTTGACATAATTTACTTATATACTGTAAAGATATTAAATTTTTTGTTAAAATTTTACTTAAAAAAAAATTTTTTTTTTAAAAGTGGGCGTGGTCCTTCTCCGATTTTGCTAATTTTTATTAAGCGTATATATAGTAATAAGAGTAACGTTTCTGCCAAATTTCATTATGATATCTTCAACGGCTGCCAAATTACAGCTTGCAAAATTTTAAATTACCTTCTTTTAAAAGTGGGCGGTGCCACGCCCATTGTCCAAAATTTTACTAATTTTCTATTTTGTGTCATAAGTTCAACTCATCTACCAAGTTTCGTCGCTTTATCGGTCTTTTGTAATGAATTATCGCACTTTTTCGGTTTTTCGAAATTTTCGATATCGAAAAAGTGGGCGTGGTTATAGTCCGATATCGTTCATTTTAAATAGCGATCTGAGATGAGTGCTCAGGAACCTACATACCAAATTTCATCAAGATACCTCAAAATTTACTCAAGTTATCGTGTTAACGGACGGACGGACGGACGGACGGACGGACATGGCTCAATCAAATTTTTTTTCGATCCTGATTATTTTGATATATGGAAGTCTATATCTATCTCGATTCCTTTATATATGTACAACCAACCGTTATCCAATCAAACTTAATATACTCTCTGAGCTCTGCTCAACTGAGTATAAAAAGTTGATGTTTCCATAAGCATGCATGCAAAATGGTCAATGGCAACAATGCTTATCTGTAAACAATACACACACAAATATGTTATGTACATGTACACAGACGCACACATTGATTCCTACGGGCTTGAGAGTTCGGTCAAACGTGTTTCGTACGACAAACGTCCGTACGTACGGCACACGTCGGTGGGTAACTGCCGCATTACTCATATTAGTGATGGACGATATGGCGATTTTGAGCTATCAGTGAAAATAGATATGGCTATTTTTGAATATCGGCTATTTTTTATAGCTATAGCGATCGCTTTATTTAAACAAGCGATTCCATACAGAAGAGCGATTTTGAGCTATCAGTGAATATAGGTATGGCTATTTTTTACAGCTATGGCGATCGCTTTAATTTATCTTTAATAAGCGAATCTGCAATTATTTGTATACTTGTATATAAAAAATGAATGTTTAAGTCTTTTTACCAGAGTGGATTGAATGTTATACATTAATTTATACTAAATTAAATTTTATTAGAATATATGAACCAAAATTGGAATAAAAAGAAAAAAGTATGTACCTTTAATTGTAAACTAATGTAATGTGAAATTCTAATTTTCTGAGATGTTATGATATATATTATTAACTGGCTGACGACAATATGTTCAGACTCGTATTACACTCAATGAGATGAAACTAGCTGAAATAAATGTATATGCATCTTTGTTTTATAAATTTTGTTAATTGAAAATGCTTTGATTTTTAAATGTAAGATGAATCAACCCAAAATAAATCTGTATATATAACACCATAAAACATGATTTATTTACTGTATTATACTACACCGATGTATTCAGAAATACTCCGTATGAATTTATTCTGAAAGTTGTATATGGCTGCATAAATTTGTACAGTAAAGTGAATCAATTTTTAATGAAAAATACAGAGGAAAAATATAGCAAATTCTTCAAACTATTACAAAAATATTCTTTAGCAGAAAATTAGCCAACCACTGCAGTGCCCTAGAAATTAGCCGGAGAATTCAACCATATACAAACCATATGACAAATCTTGAATTGCATTCTCCCAAAAACCTTAAATTTTGAGTTAATCTGTTTACAATAAGACGAGTGATATATGTTTCTATAATTGTTTTATTTTACCACCAAAAACACAAATTTTATAAAACTGTTAACGGCTACTGCCTAGAAGTATGAACTTATGAATAACACAGGCAATCAATCTTAGGCCAAGTCTAAAGACCCATGTCTATTTGGCGTCACATAGTGTCATCATCATCATCATCCTCCTCAACTCCTATTGGAGCATAGGGCCTCGACCACCGACTTAAATCTTATTCTGTTAGGTGCAGTTCTTGTGATGTCATTCCACGTATATCCTGCGTCTTCGAGTTCTTTATCCACAGTTCTGCGCCAAGTTTTCGCAGGTGCACCAGGTCGTCGGCTTCCTTGTGGATTCCATCGCAATGCTTGTCTGGCTATATTTACTGGAGGTCTTCTGAGAGTGTGACCAATCCACGACCATTTACGCTTGGTTATTTCTGTGGTAGCCTTAGGTTGATTTGTTCTAGACCATAAGTCGTCATTTGAAATTCTTTCCGGCCATCGAATTTTCAGGATTCGGCGCAGACATTTATTAATAAAAACTTGTAGACGTTTCTGAATTGAAGTTGAGCTTTTCCACGTCTCGCAAGCATAAAACAGTACTGATTTAACATTCGAATTAAACAGTCGAAGCTTCGTTTTTAAAGATATTTGGCTGGACCTCCACACGTTTGCCAGTTGCCCAAAAACCATTCTTGCTTTGTTTATGCGAGACTGAACGTCCTCATCTGCACCGCTCTTATTTGAGACAATACTACCAAGATAAACAACGGACTCTACACCTTCGATTTCATTTTCGTCAACCGTAAGCGTCAATGGCCTTGATGAAATACTATAGCCGCATCTTATGACTTTGGTTTTCGCTGTATTGATGCTTAGTCCGGCCTCCTTTGCATGTGTGTTGACAGCTTCTAAATTGTGTTGAAGGTCAGTACTTCTGTGGCTTAGCAGACAGACATCGTCTGCATATTCTAAATCCCCTAGCTGAGTGAAAGGCGTCCACTGTACACCGTGTCCACCATTTTCTGCGTTCCTCATAATCTCGTCTAATGCCAAGATAAACAAGAGCGGGGAGAGTATGCATCCCTGTCGCACCCCGCTTTTAATTTCGAAGGGTTCTGAGAGGCGCCCATCGTGACTGACCCGGCACTTAAATTCGGCATACATTGCCTTTATAATGTTGATTATTTTATTGGGCATCCCTCGTTTTCGTAGTATTTCCCAAATATATTTCCTGTCGAGACTATCAAAAGCCTTTTTAAAGTCGATAAAAAGTAAATAAGCTGATGTTCTGTATTCACAGCATTGTTCAACAATGATTCGGACGGTATTTATTAGATCAACACAGGATCGGTTTTGTCTAAAGCCAAACTGATTTTCTCTTAGAGTTCGATACACCGCCTCTTCAATTCGGGACACAATTCGGTCACATAGTGTAATTAAAAACAAAAAAAATTCAATCATTCCATTTCTTTTATACATTTCATGAAATTAAAGTTTTAAAATTAACTTATATTGCTTGTTTAATATTTTGACAAATATTAATTATTTTATTATAAATACTTAAATATAAAATCAAAATATTACGAATTTTATATTTTATGATTGGCGTTCAAAAAGATAAGCATTTTAGCCTTTTCATCATCTAAGTGCATTCTTCTCTCGCTTAAAAAAGAGAAAAAAGTCTTTCACAGGGAACCGATGTTCCTAAACACCCCAACTTTTCGCGAGCTATATGAGATAGATTGGGATACTTGTAATTGTTTTTCTGCCACCATAAAAAAGGATCAGCTTTTCGTGCAATTACAGTTTCTTCTATATACCTCTGCACTTCGATAATTGCTCTTGAATGAGTTGTGCCTTGCGGTCTCTTTGATCTTTGCGTTGATTATTTTTGAGTTCGATCTTTCGCTTCTTTGTAAAAATTACCCAAACCACGTGGCTGCTTTTCTAGCCGACTTCACAATGTCGTCGTTCTAGTTGTTGCACAAGTTTGCTTTGTTCCGTTCGCTGTTTCGGAAAGTAAAGCACACAGATGAGCAATGATGAACGATATCTCACTATCGATGATTTCATCGCTGCTATTAGTATTAGAATTCCATGCTGAAGGAAAATCGCCAATCGCTATAATCGCTATAATCGCTATTGGCGATATTCTGCCAGAGGTGATTGTCATTCAAAAGAATCGAATGAAGGAAAATAGCCAATCACTGATATATTTGGATTGCAATAGCTATAGCTATTAGCGATTTGTCAATAGCGGCGATGCAATCACCAATAGCGAAATATCGAGCCATCACTAACTCATATGCATGTCATATGTACGGAGGTATGTAAGCACACGCATAAATATATGATATTTATTCTATTTTTGCTTCTATAATGACGAGACAAAAAAAACAAGTGAAGAAGAGGAAACCTCGTGTGTGGATTCATTAGGTACAATTTTAAAATTTATTTACATTTAATGATATTGTTAGATACTGTTATTGTGAAATAATTTCACCAGAGAACGTGGCTTTGAGGTTTTAGGGCACTTTCAATCAGAAACACAATTGCAGCCCTTACAAAATCAAAATATCTGCGCGCATTAATATGAATTTTTGCAGTACGGAAATTAATTTAAATTAAGATAAAAATGTTTTTAGAACGTAACAGTAAAATGAATGCTTGATTGCGTGCATGTACCAAGTAGAGAAAGCTTAAAGTTGTGTGCTGGTAAAACACGGGTTCGAATTCTATCTTATTTATAAATTAACACCAAGCGTTTTAACTATTTTAAATCAACCTCGTACCAGTTTATGTACTAGCCTGTGTACTGTTAGTTAATATTAGTGATATATGAGTTGATATTACTAAACCCATTCATTGGAAAAATACTAAAATTTTGGTTCATTATTGTAGACCTAGGCGTTATCAATGTTTACTATGTACTTTGGGTACTTCACCTAATTATATTAATGTCAGAGCATTACATCAATTCAAATACTCTTGTGTGGTAAGTATTAATGGTAAGCTATTAGATTCTAAATGTGAAAGCATTGTACTATGTACTTAATTCGCAATTTCAGTAGAAGAATTCCGTGCTAGATATAGTGAGAGTTGGTTGAGCTTGAGCAGATAGAGCCACGCCATGACTAGGGCTTCAAATGTAGGGAAGAGCAAAGGTTTTAAGAAAATACGTATTTCTGCATATAAATAGATTAAACCGTGAACTGTTTGTACCTCTCAGTTGAGCTGATAAAATCCATTTCCGCATCAGGAAAACATGCAGCTCCTGCAAGAAGATTAAGCCGGCTAACATCGTAAAAGCAACAATTTGCTGGCTAAAATTCCTCTCGAATGCCTATTCACATAAGAGTACTTCTGTTACATTATTCTTCTTTGCAAAGTTATAACAATGAAACTTTGTGAATATCAACAACACATACATATAATGGAAAAACAAGTTTCTAAAATTTTGATGTTGCTTTGCCCGGGGTCTGAACCCAGGATCTTCGGTGTGGATGGCGGAGCATGCTACCATCAAACCACGGTGGCCTTTTTAACATTATTTATACCGATCCAGTCCATTTTTACCAGAAATATTTCATGCTATGAGGATAATATATGCATTCAATCTTATTACGATCCGTTAGTTTTTTTAAAATTTTGTTTATTTTGTTATAACTCCACTTTGAAAATGAAACAGCATTGATATAAAACTCTTTTGCTTCTAGTATTTTCCAAGAGGACGGAGGTACGTTAACCTAGTTCCTGCTTCTTGATAGGTTTGTTTTTCAGTTTGGTCGTTAAATAAACTTCTGGTAACATTGCGCACTCATTCAGTCTATGTGAGGTCCTCATGGACGGGCCAGTTCAAGCTAACCTAACCTAGGGGTCTCTATATCAGTCCTACCATCAAATTTCAACATTCTAGGTGCATTGTTTACTTAATAATCAGATCTTTGTGTTTTCCACAATATCATTTTCAATATCAATTCATTGTGGGTCCAGATAAGGCTGTATACTGAATTTGGTGCAGATATCTCAGTATTTTCCCAAGTTATCCAGCTCAATTCTAAACAAAAATTCCGTGCTAGTTTCTTCCCTTCTCCCATTCCTCGTATTCTAAATAAAAATTCCTTGTGAGTTTTGTCACTTCTCCCTTTGCTCCTATTCTGAACAATGTTCGAAAAAGCGGAAACCGATTATGGGAGAAATGTAGGTATTATGAATGTCAGGGAGAGGGAGATTTCTCTGCCATTTACTAGTTTTTTCACTTGTTAAATAAAAGGGAATGCATCAAAGTAGTTAAACGAAATTGGTTCTTTTAAAAAGAACACTTATTTGTACAAATTTGCGCTAAAATACGTAGGCACATTCTACCTTAATATTCTTTATTTTAAGTCGAAAAGTATATCATAAGCAACGGGAGAGCTCTTGGTGTATTTTATGCAGCCACATAGAAATTGCGCAAGGATTTTTTAAGGCTTGAATAGATTTTGGCATATGGCGAAAGGCGAATTGGCCGCCAGAAAATTGCTTTGCTGAATGGAGGCAGGCAACTCCGGCGGGTTTGTGTTATCCCGCCGCCTTCTTCTTCTTATGCTCCTCTGTTGATGTTCCTGTGGCTCCAATTCATTACTCATTTCAGTGAATACTACCTGAAATGCAATACTGTGCATTTTTTTATATTTTATTTCTTAATTTCAAGCAAATTCGCAACAATAATTAAACTCTTATATTTTTTAAACAAAATAAGAAATACGCAATGAAATTTCAATTGAGAAAACAGCTGACTTCGGAAATTCGAAATTCCTATTCCCCAATTATTGCTCTCCCTAGGAGAAAAGAATTGGAGGAATTTTTCCACGAGAATAAAAAAATCCGCCAGAACAAAATTACGAGGGAATATTTAGAATTGGGATAATATTGTTAATGGACGGATGGACAACGCTTAGTAATTTTTTTTTTCGATCCTGATGATTATGATATATGGAAGCCTCTATCTATCTCGATTTCGTTATACCTGTACAACCAACCGTTATCCAATCAAAGTTAATATAGTCTGTGTGCAAATTACGCTGAGTATAAATATTATACAGTTCTAGGATCCTCTCAACACAACAGAAAATGAGCGGTCTCTCGCATTTTTTTCGTATGGCAAACGACCAACGTGAATAAATAAATATTACATAACTGGTTGTTTAGTTAGGAAATGCTGTTTATGGCATGAGGTGGCCTAGAAAATTTAACGTGGTTATATCAAGTTGTTCCAACTTAGTCGGGGTAGTACACTCATAGTACTTGTTATCGAACTTCGTTATCGTTATCCGACAAATGACCATCAACACACATAGCACTCATAAAAAAACATACGGAGAGTGTCTTTATGATTAAAGCAACAACAAGAATATAAACTTATTTTTTAATATTGCTTTCTTTGTAACTGGTTACATTCCACCCACAAATTTCAGTTAATTACCTGGAATATTTGCTGCCTCTTTTGGCTTCTTACTGCAGTATAAGTAAGTACGTATGTATGCATATCAGGTAATTGCTAAGTTGTTCCGATTCAAGGACTAATTTCCACATAACTATAAAATGAGTTATGACGTATGTACAAGTAAAGCTAATGTAAGGAATTGCTTTGGGATTCTATTTTTATTTGAAAAATTTCTATTTTTGTCTGACTAGATTGTTAATTACTCAAAGCAGAATGTGGTTAAAAACGTATAACCTTGAAAAGTGTATCTATGCACGCATTTTAATGCAGTAATAGTATATACTTTGGGGTGCACGTTGTTTTAAGTTTTGTGTAAGCTTCCTTCTTTCTACTCAGTTTTTTAAAAGTAATGTAACTTATGCGAGCTGCTTGTTAAATTTTGGGCACAAGTATAGATCGCCGTTTAGACCGTTTAGACGGTTAAGCGCCAATTAAGTAAGTAAGTGTAGATCGCTGACACCATCAAGAGTAGTGTTTCATAAATGGAAGAAATATATAAGTTGCTGCACTTAAGGATTTATCTTACGCTAATTATCTGGTAGAGTTACTAACCACTTTTACTTGCGATCTTGGGATTCAAGGGGTTGTGTAGCGCAATATATAGCTTCTCCAACCCAATTGTCAACCACAACTTCGAGCGGCGAATCCCGTTTCACTAACAGACGAGGCTCTGGCGACCCCAAGCTCCTCATGGAACTTGGGGGTGGGGAGGGAGGGATGGCCTGAAGGTTTAATGTGGCCATATAAATCGTTCCCGAGATGGTCGGGCCAGCACCTTAAAGGTGCTGTGTTACCGGAGCGTATCGGATCTGTATAAGACAAAGGACCATCACATCGATAACACTCCCCAAAGCCTTCCGGGAGTAACCTAATCGCTACAACAACAACAACAACTTGCGATCTTAACTTTGGCCGATTTTAAGTTGAACTTCAGATGATTCAATGCTAGACATTGTTGGTATATATATAAGACAGAACGTCATTGTAAAGAAAAGGTCGAGTTAAGTTCTTGTGCTACATTTGAATAATCCATAAATGTAGTAAGGCTAGCATCTTTTTAATATTCTCTCAAGTTTTTATGATAACAAATACCGTCCTATATGTCCTTTAAATGTACCCCATAAATGCATTATTAAGGATTCGAAATCTAGGTAATATTGAAATTGCTTTCGAGGTACCAACGTAATTTCAGTTATTTATTGTTATAAATATTCCATATATGTGTTAAAGCCCTCGTCAGCAGATTTCATTTGATTTCCATATTGTAAAAACGTTTTTGACAAATACCCAGGTCCATATTTTGAGTTTCAAGACCCTAGAGATCTAGGGGCCTAAAATGTATCACTAAATTAAAGCAACATCTGAGCTGATGTAATAGTAAAAAATGCACTCAATTTTACGCATTCCTTTCTAAGTGATGCGAGTTCAAACATAAAGCAGACAGACAGGCAAACATTTTAAAAACTGCTGATTTGGAAACAAGGGGCCCTTCAAGGTCCTCTTTTACAAATTTTTCTGAAATATCTTCAATGTACAGACATCGACTTGTTAGACTTTTATTATACGTATAGATTAAAAAACAGCATATTTTAATGAAAAATAAAATAAATAAATGTAAGGCGCGATAACCTCCGAAGAGATCTAAGGCCGAACTCCTTTGTAATAAGTTTTGGGAAATACTGATAATTATTTTGTAGCTTCTGTTAACGTTCGAATTTCTGAACTGTCGAATAAATAACGTTCGAATTTCTGAACTGTCGAATAAATAACTCATATATTGAGTATAACTAAACGTTCTTTATTTAGACTACTTTGCGAGTAGTATTTCTCAATTACAATAATCGCGTACTTCACTATAGCATGTTAAAATCAAAACTAATTCATGATTCCTCAGCATGCGCTGCTTTTACATGTACTCTCGGTTAGCTCCTTCGCCCATTTCTTCTAAAGTCTTGACGTTTCACGAACATGACTTCTTGAAGAGTTGTAACTCATAATCGGTTATTTAGCTATATACATATATATCTGTAGTTAATGTTTTTCTTCTTGCTATATGCATGTGTATGTGTGAGTAGCAGCTTCAGCTCTTAGCTCTCCTCTTCCTGTGAAATAATCTTTTCGCTTCAAGCTGCTGGTTTTGTGTGTGGAATATTCTTCGTTGCCTTCTATGTATGCGTATAAATGGCATACTGTCGTTGTGTTTCTTTACCCTACACCAGCCCACATAACATACCATTCTACATATTACGCTCACCCTTGCACTTACCTTACCATACCGTGAGAATAGGTGTTTAAACAACAAAAAAATTGGTAAATCACGGACACCTTAATCTACGTACATAAATGTGTAGCTGAGGTAAGTAAAGATACTATCCACTGTTCATATCATACTAAGACTTAAAAGATACATTTCATGAATTTTTAAGGATAAAGTATACAAGGTAAAAAAATTCGAAAGAATTTCAAATGATTTGTCTTCTATTTATTTACATTACGCAGTTTCTCTTGTAAGTATTTTTTACTATGTAAATAAAATACGACTATAACAAAATTTTTTTTCGATATCCACTGCTCTGATTTGTTTGCGTAGCTTATGCGCGTCTAAGCTTTACTAGTTTGTCGGGCATATATTTTGAAAGAGTCTTCATCTTTTATGTAATTGAATGGTAGTTCGGAGTGCCTGTTACACCTTTGTATTAATGGATTGTATTTTTTTGTGGCTCAGGCGGTGAAGATAAAACTATTTGAGTTCTTCAAATGTATCTTTGAATAGCGGCAAAGCTTATTACTCAACACAATATTTCCTGATATTCATATTAGAAAAAATTTTAAAATTACACGCTGCGATGGTTATATAAATGTGCTTCTGAATTTCACTTCCTCATCAGCTAGCTTTTCGCGTGCAGAGGTTTTAACTTGAGTACATCTGCATTCATACTGGTATAAATGCAGATGCCTCTATCTACGCGGCCATTTCAATACTCCCCTGCAACCCTAGAAATCTGTTTTTTAAAATGCTTCACAAGTCAGTTGCGACTCAAGAAGCGAAAAAACTCTTAAAAATTTTTGTCATTTAAACAAGGTAAACAAAATAATCTTACAATCGTTGTTTGCGGCTACTGTGGTATAGCAGTTAGTGTGTTTGCCTACCATAACAGAGATTCCAGATTAAAATACCACCTTAAGTAACTCCAAAACAACGAAGGATGGATGTCTCCTTAACCTTTCAAGTTTACTCACGTCGTAAAATTTTTGCGAGCATTTTTAGAACGTGGACATAGTAAATTACGACAATATTGAACAACCACTGGGTGTGACGTTCGATCAGGACCAATATTTTGGTAAGCATGTAGCAGCAGTTGTACCTAAACTCCACAGACGTCACAAAGCCTCAAGTCTCGAGCGCTTAGCACTTGGGCAAACACAAACAATGCGCATAACCACTTACAAATCAATTGGCTAGCCGCTTGTATGCTACGTGTTGCCTATATGGTAACAGAGCCTAAAACAAACACACTCGAGAAAACAGCAGGCCTGTTAAAACACCCACACTAAGAACTACCAAGGGATGTCTTTTTATATCTCAAGAGCATCATATATACAGTAATGTGAGATTACTCCCCATAAAGGAGAGAAATAAATGCTTAACATACAGTTTCTGCTAAACACGCAGAGACCTGTGCATCCCAAAAGACATCTAATTGAAGAGGTCCCGCCTCCCAGGAACTTAAGAAGTCATCTCAGGTAGCACAATGAAAGAATCTGACGTTTACAAAGTGAGCCATATGAGGAAACGGAGCATAAAACGCCCTCAGACGCAAACACAGAAAGTCGTCGTATAACTATGCAAACAAATAGCCGATGCACCCCGTTCTCAATGTATGTCCTGCTTGTAAGTTTTTCCACATATGACACCAACCATCTTTGCAATTGCAATGTGAAATCAACGCCTCTAACACCCACATTTACCTCACTGTGAAGTAATCTTAACATACGGTCGACACAGTTTGCATTTCTGTGGTTATAACAAATTATTTCCACTGTTATGAACGGTGGTCATCAGCAAACTTCATAAGCGGTTTGGCACGCGACAAGAAAAATTAACGTCGTAGGCAGATGATGTACACGATGTACATCGCAAATTCGTTTCACCAATAAGCTTTCTAGATTTATATGCCTGGGCATTTGACACCGAAACAACTGCAAACGATATCTATATTACTGAAATTTTGACAGGCAAATCAACGCTTGCACAAATTTATGAAAGATTTATTAGTACTAAGGATGGTGCGAGTTCGCCTAAATTTTAGGTACGTAAACTAATATTCCACTGGAACTTTCCAGCACTGCAATCATTTAGGAAAAAGCTGTGGAAACTGTGCGAGTTGATTTGAAAACCTTAATTGTTTATTTTTGCTAAGAAAATAATAACAATACGGGAAATTTGGTAGTTTTGATGCGTTTTTCTGATTTGGCCAACAGGAGAGTAAAGCCATTACATGGAGCAAGGTTGCGTACGGTTACTGCCGAGTATAACCAAGTACAGGGAGAAGAGGTATGTGAAGCCTTAATTGGGAGGGTCATGGTTCTACACAAATTCGTTGTGGCGAAGATCGTTGATGAAGTCATATTGGGAGCGGACTTCTTAATTAACCATGACATCAGGATCGATATGCGGAGAAGGATTATGCGCTATGAGAACCAGGATATACCACTTAACTTTAGTTTGGAGAAAGGGTTCAGCAGTAAGTGAGTATTCGTGGAGGAGATTCGACAGAGACCACAAAAGTCAAGGAAAGTAGATCGGGCAAAATTTGACGGAACGAATGGGCAAAACAAATCAAAACCGAAGGTACCTCTGAGAGAAACATTGGCATCGAAAAACCCCAATGGACGTAATAAAACGAACGAAAGAATTTCCCAGAAAGAATGCAAGGGTGGTTTCAAGCCAGGGCGCACTATTGCTGCGAAACGTCGGAACGATACTGATTATGTGAAGCCAATCCGTCAAGAGCAAGCTCTACAAAGTAGTTCATTGGCCAAACAACAGGGTGCGAGGGAACGATCCAGGATAATGAGTGTAATAGACCGCATAGACAAACTCCGACTCGTGCGTACTGAGTTGTCCAAGAACATACAAAACGCTTTTGAGAAATCAGCTCAACGCTACAACCTCCGAAGCAGAGTAAAACCATTCAGTGTAGGTGAAAATGTATATCGGCGCAATTTCGTTCTGAGCGACAAAGCGAATAAGTTTAACGCAAAGCTAGCACCCGTTTTTGTAAAAGCTACAGTTCTCGCCACAAAAGGAAACTCCATGTATCAATTGCAAGACATACATGGTAAGATAGGGTGGTACCACGGAAAAGATATTAAGGAATGCAAGGGTTAAAACACAAGTTACCGTCAGATAATGTCCTATAAAACAAATAAAAAAGGACAAACCTATATAAATATCTATCTCCATCCCTATTTAATTATCTCCGTTTCGCATCACGCCACCTTTTTTTTACTTGTTTTTCCGTGCCTATAAAAGCCTCGGATTTAGGATAGCGGGCAGTTTTTTGCTGGATAAAGTTGGCAGTGGAGGTATACTCTCGGGCAAATGCTTTTTTTTGGTTGCGATCGAAAAAGTCATGTTGACTGATGAAAAGTAAATAAGTTTACTAAGTTCTTTTTGCTAAAGATTAATAAGATAAAAAAAAAAACCGCGTAATTCGGTTCGAATTAAAATTAAATTGCACGGATGTTCCTGGTTGCGGTGCTCCTGATTTGCAGATTTCCTGGTTGCAGTGTTCCTGGTTCCTGAAAGGGTTTCAAAATGAAGTGCGAGTGAAGATGAGGATCTGTGGTATACTGAACAGGAATTTCCTGGCTTTGGGTTCGACCCATTTGTGCGAAATTTGCAATCCCACTTAAAAACAGTGATTTAGCTCAAAAATTGCATAAATCTTCTTATTTCACTCCAATACCCTAAATTTTGAGCGCATATGCATTGTCGTTTTTTTTATTATTATATTTTCCTAAAAATCTGTTTGATTGATTGCTGGAAAAAAAAGCAAAAAAAAAAAAAAAAAAAGAAAAAAATGTGAAATCTAAATAAAATGCAATCTAAGTTTATCGTTGCCAATTTGTATAGATGTATATGTGGATTAAGGTTTTGAGAGACGTGTAAATTGTAATTTTAAAGTGCTATAGAAATTTGCTAAATTTGCCAACTTTAACATCAAATAATTTTTAAATTATAATTTTGCGCACTTTAAAATATATATATATATACATATATATATATATATAAAGAAAGAAAAAAGAAAAATGTTCAAATTCTAAAATTATGTACCAAGAGAAAAAAATCATATGAGTACATATATAAAATAGCTAAAAGAATTGTTAGAAAGAGACAAATGTAAGTGGTATTGGGAGAGTGAAGAGTGGAATCTAAAAATAATAATATAGAAACGAAGTGACATGAAACAAAATCGAATTAAAATAATTTGAGTGCACTAAGCTTTAATTTTCAGCAAATCAGCGGAATCGTCGAAGGCCTTCATCGAGTTCCTGCATCAAATCATGTGAGTTTGTAAAATTTTATTTATTATCTTCATTATTTCCATTTTGTTTCGCGTTTTGGGTTTGTAGTATGTCTCCATACATACTTTGATAAGTAATAGTGCTATCCCGCTCTAATGGTCAGTTGTTAAAGGTAAGAGCGGATAGAGAGAACTTACAAAAAAAAGAAAACCCAGTATTTTAGTATATATGCTTTCATTGCAATTTTTCCAATTAAATTTAAATTAAATTAATATTATTTCGAATTGCCATTAACGGGACCATTTTTCAAATGCTTTCCACTTTTCTATTACCGTAGTATAGCAATTTTGTAGATTATTAATTTGAATTATTACATACCTAGTAGGCTTGTTATTCAAAAGTCGTTCCGATTCCATGCCGTTCCTATAGATGTTCGGACTTAAACATAATAGTAAAAATAGTACTTTTTTTCTTTAGTACTAAATTTAGTATGAAATTCTCAAATTCTGATCTTTTTCTTTTTAATTGATTAGTCTTTTATTAAATAAAACATGAATTGTTAAGTTTGTAAGAATGGTCTGAAATTCGTTGTTGTTGTTGCTTTACATTGGGACATCTCATTAACATCTGAGAAGTCATGGTTGGGTGGGATAAGAGCGGTAAGTAATTGGTAGGAGAACCGCTAGGCAAAAGACAAAGTGTTGTGTCGCTTTTTTAAAAAGGTTAATCAACGGTCCTATTGAGTGATGAGGTAAGATATTCCTTAACCCTTACGTGTGCGTAAATTTTTTCTTGTTAGGCCTTGGGTTTGTCGTAACTGGTGGTTTGGTCGGTCGTTTGGTCAACGAACCCACATAAGTGGCTGAAGCTCCGGGACAGCTAGACGCACACGGGCAGACGCCGATCATCTTCTTCGTGCCACCAGGTAAACTTGGTACAACTGCGAAACAATTGTCAACCCAGAGTGAGTATGCTTGTCAAAGGTACCATAACATGAGTAATAGGATGACACACAAGTACGAGGAGAACAATAATTCGGAAGGTTTCTTGGAAGGAGATTTGGTACTGTTATACAACCCTCACCGGCGGAAAGGTGTTCCATCCAAATTTCGGTGCAGTTGGGAAGGCCCGTACAAAGTTGTGAAGAAGATTAGTGATACCATCTACCGCATACAAACCATTGGGAAACCACGAAATAGAAGAGTGGTTCATTTGAAGATGCTAGCGGCGTTTAGATCAGGAAATTTGTCTGATCGGGACGATCAGACTTAGGTGGAGGGCAGTGTGACGAATACTAGCAACACTAAGGGATATTATTATCCCTACTGAGCAGTGACTTGTATGCACATACCCAAATTAATCATTATGTCCACACATATGTCCATACAAGCAACGGAGAGAAACGCACAAACACATGCGTATATCTGAGATACTCCCAAAAGTAGGCAATTATTTGTGCAAGTATCACTCACATATACACGAATCTATACACGTGCATCTGTAGTTATAATTTTATAGCTGGTAACTAAGTAAATTCTGGAAATGCCTAGAAGTATGGAACGAGGAAATCGAAGAGTGTAAAAGAGCGCAATCTGAGCAATCATAGAGTCAGTTTTGATCTAAGCACGCTATCTGTTGAGTAGTAGAAGTGTTAATTTGAAGGTAGTCTAATAAAGACCATTTTGCATTATCGAATATTGGAGTTATTTATTCAACAGTTTAGTCATTCCAACGTTAGCATAAGGTTACAAATAAGCGGAATTGCACAAAATTCGTTACAATATGTATTTACTAAATTTATGTTAATTAGTTATAGCCTCTTCTTTTATTATTTAAATTAATTTAATATATACACAAATTTATTCAATTTAAAACTTGCCAAAGTCATGCTAACGCAATTTAAATTAATTACTGAAGCAAATTGCAAAATAATCTGTTTTAAATTATGTCGAACAATTATATATACAAGCAAATATGTACATTAATTCAGAGTTTATTTCAATTAAAAATGCGGAAATATTTCATTATTTGTAAGTAAATTATTGTGGTTATATCGGCCTAATTATTTTTAAGATCGCGGAACCGAATCGAGCTCTAGGCCTTACAATAATTTTGTATCATTGTTATTGTTAGGATGAATTTTTTCCTAATCGGAAAGATTTTTAAATAAGAATGGAAGAAAGGAAAAATTTGGGTACCAATTGATTTTCACAGCGCTCCGACACCTGTTGCAGAAACGAAGCGGACATTGGACTTGTTTTATGGCAATGATGCCATAGTGACATATTTATTGACACTTTTTCTCCGTGCTATGGGATGTATTAACAAGTTTTGTTATTATATCGGCCTACTGATTTCTACGATCGCGGGTCCGAATCAGGCGCATCGGCGAACAATCATTTTTTTATCATTATTATTGGTTTTCCTAATTAAAAAATTTTTTAATTGTCTAAATTTTTTTTCTTCTATTCTAATTTAAAAAATGTTTAATTAGGAAAATATTCATTATAACAATAATAATGATACAAAAATTATTGTAAGTCCTTGAGCTCGATTAGAACGCGCGATCTTATAAGTAAATTAGTTAACAAAGGAGCGTCACTAAAAATTTGTAAGATTTAATTAAAATGTCACTCAGGCCTCAGCTATCAATTCGAGAAGATAAGTTTCCTGCAAGTGATGGGACAAGTTTTTAACAAAAAAAAACAAACATTTATCACGCATCTCACAAATCTTTTCGACAACGTATTATGAACAATTTATGAGAGTGAAATTTGAAAAAAAAACGTGAGACAAAACTCGCAGGTTGAAAAAACAGCTCTTGTGTATGTTTGATGTGAATTGTAAGAGAAAACTCCGGGAACTAGACAAAGGCCGACCTCTTCCAAATTATTTTATTTATGTTACGTTTCGTTTTCCCTGTACAGGGGTACCATTTCACAAAGATAATATTTGAAAAATTGTTTCGTTTCGGGAAGTGGACTAGGGACTGACCCTTTCTAAAGACTCTTACTTGTGGTGCAATTCGCTTGGACTGACCTATTATTAATAAAATAGTTTATGGTGCGATTTCCTTGAAATTTGGTATAGCAGTACTTCTTTCTTTTCGAAAAATGGACCAGAGTCTGATGTTTTGCAATAAATCGTATTTATTTTGCGAACCCGGAGAGTGTCCGCGAAGTTGACCAGGGATTGATCTGTTAGATCAAATTTAATTTAAATTCAATTCAAATTGCCTAGAATTTGGTATATAGGTAGCCTTTTTATCATAAGCCACTGATAACTGAATTTCCGATTCAGTCATTATCGGAAGATGCTATCGCAGTGGATATAATTTCAAAATAATAACATTCAATTAATGCGTGAATTTATACTTCACTTAACTTTTTTCAATATTTTTATTATTTTATTGTAATCACATATTTTCGTACAATTAAAAACTATTTATTGTTGCTAAAGAAGTAAAACTTCTCACGCGCGTACGTAAGAACACGCACCCTTTTTTTATTTGTAACATCTGTACTCGCGATAAGGCTGACAGATTTTTTAACGACACATTAACAGGCTGTTATCGAAAATATATCGATTTGTCATCGAAATTTTGTCGACTTCCTTTTATAGTTATCGATATGGTATCAAAAAACTTTCGATTTGTTATAAAAAGTTTTCTTCTTATCGAAAAGTTATCGCTTTCTGTAAAAAGGCACTGATTTATCGACATGTTTACGAAAAATTATCTATTACCCATGGAAAATATATCGACTATTCTTGTCATCGATGTGTTATCACATAGTTCAATGTTTTGCTGTTTTATTTATTTTTCTAAATTTAGGAAGGTTAAATGGCCGGTCCGTGAAGACCTCGTATAAAGGAATGAGTCCGTAGTGTTTAATTTAAAAAAAAAGCAAATTTTTTTCCGGACGAGCTACAATTCCGACTTTTTGTTTTGAAAGAAAAAAATTCTTGAGCTAGTGTGAATTTATTACCGACGCAGCTTTGAAATTATAGGCGACCCAAGTTTTATGATACTCGGATTTAGAGTAAAACACAAAATGGCCAAAGGTCCTATGAAGAAATAGAAAATTCTTACTGAATATTTTTCATAGTTTGAATCATTAAAGAATGATAAATTTAAGGCAAACAATATTTGCAATTGTGGCCAGTGGCAAATAAATTGGCATTGTGAGCAAATGTTTGAAGCCGACAAACAAAATTAAACTTATTTCAATCTTCAATCATATATACATATAAAAGGATGTTCATTTGTACGTGTTAGCAGCCGTGCCAATTTAAAAACTTAAAAAAAGCTAACGAAAGCACCTAAGCCCCGTAACAGTATACACATGCATTAAGGTAGACCAAAAATAAAAATTGAACAGAAGTTGTTCTTTGAAATTGCAATTCAAAAACATTTTAAAAGTTTGGGAAACTTTCAAAAAACAAACTTGAAACAAAAACTGGCCCTTTGTAATACTACAAAAAAAAAAACACTATGATTCCCCTTTTAGAATTCTTCCAGGTCCTGATAAATAGCAGCAAGTCTTTAATGTCATACTCTACGGCATGGCGGAGATTATCCAAAAAGGAAACTTTCATGCAGCGCTATCTGTCACAGCTAAATGCCGGCCAGTTGCAACTCCTACAACATCTGCGACAGGCCTCCCCTAGCCATTATGCATGCCTAACAATCAGGCAATCCATAGTTTATAGATCTAAAAGTGCGAAATTGTTATTCTCACTAAGGATTATAATGTGATGAGAACTCTTAATTGGCAAATATTTCCTTGCTAACAATGTGTTTTTGTATCCAAACTGCAATTTACATCATAGTTGATACTTCTGCCTAGGAGACACTAAAATTCTCAAAAAAAAGTAAGGATAGGACTTTCTTCGGCTGTGCCGAAGAATTCATACCTTTCGTGAATGGGGCTGAACAATAATTTTATCCCATTCGAAATGGCTAAAAATCTTTCTATCTGAACGATCGGTTGTATGGGATATATACTATATATAGCTCCGATCAAAGCGATTTTTTCAGAAAATCTTTTAAGATATATTAAAATATATATCACAGAGTTTCACGTTTATACTTTCTAAATTAGGGGAGAAATGGCCAAAAATCTTTCTATCTGAACGATCGGTTGTACTGGATATAACTATATATAGCTCCGATCAAAGTGATTTTTTCAGGATATATTCTATGATATATTAGAATATATATCGTCGAGTTTCACGTTTATACTTTCTAAATTGCGGCAGGAATGACCAAAATCGTCTTATCTGAACGGTCGGTTGTATGGGAGATATATGCTATAGTGGTCAGATCCTACCGGATCCGACAAATGTCTAATATAATACAAAAATACATTCTTGTACCAAATTTCATTGAGATATCTCAAGATTTGAGGGACTAGCTTGCGTTCAAACAGACAGATGGACGGACAGACGGACGGACAGACGGACATGGCTATATCAACTCAGTTCGTCGCTCTGATCAATTCGGTATACTTAATGGTGAGTCTATCTTCTATATTTCTCAACGTTACAAACATCGGACCAAAGTTAATATACCATTTCATGTTCATGAAAGGTATACAAATTAAAGATAGTTCACCGTCTCGGCCCTTTTATGACCTTACCATTGACTGAATCCTAAGTTGTATATGGAAATGCTGGCAATAACAGAGAATCATCAGTCTTGCTTCACCGAATCATCCCTGGTGGTAATTTTAAACGTGAAGTAGCTGTCCGTAGTTTTTGTGGTCTGTGCTTCTATGAAGAAAACTATAATTATTTAGTATGCTAGAGTGTCCGCTGGCTTTAGTAGTGCAACTAGATGACTCTTTTTAATGCAATACTTACGCTGCCGCCACTCAGTGTTTTACAAAGTTCAGGGAAGGGCATTAAAAATGATCCGTAGAGCTTCGCTTAGCATTATTCTTACAGTATAATTAACGCTGATCATAGCCCTGCAAAAATTGTTGGATTACGTGTTCCATTTTCTTCATGTTGGAGTACTCTAACAATATTCCTTTGCAATGCGTTTGCGGACCACCATCAGCCGATCATTGCTCGTTTTTTAACGACCGTGATCACAACACGATGACGATCGAACAGAATTGCCAAAAGTAAAATATTGCATACAAATAACTGATAATAAAATTTTACTTTGGCAACTCTGATAAAATGCAACAGCGCACTGGTTTTATGTATACATACTAGAGTATAGAGAAATATTAGTTTCTTTATTCACGCTAGAGTTGTGCTTTTTCGTTCATTTCAGAGATTCGAATCTTTCGTTCTTTTTCTGAGGAACGAACAAGTTCTTCTTTTTGTTCTTTTTTTTTTCAAGCAAATCTGATCACTGCTGCTCGCACCCGCGAAAAAAGCCAACAAGTATATGTGGGTGTGTGTATGCAGCAATGCTTTGTGTAGGTATATTTAAATGAGTAATGAATAAATAAGTTAATATATATATGTATAATTAACTTCAAAAAAAGTTACAAATTTCGGAAGATCCAGGAAATTGAAAGAGTACAGACACAAATTGTAAATATGAACTTTTCAAGTTTAATAAATGTAATAATTAGTTTCTTACAAAGCATGTTTATCATAAATAGTCCATTCATATATTGTTGTAGCAGTGCTACACACAAAGATGACCACACATATCTTTAGTGTAAGTGGCATCATCGACATTCGTGCTCACTGTGAATTTCTGCGTATGTATGTATGAATTTACAATGTTCGCGAACGAGAAGAGAGAAAGAATAACATTAGATAAAACGAACTAAAAGAACAAAAAGAACCGAAATCGAAGATCTAGTTCACTTGTTCAGTTGAGAGACCCGGTCAATTGAACAAGTTCAGAACGAAACGACCCAACACTAATTCACGCAAATGCTAAATAACATAAGAATATTCGTAGTATAAAATATAAAAGTTGTATTGCCCCTCTTCATTTACTTTCATTTTAAATTAAATTCACTCCGATAATTCTTTCCGACAACACAATTCCTCTTTAGTACTTTGGCATATGATCCTCTGTGGGTGCTCCATGGGGTACTACAGTGAAAGTACTTTGGAATGTACTCTCACGTATGTGCTCTATGGAATACTCACAAACAAAGCGAGAGTGGGATCACCTACTCCTCTCCTAGGATATCGCAATGTTAAGCCGGAGTCATTGGTGCCGTATGTCGTATCGCTGTATCCGTATCCCTAACGTAATCAGCTGTTTATCGTTACGACGGTAAACCAAAACCCAATTGGTTGGCTACGATACGGTTACGACCTTGGCGGCACCAATAATCGATTGCATTGATTCTCATAAGGATGGTCGAATTAGCTGTTAAAAGGTTACCGATACGGTTACCGATAAAGCACCAATGTCTCTAGCTTTAATTGGAGCACATTTTTTTTATGAATACAGATTAGATTTGGAGCAGTCCTATACTCCCAAAGGAGTATTCCTTACATTATTTATAGAGTACTCGCGTTTTTTGAAGGGAGTATATCTGCGAATTTGTCCCAACAGATTAAGATCTGACGCCTTGCTCGATACTTGCCAATATACGGCTGCAAATATTTGTCGAGTAATCGCGGTATATAGTCCTTTCAAACACGTATATTGCAAAGAATTCCTTTAACGCGGACTGTAGCTTATCATTCAATACAGCGTTTTTCCAGCACATTCATAGGACTTTAGCCTTTTCGGCCAGGTTAAGGCGGGAACCATTCAAGTGTATAGGACAAGGTCAGAGAAAGTTTGAAGAAATAAGCCTCTGAAAGTAATACCAATATCATGCGAATAATACTGCCCCCCAAATTGTACTTCCTAATTGCGGGTTTATTGTTTAAGTTCTTTAAAAGCGGGAGGGTGTCCTTTGTGACAGAGCTAGTTATATCAGTCTTCCCCAATGACGAAAATATTTTCCCGTCTGTGAGTAGGTATCTATCAGTTCCGCTATTGACTTACTTCCACCCAGATTTATAAAAGCATTGTAAAAGACGTTTGGACTGGTATTGATGAACGCTCGTGCAGTATCTGGAAGCCTAAAAGACAATAATTATTTTTGACCGCACATGTTTCAAAGCTAAGCTGTGAAGCACAGTTTCCGTTGATTTGCCTTTGATGTACGCCATGTTTTATCTCCCGTCCGCAAATATCCACTCGGCATGTTGCAGCATAACACCCTGCATCGGGAGATTGTAGATCTTAGTCATCAACCGCCAAAGGTGACCAAGCCACCGCGAAGATGGACAGCCATATGGAGCTGCATTCACCCGCATGGCCTTTTCCCATTGCTAGCTGCCAAGCCCTTATACCGCAACAAGGTATGCGCGCGTGGGAGGTATTCTTGTTACGTGTTAACCGGTGACTAGCTCTGAATATTTCCTAGTTATTTGGAGTATTGCGTATATTAATGGCTTTTGATAACCCAATCATAATAATATTCAATTCAAAATAAAAAAAAAATAAACTTTATTTTAAAACTCCATGCATGCAAATTAGCTGGCTATAGCTAAAAATAAATACAACCATTTCATCATTTTGTGTTCACTAGACAGTACGGATTGGCTGTGGTTGTCCATGGCGTATGAGTAAACATATTTTTAAATTAAGTTATTACAAACCATGTAAATGGACTTTCGTTGTTTAAAAGTGGTGTAACTGAATGCAGGAGAAAGAAAGTCCTGTTTCCTAGAATTTTCACTTAAATGATTCGTAAAGAATACACATAAAGGCTGTATAGCCGCCATTGTACAGTGAGGAGTGCGCTTAGTTTTCAACACAAAGGCATATTTTCCATTAACGCAGTAAAATTCATTCAAAATCTGGCTCCACACAAATTAGCGACAGCCGTGGTTAGGGAGCTGCTATAAGAGATTAAACGAAATTTAAAGATTAAAATAATTGTGTGGCCCAAAAAAGCCTCTGAAAGTTTTTAGGTATATTATCATCATCATTAATTTCATCTAAGCGATTGGAGACTACGCGGAAAACAGTTCCTATAAACTTTTTGCGCGTCACTTTGACTTAATTAATTTTTCCACCAAAAAAACCTCCTTTTAATAAAACTACTAACTGCCGAACTTAAGGAAATGATTTTTTGAGTGGCTTCAGCTGGAACACAACGTGACTTTTCGGAAATTAAAAACGTTAATAAATTTTCTTTGTTCAAAATTTTCTTATATTCATTTGCACCAAATATCGTACTTGGTCAAGTTTTCATTTACTAAATTTGCCACCCACATACTCCTATAAATAAATATACGAACAAACGCATCCAACCAGAACAAAGCCACACTCACCCAACGCTGCAAAGCACAATTTAATTTTGCAATAAAATTAAGTGGGCAAAATATTTTATTAAAGAGGGAAATTGGAATATAGTCCGGTCCTCAAAATAGATGACTTCTGCCAATTTTTACTTCTGAACTTGTAACAGTATCATAAAGGAACGCAGATCAGAACGTAAGTGCAGCCCTTACAACCATTCGGTTCTCTTGGATTACATATCTAAGTATGTAGTAGTGTAGTTGTTAGTAGAGCTTACGATTTCTTCTCGAACACAAGCCAGATTTTCGAGACCCGAAAAATTGAGAACTCGACTTCTAGCTAGATTCTCTTGTCTCGAAGTACTCGTAAATCTCTTGAGCATCTCGACATTCCTACTGAATCGCTGTATGGACAGTATTTATATACTTGTTTTTTTTTACTTGTGACTTTTTTGTTGCTAATATTGCTTCAATGACATTTAACTCAAAACATATTTATTACTGTGTTCGAAATATTTTATTTTTCAACGAGACATTAACATGGCTTCTCGCGAGATTCTCGAATCTCGAATTACTATACTCGCGATCTTCTTGAATTTCAATTTAGTCGCTGCATTTGCAATATTTTAACATTTCGGCGTTTTTACTTGTGGTTTTGCGAACATTTTGGATTGTACTCCAGAAGAAATCGTAAGCTCTATATAAAACAGCCAATGAATAGATTAAGTTGAATGTCGAGAAGCTCGCGAGCCTTACGAGTAATTCGAGATTGGAAAATCTTGCAAGAAAGCGAGACTAGCGAGAAATCTCTTCTCGAACATGTTCTAGAAATCGTAGGCTCTAATTGTAACAGAAAAGAAAAGAAAGAAAAAGAAAAGGGAAAGGAAATGAATTCGTTATCACAGTGCTAAAAATTTGTTATCGCTAGATTTTGGACGTTTAATCAAATTTTCATCATAGAGTTATCGGCAAGCCAAAGATTTATAATCGTAGATTTATAGAGGAGTTACAGAAAAATTATGAATGTGATATAAGTAAATAAAAAATTAATAAATGCAAGGCCCGATAAACTCCGTGGAGCTTTTAGGCCGAGCTTCTCCTTTTAATTTTTCTTATAAATTGGCGCGACGGGACCTACTTGTTTTATGTCAACTCCGCACGGCATCTGCATGACAGATGAGTTTTAACTGGGAGCTTTTCATGGCAGAAGTGAACCCGGAGTGCATGCCAAACACTGCCGAGGGGCGACCACATTAGAAAAATTTTCTTCTAATTGAAAAAACTTTTTTCTAAGAATTTTATGTTGCTTTGCCCGGGAAGCTGCGGGGTTCCATTGTGCTACAATTTGAGAAACCAAATAACCATAAAAACTGATATTGCTCCACAAAGTGGCCTAGATATTTTAGAGTGGAATAACTGGGCTTTATTTTTAGCAACACAAAATAAAAATCAAAGCAAATTTCATTTGCAAAAATTTGCAAAATTTTAGAAAATTGAAAATATCATAAAATAATTTGTCATATTTTTTATTATTTTTTTTTTTTAAATAATATGTTTGAAAAGTACAAAAAGTATATTACATATGTACAAATCTTTTTTTTTTTTTTTGTTTTTTTTTTTTATGTAGTGTAGTGCCCTAAATATTTATTGAAAGAACACGGAAGGAAAAAATACAACTACCTGACACCTTGTATCAACGCAATCATTTCATATTTCGGCCTTTGTTGGACTTTCGTGTTATATAATGTTTCTAGTGGGAACACCTGACGTGAATGGAACCAAATGTAGTCGTAAATATTATAATATAAGTTGGCAACTTCACCGTACGACGTAGAATACCTTTCGTTAAGTTCCAATAGTTCGTAACATAAGTATTAGAGCATGGTTGTCATGATCAAATACTTCAGAGACATGTATGAACGTCGCACTATGGGGTAAACTGGAAAATGTTGTCTCAAAATCGAATCATATAAAATATTTAAAAGCATTTTTGAAAATAATGACTTTACATTTTTTTTATAAAAGAAAAACTGTGTATTTCTTTTGGTTGAAAATCAAATATTTTATAGATTTTGAAATGCTGAATTCGAATATGCGAAAGTGTGATATCGCTTCTCACAAAAATATTTACTTAAATTAAGATTGAAGTTTAACTTATTGGCCTATGGTACACTTTACATGCCCAATTTTTATATCGTTACAAATTACTTATTATATCTGAAGAATTTTCCAAAAATACCTTAAAATTTATATAGTTTACAATATGAAAAAAAGCAAATGTACTTAAAGGCTTAAAAAATTAGTATTGAAAAACGTGTCTGAGCGCATAATTTAAATATTTTTTAGCTGTTTTTAATTGTAAAATAAAATCAAAATAAAATTCTTTTATTCAAAATCACATTTTCTATAGGTCTTAAGATACTAAATATATATAATAATAAAGTAAATTCAAACTATAATTTTAACGAAAGGTACCAACAAAGTGTACGCCATCATTTTAGATGCAGGTTATATGGGCGAAAATGCCTTAGAATTTCTTTTTTTGCTTATACAATTGTATTATGGCAAAATTTAAAGTAAACATTTCTGTACTTTTTTTTACACATTCTAGTTCATCAATTTAAAATCTATAGTATAATTGATTTAAAAACAAATAAGCTTTTGTTTGTTTTTTATAATTAAAAAAACGGTAAAAAACGGCAACTGATTTTTTTAAACCGCTTTTCAATATTTATTCTTAAAACTTTAATCAATATGCGATTTTCTCATATCGACAAATAATTGGCCCATCAAGCTTTTTAGTTTTTTTCTTTGTTTGATAACTCTCGTCCAAACGGTTACAGAGAAATTTGATTTTGAGACAAATGTTTCTCATTTATCTCAAAGTGTGTCATAATGAAAAGTTGTGCTGGAGTAAAAAATTCCCACGAAACAAAGATTTTTGTAGAGATGGAAGCTGAACAACGAGCAGTTTAATCATTAGAGAATTGACTTCTTACCCGAAAACTTTCCGGACTCGGAATGGAAAAGGTCGAAGATATAATACATATTTATATACATATATATATACATATTTATAGAAATCAGGAGAATATTTAAAATATTCAAACTAAAGGGTCAAAACTTCAACAACTTCTAAAAGAATCAAAATTCCAAAACATTAAAGTAAAAGTTTCAACTTGCATTCTTTTTATTCTCTTGTAAAAAAACATTTTTTTCGACATTTTCACAACGATTATTTTAGTGGCACTGCTATTTGACTCAGCAAAAATGAGATTTTGTAGGATTTCGGGAGAGCTTGTTAACTAAATTCTGGCAGTCGCTGTTTGGGGTTTTACCAATGCAGTATTAAATCTTTAAACCAAAGCCATGCCACGTAAGAATCGAGTACGGAAAGTGAAATTCCGATGACGCATATATTTCATTCTAACTCGATTTTGCTGATTTCCACAAATTTAAGCTATGAGCATTACAGGGGAAACTTGAATATTTCAAAAGTTTGTTTATTGTTCTTAATCAAAAAGTTTAAGCTTATTTCTAGGTAAATATAACATTCTCCACGAAATTAATATCGCAAAATTTTTTATATGCTATCGGTGAAAATATTTAAAACATTATTTTAATGAAGATGATTAACTTCGAATGTATACGTAATGAAGCAAATATCTTTACCTATGTTTAAAGGTAAATCCGCATAAAACTCATGGCTATGTACATGCGCTATCCACATTTCGTGCAAAAGGTTTGTTTACGAGCTCTCGCGGTAAATGCTTTTCTGCTATTTGTATAAATATTTATCTACCCAAATAGACTTTTGTAAATGTATATGCACATTTGTATACTCACATACCTATTTACATTTTTAAATAAATGCATTAGCAAACAGTTTTACGAAAGCTTTACCTTAAATCCTTACAATTTACATCGACAAAGCTTAGCGCTTTACGGAGACTAATTATACTCAGGGTGCTTTGCACACAGAGTATATTAACTTTGATTGGGTAACGGTTGGTTGTACAGGTATAAAGGAATCGAGATAGATATAAACATCCATATATCAGAATCATCAGTATCGAAAAAAAATTTGATTGAGCCATGCCCGCCAGTCCGTCCGTCTGTTCGTTAACACGATAACAAGTAAATATTAAGATATCTTCCCCAAATTTAGTACACGGGCTTACCTGGACACAGAATAGATTGGTATTGAATATGAGCGAAATCGGATGATAACCACACCCACTTTTTATATATATAACATTTTGGAAAACACAAAAAAACCTGATTATTAGTAAATAATATACCTAAAATGTTAAAATTTAACGTATATAATATCAGATTGAGACTCTTGACAAAAATTTTAAATTTTTTTTTAAAACAGGCGTGGCACCGCCCACTTGTGCTAAAATCAATTTTGTAAATATTATTAATCATAAACCAAAAATCGTTAAACCTATTATAACAAAATTCGTCAGAGAGGTTGCCTTTACTATTAGTAATGTTTTGAAGAAAAATTTACGAAATCGGTTAAGGACCACGCCCACTCTTATATAAATGATTTTTAAACAAGTCGTAGATGAAAATAATAAGCTATACCTTAGCAAAAAAAAAGCTTTGTATCAATAGTATTTTACTTTCTTAATTGAATTATAACATTAAAATGGAAAATAAAAAAATTTTTGAAAATGGATGTGGCACCGCCCCTTTTATGACTAAGCAATTTTCTCTGTTTCAGGAGTCATAACTCGAAGAAAAATTAACGGATCGTAATAAAATTTGGTACACAAATTTTCTCTATAGCAGGAAATATTTCTGGTAAAAATGGACGGGATCGGTTAAAGACCACGGCAATTTAGATATAAAAAAAATTTAAAAGGTTCGAAGACTAGAATAATAAACTATAACTTAGCAAAAAATAGTTTTGAATCAAAGATACTGCACTTATCAATGGGGGGACATTTTTTTAAACGGGCGGTGCCACGTGTTATGTAGAAAAGTAATTTATCTGAAATGGAATGTACAATTGAAGCGCACGGTGAGTATATAATGTTCGATTACACCCGAACTTAGACAACTTTACTTGTTTTTTATAACTTTTCAAAATAAAATCAAACATTCTTAAATGAAAGCGCATTTGTAAAAAAAAAAATAAATTGCGAAAGGCTTAGTTAGAAACTTAAGGTCGCTGTAAAACTCAAGCAAAAGTCCTGGAATACAGTCCTGGTAGTAAGAAATCACTTTGCTTCACTTCATCTACTTTTTCCTACAGGCATGCTAGTTTGTGCCCTAACTGTGGAAACTATAAGTATATTCTAGACGAGAGAATAATTTAACATTTTCTTTTAAATTCAAGGGTACAGCCTTCTAATTGGAAAAAATCTCTTAGGAGATATATTGTGTCCCATCTTTATACTAATTTTCAAAATTGTTAGTAAAGAAATTTAGTTTAATTGAGCTAATCATATCTGTCAGAGGACACAAGTTTTATCTGTATGACGGTTTATAGGCCTTTTCTTGTTCTGGACAGAAGTTTTTGATGTACCAATGTCCGATAAGGATTTGGGTTACGCTTTAGCATCTTCTATAAGTCATGCTACTCATCTGCCTAGATTGTTAGTTTTCCATTGTTCTTGTCACAACCGAAGTATTTCTTTCCTCATCATTGGGCAACGTCCTTCCTTCGCCCTTGAAAGCAGGCGTTTCTTTTTTCTATAACATTTCAGAGCTAATATGTCTTCTTTTTCTTATTGCGATAAAGTACACCCCGAAAGTTTTGGGAAGTGTTATCGACGTTGGTGACTTCTTTCTGGATATTGAACTGTCATTTTTTGGTAACAAAACCCATTAAGGTACTAGCCCGACCATTTTCGGAAAGACTTTATATGACCACGTTGAAACTTCATGGTCACACACATCCTGTAGCCGGATTAATCTATGAGAAGTGAGTATTGTACAGGATCACTGGCACCGCTGGTGCTGATACAGTGTGATACTCTTATACATGGTTGGGCGCAGTGCACTGAATTTTCTCGATTTTTTGGACTATTTAAAGATTATTTTCTTGACGGTCTCGGTACTTTTTTTAAGACCATATCTTGGCATATCGGGCGGCCTGGGGCGCGGTTTTAGGCTAGTTTTACGAATACGTGAGAGGTGAACAGACGTGCAAATCCAAAACAAATCAACGCTTTGCTAACACTTAACGAAAGATATTGATTACGTCAGCCCATTTAAGTTCGAGCAGTGTTGTTGCTCAGAATTTCGTACACCGCTCTAAACTCTGCTTTTGTGGCAGTATACAATAGACACAATTAGCAGCTTGGAAACAGATAAAACTAACTAAGTATACCTTTTGTACTATTATGTATTTATTCACTAAAAATACGGTCGTTGTACAAATATACTACATATATATTGTAACGAATTTAGTGCAATTCTGCTTATTTGCAACCTTTTAGTTCGAATCACTAAACTGTTGAATAAATAACTCCACTATTCAATAATGCAAAATGGCCTTTATTAAAGTACTTCACAATAACACTTCTACTACTCAACAGACAGCGTGCTTAAATCAAACTGATTACTGACTCTCAGCTTTACCTTCTTTTATACTCTATGGTTTCCTCGTTCGCATACTTCTAGGCGTTTCTAGAATTTAACTTAGTTACCAGCTATAAAAATTACCAGGTATAACTACAGATGCGCGTGTATATGTGAGTGATACTTGCACAAATTATTGCCTACTTTTGTGAGCATCTTAGATAAGATATATGCATATGTTTGTGCGTTTTCTCTCCGCTGCGTGTACGTACATATGTGTAGACATACACATTGATTCATTTATGTAGATACAAGTGATTGCTTGCTTTATTGTTGTTGTGGCTTTATTTACTTAGTATTAGATTAGTGATGTGAGTATCACTTAGTGTCACTAATATTCGTCACAATATAAACAAATAATTACTACGAAATTTTCTTATGAAAAAGTATAGCAAAATGTTTTGTCAAACCCGCGTTAATTTCATTTCTCTGGAAATATGAATATGTTTGCTTAATAATTAAAAATGTCTATAATAGCTATTAATTAAATAGGTTTATTAGGCTCATATTACAGAAAATTTGGGAATGTCATTATGAACGTTTAATAAGACTTTTGTATTTTCCATAAATAAAATTTTAATTTTAGCAGGCACTTTCACCCAAAAATTTACACAGTCTATAATTGATCGAGGCGGCCGCCGTAGTGTTGTGGTAGCATGCTCCGCCTACCACACCGAGGTGCTGGGTTGAACTCCCGGGCATAGCAACAGCAAAAATGAAGACACAATTTTTTTCAATTAGAAACAAGTTTTTCTAATCGGCGTCGCCCCTTGGAAGTGTTTATCATACACTTCGGGTACATTTCTGCCATGAAACGCTCCTCAGTGAAAACGTACCTGCCTTGCAGATGCCGTTCGGAATCAGCGTAAAAACATGTAGGTGTCGGTTCGCCAATTTGTTGGAAAAATTAAAAAAGGAGTACGAATCAAATTGAAATATAAGCTCTGCCTAAAATCTCTTCGGAGGTATTCGCGCCTTGCATTTATTTATTTATAATAGACCGAGTGAAAAAACAATATTTTTTATTTCATAACCTTAACTTTAATTAAGACATATTGTTGCTATTTAAACTTCCTAAAATTTTGACTGAAACGTGTTTGCTTATTTCTTATTCACATGGCTCAGTTTAGTATAAATAGCGCCCACAAAATTAGTCCCGTTGTTTCAACTAAAATAAATTCAGCATTCGTTCCGCGATCCAGTTTGTTGTTCTTAGCTACATTTTATCCCACACGAATGCGCGATATCGCAATGTAAATGTCGTAGATACAGTAATAGAGGCCAGCCCACATTCGGTGTCAATATTTATTTGTTCCGCATATGAGTGCGTTGGTTCCTTAGTCACTTTGCAATCGGTGGTTACAGTTGCACATTGCGTATTAAGTGCACCAAAGGAAGATCTTGTCGTTCTAGCTGGTGTAGCCAATAAACGTGATATAAACACAGATAATGGGCAAAAACGCGAATTTCAGAATATAATTCATTATCCTGCTTACTATGGATATCGCTGTGGTTATAATGGTTGCATCTTTTGAAAATAAGGAGGCAGTAGTACCAGTAAACCTTTGCGATTCCGTATTACTACCAAAAATAGAAATGCGAGTTAATGGATGTGGTAGTTCGCTAGGTTTTTATGATATGCCTGTTGGCATTGATTCTTTCGTATTATAGGCATTTTAGTAGTTTTGAGAAAATACAAAACTACTAAAATGCCTAAAATACGAAAGTATCAATGCCAGGAGCATTATGCCTATTTACAGCCACCGAAGATTCTACCAAACACTATCATATGTGGTGGATGTAGGGGAAGTAATTTGTGTTTTGGAGATTCTGGGGCAGGGGCAATTGTGATTAACAAACTTTATGCGGTGGCACACGGTTTTTGTTTTTCACGCAGCATCCGAGTTTATTTACAGATGTAACAAATAAAAGAAGTTTAAACTTTTTAAATTTCAATATAGATTGAATATTGTTATTATAAATTCACTTTTGAGTGGAACGAACGTGGAATTTCGAAACATCTTGAGTTAGGCCGTTTTCGAAACAGCAGATGAGATATGGTGACATTCCACTCAGCAGCCGAAATGGCGATATTTTTTTCATATATCATGTATAAATAAATTGTTATGATTGCGAGTAAATAAATGTTTTTGATTTTATGTAATGAAAGTGGTAAATATGTAAATGCCTTAAATTGTGAGACCAAAGTTTGATCATGACTCTAAAGTTACCTCCTGTATGAAATGATCATAAGATAAAAAGAAAATTGCGGAACAACTACTTTGGGAGCCTGGCAAACTCTGTGTAAAAAGGCTGATCCAACCAACTCTTTGGAAGTCAACATAATCGGTTATTGAAGTCGCAAAATAATGCCTTAGTCACAAAGATACCATATCCAACCAATTTTTGATTTTCCCCCATACCCAAAATCTATAAATTTTTTTGTTGGCGAATTTACTCACATGTTGGAGATTATATTTTTCGTTTCGAAATTTTTTACATTTTCTATTTCATTAAGTTACAACATATTTTTGGTTAAGGCACCAATAACCGATGACATTATTCATACATATATCTAGGGTTATGTAAAAGCGGAGCCGCTATTAAAAAATACTTGTCGCGATTTAGCTCCGAGGAGATGTAAGCCTAAAAAAAATAAAAGGGAAACCCGTTTGAAGTGGACGTTACCATTCGATTAGAATTTTAATAATTTTCTCGATATCAAGAACAAAGTCCCCTTTTTGTCGAGTATGCTATAACTTTCGCCAGTTTCGCAAATTGCCTTCTAAACTTTTACCTTAGAGACATACGATTCGTTTCGATTCATTCTCTAATATAAATGTTTGTGTGGGATATAGAATATCTCTCAAAAATGTTACGCTTCCTCTAACATCTTACATTCTGTATTCACCTATACCGTGAGCAAAGATGTTAACGCTTTAAAAAATTCATTTGTGAAAAGTGCTGCAAGTCAAATATGCTTTTTCGAAAGATGTTATAACATGTCTTATTCCACAGATGTGATAGCTCAGTCGGTCCACTAGATTTTGCTTTTTTTTTTTTTTTTTTTTGATTATGATTCTATGGATTAAAATTGAAACTTTGGTCTGCATACCTATTTAAGCGAAGACCGGTATAATCTAAATTTTAAACAAAATTTGGTTTGTCCATATATGTAAAACAGCAAAGTTTGATATTTAGTCTCGCTCAAAGTGCTAACCGTATACTAGCGTACTTGGCAGACGCCATCCCGCTCTTGTGTTTTAAAACTGGACTTCCGTCCCTCTATGACTCCCTATATGATCGAACAGACTATAACTTTACTACTTTATCTGCTTTCTCCTTTTTATTCCTTTCCTTTAAACCTTCATCTCCACTCCCTTTTCAGTATAATTTTATCTACTCCTAAATTTTTTGTTGCACATATCATTAAATTTTCAATTCCTCCTAACACTAAAAATTTAGACATTTTAATTCCAACTCGGGATCGGAGACTTGGACACCACCAAAAATTAAGTGGTAGTGGAATTGAAAAGTTAGTGTACTGTGCCAAACTATGCTCTCAGAGCTGATGTTTATGTACAGATGTTATGAGTTTACAGTAGTTCTTTTTCTGAAGTGTGTTTGCCTAAAGTTCAGATCCATACAGTAACGGCAAAGGAGTGATGTTCCTTAGGAGCTTCTTTTTTCTTTTTGTTCATTCTTTTTTCCAATCTTTGTAATTAGCCTCAGAAAGATTCACAGCCAAATTGCAGGGGTATGTGCTCTTTTGTGAGGAGTATCAATGCTGTTTTTTCTGCAGCCAGATGGAGCTCAGGCGAGTCTAGTCACATAATTGTACGAACCATAACCATGCTGAGCTTTCTGTATGCTTCCCCTGCGACGCTGGATGGAACGACTGTCGCAATGTTGTCAGGGTATCCGACTAAAAATTAATCACTGGACATTTCAAGATAGAAAATTTCACCGTAGCTAGCGTTCCAAGAATTGATACCTGTGCTGCTCCGTGTGTGATGTTCAAGGACCACGGGTGCGCTGAATTCTGGCATACATGGATGCGGTCACTGTGATAGATTCTGATGATGCTCTATAAACTGCATGAGATTTGGAGTCGCTACTCTAAGGTAACCAGCCGTTTGTCCATTTCACACGGTTGAGAGCATTTTTTGGGTTAAGGTTGCTCGGAGGGTAACACAAAGATGTAAATTGATGGAAAACATGAAATATGTTACGGAAATTTTGATTTACTGATGTTATTGGAAACAAAAAATGCATGAAGAGAAATCAGACAGTGCGCTTCCCTTACAATATTGTGAATAATTTCGGGTCCCAATCAGGTGCTGTTTGGACATATTTTTGACAAATTGTGCCGCCGTACTGACGGTATATTAGGTTTTTTACTTTATGCAATGATATTAAATATGATCATTAATTTAATATTCTCATCGTTAAATTCGCCATTAACGGTCCTTGGCCCGTATCGTGTGTTACGATCCATAATCGAAAACCATTTTTGAAATCACAATAGCTGTAGATTGTGAATCGGAGTAATATCTCATGTGAGCTGGGAGCAAAGCGTAGCCATATCTATAATTAAATAAAAACAAGTAAGGAAGGCTAAATTCGGGTGCAACCGAACATTACATACTCAGTTGAGAGCTATGGAGACAAAATAAGGAAAATCACCATGTAGGAAAATGAACCTAGGGTAACCCTGGAATGTGGTTGTATGACATGTGTATCAAATGGAAGATATTAAAGAGTATTTTAAGAGAGAGTATGCCATAGTTCTATGGATGGACGCCATTTAGGGATATCGCCATAAAGGTGGACCAGGGCTAACTCTAGAATTTGTTTGTACGATATGGGTATCAAATGAAAGGTGTTACTGAGCATTTTAAGAGGGAGTGGGCATGAGGTCTGTAGGTGGACGCCTTTTCGAGATATCGTCATTAGGGTGGGCCAGGGGTGACTCTAGAATGTGTTTGTACGATATGGATATCAAATGAAAGGTGGTAATGAGTATTTTAAAAAGGAGTGGGCTTTAGTCCTTTAGGTGAACGCCTTTTCGAGAAATCGCCAAAAATGTGGACCAGGGGTGACTCTAGAATATGTTTGTACGATATGGGTATCAAATGAAAGCTGTTAATGAGTATTTTGAAATGGAGTGATATCGTCACTTCGAGATATCGCCATAAAGGTGGACCAGGGGTGTCTCTAGAATGTGTTTGTACGATATGGGTATCAAACGAAAGGTGTTACTGAGCATTTTAAGAGGGAGTGGGCATGAGGTCTGTAGGTGGACGCCTTTTCGAGATATCGTCATTAGGGTGGGCCAGGGGTGACTCTAGAATGTGTTTGTACGATATGGGTATCGAACGAAAGGTGTTACTGAGCATTTTAAGAGGGAGTGGGCATTAGGTCTATAGGTGGACGCCTTTTTGAGATATCGCCATTAGGGTGGGCCAGGGGTGACTCTAGAATGTTTGTACGATATGGGTATCAAACGAAAGGTGTTACTGAGCATTTTAAGAGGGAGTGGGCATTAGGTCTATAGGTGGACGCCTTTTCCAGATATCGCCATTAGGGTGGGCCAGGGGTGACTCTAGAATGTGTTTGTACGATATGGATATCAAATGAAAGGTGGTAATGAGTATTTTAAAAGGGAGTAATCCTTAGTTCTATAGGTGGACGCCTTTTCGAGATATAGCCATAAAGGGTGACTCTAGAATGTTTGTACGATATGGGTATCAAACGAAAGGTGTTACTGAGCATTTTAAGAGGGAGTGGGCATGAGGTCTGTAGGTGGACGCCTTTTCGAGATATCGTCATTAGGGTGGGCCAGGGGTGACTCTAGAATGTGTTTGTACGATATGGATATCAAATGAAAGGTGGTAATGAGTATTTTAAAAGGGAGTAATCCTTAGTTCTATAGGTGGACGCCTTTTCGAGATATAGCCATAAAGGTGGACCAAGGGTGACTCTAGAATGTTTGTACGATATGGGTATCAAACGAAAGGTGTTACTGAGCATTTTGAGAGGGAGAGGGCATTAGGTCTATAGGTGGACGCCTTTTCGAGATATCGCCATTAGGGTGGGCCAGGGTGACTCTAGAATGTGTTTGTACGATATGGGTATCAAATGAAAGGTGGTAATGAGTATTTTAAAAAGGAGTAATCCTTAGTTCTTTAGGTGGACGCCTTTTCGAGATATCGCCATAAAGGTGGACCAAGGGTGACTCTAGAATGTTTGTACGATATGTGTATCAAACGAAAGGTGTTACTGAGCATTTTAAGAGGGAGTGGGCATTAGGTCTATAGGTGGACGCCTTTTCGAGATATCGCCATTAGGGTGGGCTAGGGGTGACTCTAGAATGTGTTTGTACGATATGGATATCAAATTAAAGGTATTCATGAGGGTTTTAAAAGCGAGTGGCCCTTAGATGTATATGTGAAGGCGTTCTCGCGATATCAACCAAAATGTGGACCAGGTGATCCAGAAAATCATCTGTCGGGTACTGCTAATTTATTTATATATGCAATACCACTAACAGTATTCCTGCCAAGATTCCAAGGGCTGTTCATTTCGCCTTGTAGAACTTTTTCATTTTCTTCTACTTAATATGGCAGGTGTCACACCCATTTTACAAAGTTTTTTCCAAAGTTATATTTTGCGTCAATAAACCAATCCAGTTACCATGTTTCATCCCTTTTTTCGTATTTGGTATAGAATTATCGCATTTTTTTCATTTTTCGTAATTTTCGATATCGATAAAGCTGGCGTGGTTATGGTCGGATTTCGGCCATTTTTTATACCAAGATAAAGTGAGTTCAGATAAGTACGTGGGTTAAGCTTAGTAAAGATATATAGGTTTATGCTCAAGTTATTGTGTTAACGGCCGAGCGGAAGGACAGACGGTGGACTGTGTATAAAAACTGGGCGTGGCTTCCACCGATTTCGCCAATGTTCACAGAGAATAGTTACCGTCATAGAATCTATGCTCCTACCAAATTTGAGAAGGATTGGTAAATTTTTGTTCGACTTATGGCATTAAAAGTATTCTAGACAAACTAAATGAAAATGGGCGGAGCCACGCCCATTTTGAAATTTTCTTTTATTTTTGTATTTTGTTGCATCATGTCATTACTGGAGTTGAATTTTGACTTAGTTTACTTATATACAGTAAAGATATTAAATTTTTTGTTAAAATTTGAATTTAAAAAAATTTTTTTTTAAAAAGTGGGCGTATTCTTCTTCCAATTTTGCTAATTTTTATTTAGCGCATATACAGTAATAGTAGTAACGTTCCTTCCAAATTTCATCATGATATCTTCAACGACTGCCTAATTACAGCTTGCAAAACTTTTAAAGAACCTTCTTGTAAAAGTGGGCGGTGCCACGCCCATTGTCCAAAATCTTATTAATTTTCTATTCTGCGTCATAACGTCAACCCATCTACCAAGTTTCGTCGCTTTATCTGTCTTTTGTAATGAATTATCGCACTTTTTCGGTTTTTCGAAATTTTCGATATCGAAAAAGTGGGCGTGGTTATAGTCCGATATCGTACATTTTAAATAGCGATCTGAGATGAGTGCCCAGGAATCTACATACCAAATTTCATCAAGATACCTCAAAACTTACTCAAGTTATCGTGTTAACGGACATACGGACGGACATGGCTCAATCAAATTTTTTTTCGATACTGATGATTTTGATATATGGAAGTCTATATCTATCTCGATTACTTTATACCTGTACAACCAACCGTTATCCAATCAAAGTTAATATACTCTGTGAGCTCTGCTCAACTGAGTATAAAAATAAATGTAAGGCGCGATAACCTCCGAAGAGATCTAAGGCCGAGCTTCTCTTCCAATTTGCGTCGTGCTCCTCTTGATTTTCCCTACAAATTGGCCGGACAGGACCAACATGTTTTATGCCGACTCGGAACGGCATCTGCAATGCTGATGAGTTTTAACTGAGACCCCTTTGACTGAGAGCTGATTGACAATTTTAATAAAAATAAATGTAGGGGCTATAATCTCCAAAGATTATTTGCATCCTGCTCCTTTTAATTTTCCGTACAAATTGGCCGGACAGGACCAACATGTTTTATGCCGACTCGGAACGGCATCTGCAAGGCTGATGAGTTTTAACTGAGACCTCTTTGACTGAGAGCTGATTGACAATTTTAATAAAAATAAATGTAGGAGCTATAATCTCCAAAGATTATTTGCATCCTGCTCCTTTTAATTTTTGCTACAAATTGGCGGGACGGGAACTACTTGTTTTATGCCGACTTCGAAGGCAGATGAGTTTTCACTGAGAAGATTTTCATAGCAGAAATACACTCTAGTACTTGCCAAACAGTGCCGAGGGCCGACCCCGCCTAGAAAAGTTTTCTTCTAATTGAGAAAACTTTTTTCTAATATTTTGATGTTGCTTTGGCCGAGGCGTGATTCCAGGATAGTCGGTGTGGTGCCGGAGCCACAAAAATTATATATTTGTCTCATTTAGGCGTTTTTACACGCCTCTCAAACCGAGAAGAGCTATAAGGAAAAAATTTATAGTCAACAGTACATATAAATATTAGCGTAAAAACATAAAACGTCTGCTTTAGCAGTAAAAGGAATATAAATTGGCTGAATTGACTTACATTTTTTTTCAACTTCTCCAGAGGACATGCAATTTATCATATGACATTGAGTATCGCACGATATTTTGGTGCCAGCCTAAAACACGTACCAGAACAAACCTTGACTACAAATGACTACCAAACACACACATTCATGCACACATTTATATTCAAATGGTTTCTCACCGACTTGCAAAGGATTATTGCTAGTCTTACAACAACAAGCAATTGCCTGTCAATTTTCACTGCTTAGGCACGATTATTCGAAAAGCTTATCAAAGTTTCGTGCGCTGACTGCTGACAGTTGAATACACACAACACATTTTTAATATATACTCCGGTGAAAGGGATTTGAGCCACAGCTGTTCATGTTGTTCTTGTGGCATGTGATTTCAATGTTATTTCTACAAAGATGGCAACAAAGTTTTGCACTTACAGTTAGAGAAAAGTGTTTTACTATGCCATTAGCTGAATCAAAATTGAACCATCTAGACACAGTTTATGTGGAAAAGTCGTCTTCACGTTTTGCTTATTCTCTGACAAAGCAATTTTATGGAAAACACTGAACAATAAGTATAGCTTTCAAAAGTTTCTGTATAATTTAAAGGTAAATATTTTTTGCGCAGACGTTTAAAACATTCACAGCACGTACTTCGTGACAGTAATAAAAGGAAATGTATTTATATGGAAAATTTAGAGATAATCCATATTTTGATATTTCATATGTATATTTGTATTTACGAGTGGGTGGAGGAAAACGTAACTGCACACAATTTTTATAAAATGCCTCTTTACACCAATAAACAAAATTAACATAATTTTAAGGGTGTTTGTGATTTCAGATCATGTAAGAAATAATTTTGTAAGTAAGAATACTAGCACATCACAGCCAGGTACTTCCAGGCGCTTCCCAAGGCAGCCGGTTCTATGTACCAGAGCGACTCGAGATTTTTCCCTACCAAGGTTTGTCATTTCAGTGTAACCCCATTTAATTTGTTGCGTCATTGGTCGCACCTATTGGATGGGGCGAAGCACTGCTACAACAACAACAACAACAATGCGATCGATTTGAGTTTATGACGACAAACCATCAAGAATAATAAACAAGTAAGGACGGCACTGTCTTCGGCGGCGCCGAAAACTTCATACCTTTCATGAATGGGGCTGAACAATAATCTCTTCCCGTTCGTAATCTCCAAATAATTGGATTTATAAGATAAGAAATATATAGTGAACAGATGTACATACCTAAACGATTTTTAAGATAAATATAAAATAAAAATTGGCAAAAAACCCCCTTATCTGAACGATCGGTTGTATGGGATATATATTATATATAGCTCCGATCGAAATGATTTCTACAGGAAATCTTCTATGATATATTAGGATATATATCACCAAGTTTCACGTTTTTGTATTGGAAACTAAGGGCGAAATGGCCAAAAATCTTTCTATCTGAACGATCGGTTGTATGGAATAGGTATATACTATATACATATAGCTCCGATCAAAGTGATTTTTTTCAGGAAATCTTCTATGATATATTAGAATAAATATCACCAAGTTTAACGTTTTTGTTTTGTAAATTAAGGGCAAAATTGCCAAAAATCGTTCTATCTGAACGATCGGTTGTATGGGATATATACTATATGTAGCTCTGATCGAAATGATTTTTTCATCAAATCTTCTATGATATATTAGAATAAATATCAGCAAGTTTAACGTTTTTATATTGGAAATTAAGGGAAAAATTGCCAAAAATCGTTCTATCTGAACGATCGGTTGTATAGGATATATACTATATGTAGCTCCGATATATAGCTCCGGACAAAGCGCTTTTTTCAGAAAATCTTCTACGATATATTAAAATATATATCACCGAGTTTCACGTTTATACTTTCTAAATTGCGGCAGGAATGACCAAAATCGTCCTATCTGAACTATCGGTTGTATGGGAGATATATGTTATAATGGTCCGATCATACCGGATCCGACAAATGGCTAATATAATACAAAAATACATCCTTGTGCCAAATTTCATTGAGATATCTCAAAATTTGAGGGACTAGTTTGCATTCAAACAGACAGACGGACATGGCTATATCAACTCAGTTCGTCGCCCTGATCAATTCGGTATACTTAATGGTGAGTCTATCTTCTATATTTCTCAACGATACAAGCATCGGACTAAAGTTAATATACCATTTCATGTTCATGAAAGGTATACAAAAATATATAAGTGGTTGCACAGCTAAGCCTTTGCTGCACGGAAATGTATTTTGAGCTCAGCGATCATTTGTGCAACACATCATCTCGATCGGGTAATGTAAGGTACCCGTGTAAAAGAAAAGAGATATACATATATCAATATACGTCTTATAAAACAAGGTAGTTAAATATTGATAACTTTGCACAAAGAGCTCTGATTTGTAATCTGTTCTTTCACTTAAAAGCTTAGCTATGAGAGATAGTTAATTCTTGTATAATGCAAAGCAATCTTTAATAGGGGCGTGGAAAGTTACTAAAATGTGATAAAATCACAAAATTGTAGTTTACATAGCTACAAATCTACAACGAAGAGCTCGATTGAAATATTTTTTAGCTGAAATTATACATTGAAATAATTATTTTGTTTCAATAAAAAAAAAAAGGGTATCCATCCTTCTTAATAAAACAAAAAATTGTCTAAGGAAAAAGACATAATTTCCAAAAAAAAGTGCATTGTGTACGTGTGCTCGCTGTCAACCAGAGTTAGACGAAGAAAGAACATCTCTCTAGATAGAGGGAGCAGGGGAGAGAAAAGTGGAGGGAGCCAGGCAGAAATAGAAAAGATAAAGACAAAGCGGTATTGAAGGGAATGAACTCGCAAATGAGATGGCTAGGAAAGGTTCAGATTTAAACATAAGTCAAGTGGACAGCTCCGTCCGACCGCCGCTGAGTTATCTCCTAGGGAGAATCGAGGAATATGAGAACAGGGCAACGGAACGGACTTGTTATGGACCGAAAGGGTTGACTGCGAAGTCTCAAGGTCCTCACGGCCATGCTTGAATAGGAAAGGCGCCAGCTTCCTTCTCAAAGTGAGCAAATCTGCGGCGAGGGTACTTACGGGTGTCATCACATGTCATTGTTCTATCGCACCAATGTTCCGACACTAGCGAATACCAACAAACTCCCTCTGCAGAAGCTGTCAGGATGAGGAGGAAGCGGAGTCGATCTACCACTTTCTCTGCCGATATCCGGGGCTTCAAATAATAAGGGTCAGATTTTTGGGCTCACTGTTCTTCGACAGCCTGGCAGAGTTTAGGAAGACGGACGTCGCGCTTCTTATAGGGTGCATCAAGGAAAGCAAGTGGTTCGTTGAGAACTGTTAGGTAATGGGGTTAAGCTAATGTGCTGCCAGCCTGCACTTATTGAAGGCAATTAAAATGAACAAAAATGTCTCCGAGTAGAAGTGTGGGTAATACCCACTGATGTAAAGAGCAAACGCTAAAGAGATGCGAATAAAAGAAAAAGGAAAATGAATATAGGGGGTGAGGGGTGTAAGAGCTAAAAACTTCCCAAAAGTCATGCATATAAACCAAAGCTAGAACAGAACCATATATGCAAGATCTTATTAAAGAAGGGCGATATTAGACAACCACCATACCCAACTTTTCGTTATCAAAGAATGCAACAAAAATGTTCGGAAAACAGCGCTTGAGCATCCGGCAGAAGATTTGACCGACTCTTTGTATATAAAAATGAAGGCTCACTTTTGCTTTTCTAGATTGAACTGATGTACTAGTAAGTGCCAAATCTCACCATAATGCTCACAAAGATGTTTTCTTAAAAGGTTGGGGAAGCGAGGTTAAAGCAATTAGTTACCCAATCGGGTGCCGCACTTTGTGAGATCTTGCAATGATTGCCTGCTAAGCACATCATTAATTATGCTCGCGCCTACCGAGCTCTTGGGCTTTATTATGTTAGTATGCTCAGGGGTCATAAGGAGACACCCCATCACAGCTCTGAGTTGCATTCGATCAGAAGCAATAGCTAACATTGGTCCTCAATCGAACTTTGACAATTTTCTACAATTCTGGGGGATAATTCACGTTCTGCGAAATGGTAAAATGAATAAAAAAACTTTTAAAAAATTTGTTCAAATGTGTGAAAATTCATTTTCATTTTATTACTTTACAGAACATGAGTTGGCCCTCGGGTAGGCAAATCTCCATTAATCGCTCTGGATTTCTTATAATATAATAACTTTGCCAGATCCTGGAATGCCACAAGGTTTGGTAAGCGCCAAAGTCGATGAGGATTTTATTATTCTCACCTTCAGTATCGCACTGATATTGGGGACAATAACATTTCGAAGAATAGCTGACAAGGAAAACTTGTATATTTGTGTTTATGCAAAACACCGGGACCTTCTAAATATAGTTCTAACGGCCCAATAGCTTATACTTCTCGGGGTGCTAAAAAGTAAAACTTGACAGCCACATTAGCTAGCTCGTGATCTTTTCTATAGACATTTTGGTTATTGAAATTTCGGCGATCCATTTGGGTTGTTAGCTTGCTCTTTTGCATCGCTATGAAACGAATTCTAAACTAAAATTAAAAGCTTTAAAGCAGTGACAAAGTTTTATATGAAGATCTATTTTACCTTATAAAAGTTAATTCTTGCATTTTTGAGCGCGCATGTAGAACACAAACAATTTGAAGCCAAAAGCATACTTTTTCATTTATGTCATCTAACTAAATCTATGTTTCCCCCAGGTGCCATAACAAAAGTTTGTATGGCATATTTGTTTTTACAAATATCTCAAATATTATTTTCCCAGCACGCTTTCACTATGCACAAACAAATACTTCATAAAAATGTGTTGTATCATAGCAAATATGCATGAGCACGGACAGAGGTCATTCATTCCCAGTCAAACCAAAGGGCAAGGACAATATTTATTTAAATGAATAATATAATTATATTTGAGTTTACAAATATTTATGAACAAATTTATAACAAAATAAACAAATTGGCCTCCAGACAAGCAATGAAAGGCAATCGTACAGTTTCACTTTGTGATAAATTGTTTTTGTTTCCAATTGACTTATAAATTGTATCAAAGTCAAACAACTTTGAACAACTAAATATATTTATTTACATAAATGAACTGGAGAGATGAGAAACGATAATATGAATTATAAAACTGGAAGCTGCAAAAAAAAAATAAAACAAGAAATGGAAACATTATGAACGAAATGCAGTAAAGCCAAAAAGCGCATTGAATAAATTTTGAAACATACTCGTATCAATCAATTGTGGTGCTTAGCTGTCTAGACTTTAGAATTTTTTAGACGATTTTAGTGCGCAAAATAAGAAAGTGATTTATATTTCCCTGCCAACAGAAAAAACGATTGCCGAAGATATAGCACATTTCCCCGATTTCATAGTAGAACTTTTCTGTTTTTATTATTGTATTTACAATAAAGACTCTCCCCAAAAGTCTTGGGGAGTATGAACAATGTTGATGGTCCTTAGCCGGATATAGATCCGGTATGTTCCGGTAATAAGTACCATTGAGGTACTAGTCCGACCATCTCGGGAACGATTAATATGAGCACATTAAATTTTCTAGGCCATCCTTCCCCCAACCCATAGTTCTAAGAGTAGCTTGGGTTCGACAGAGCCTGACCTGCTAAATATGTGTGTCATACATTCATATTTGTAACAGGATCTCCCTTGTTGACAATTGGGTTTCGGGACCTCTGAAGCTATAAAAGTCTTTGCATTGTGCTCATTAACCCCTTGAACTGTTCTCTCAAAGCGAAACAACATTCAAATACGAGACACATCATATGGAAGCTATTTTAATAGGAATAGAAGCTACCACAGCGAACAGACGAAAAATGTCGAAGAAGATAACATTTTTGTATCACAAAAGTAACTTATATGATAGAATGATTTGGAAAGTTGAAATTAGAAAAGAAGATTCATACTGATGTTAGGAAATCTTTCCTCAGAAATGGATAGAAGACTAGGAAGCCATTTGATAAGCATACTGATACCTTCTTAAATACCTTGGCAAAGATCTGTTAACAGGAAAATCCTCTGGGAAGTCTAGTAATCAAAATATGCTAATGAATTCGTGCCGTATAAGTATAAGGGCAAACGTTTTTTCTTGCGAATGATTAGAGAAATATGTTTGATTTTGCTCAAATTTTTTTAATATTTGCGAAAAAACTCTGGACCTTTCACACAATGAATTTTTCGTTAATGTTCAGAAAATCAAAAAGATTTAATTGCAAAAAGAGTTCTGAAAAATTAATGAAATTGAAGATAATTCTAAACAATACAGTTAAGTTTCGCCTAAATATCTGCTTGGAGAAAAACAAAGGACGCGTGGCACTCGGAGCCTGCCGCGGTAAAGCTATTGCATATTATCAACTTATACAATTATAATATTTATGCAACATTTTGTTGCTTTGATATTAATTCAAGTTAACCCTTTTAAGCGTGGTGACCGATAAGAAAACAAATTTTTTACTTTTATTGAATAAATGAGAAGTTAATATTTAACTTTCACTTTAATTTTAACTTTAACTTTAACTTTAACTTCATTTTTAACTTTAACTTTAACTTTAACATTTACTTTAACTTTAACTTTAAATGTAACTTTAAATTTAACTTTAACTTTAACCTTAACTTTAACTTTAACTTTGACTTTAGCTTTAAATTTAACTTTAACTTTAAATTTACCTTTAACTTTAACTTTAACTTTGACTTTAACTTTAACTTTAACTTTAACTTTAACTTTAAATTTCGCTTTAACTTTAACATTCACTTTAACTTTAACTTTACCTTTGACTTAAACTTTAACTTTAACTTTAACTTTCGCTTTAACTTTAACATTCACTTTAACTTTAACTTTAACCTTAACTTAAACTTTAACTTTAACTTAAATTTTAACTTTAACTTTAACTTTAACTTTAACTTTAGCTTTAACTTTAACTTTAACCTTAACTTTAACTTTAACTTAAACTTAAACTTTCGCTTTAACTTTAACATTCACTTTAACTTTAACTTTAACTTTTACTTTACTTTTGACTTAAACTTAAACTTTAACTTTAACTTTTACTTTAACTTTAACTTTAACTTTAGCTTTAACTTTCACTTTAACTTTAACTTTAACTTTATTTTTAACTTTAACTTTCGCTTTAACTTTAAAATTCACTTTAACTTTAACCTTAACTTAAACTTTAACTTTAACTTTAAGTTTAACTTTAACTTTAACTTTAACTTTAACTTCACCTTCAACTTTAACTTTAACTTTAACTTTAACTTTAACTTTAGCTTTAACTTTAACTTGAACTTTAATTTTAACTTTAACTTTAAGTTTAACTTTAACTTTAACTTTAGCTTTAACTTTAACTTTAACTTTAACTTTCACTTTAACTTTAACCTTAACTTTAACTTTATTTTTAACTTTAACTTTCGCTTTAACTTTAACATTCACTTTAACTTTAACTTTAAGTTTAACTTTAACTTTAACTTTAGCTTTAACTTTAACTTTCACTTTAACTTTAACTTTAGCTTTAACTTTAAAACTCACTTTAACTTTAACCTTAACTTAAACTTTAACTTTAACTTTAAGTTTAACTTTAACTTTAACTTTAACTTCAACTTCAACTTTAACTTTAACTTTAACTTTAACTTTTAGCTTTTTAACAACCCCCGCTAAAGCGACCTTGTCGGTAATGCCCACACAAGGCACCGAATCGGCGGAAAAGACAAAGGCAGCGAAAGCACAGCTGCGCAATAACCCCAGCCAGTCAACACCTGCTACTGCAAGGGAAAAAGCGTCGGTCAGCTCACCCAATGTCGTTGCACAGCGCGCTGTTGGGAAGGAGAAACGTGCGACTCCGCCAAGAGGCTCACTCTCATACACAAGCCTCGAAGGGAAGAGCCAAGACGAACTGCTGGAGTACGCGGTATCAGTGCTGCGCGAGATGCAGGAAACCGCTCTCAAGCAGAAGACCGTGTCCAAGGACATAAAAACTGGTATGGCTCTTCTCGAGGGAGCGTTAAGCTGCATGTGATCGTTAAGGGCCCAAAAGGTAGATGAGAGCAGAGAATCGGGCCGAAAAAGCAAGAGGGCACGAACGAGCTCAGATTCCCACTCGGAGGACTTGGAAGCCAAAAAGAAACGAGATGAAAGAACAAATACGCTTTCACAAGCTGAGTCTTGGTCCAATGTAGCGCGCCGGAGGCTGAAACAGCGGGCCCAGCCAGCCAAGCAGGCAACCCCCGTCCAAGCTCCTAAAGCTCAAAAACGGGCGAGAAAGAGGAGACAAGCAGCAACTTTTGTGGTAAAACCTGTGGAAGGCAAAAGCTATGCCCAGGTACTAGGGGCCATACGCGGCCAGCTCCGCCCTAATGACACAGGTACGGTGGTACGGTCAGTACGAAAAACCAAATCTGGTAACGTACTGATTGAAACGGCGCGCTGCAGTGACCAGACGGCCTTCAGAGCAGCTATAGGTAGTGCAGTAGGAGAGGTCGGTGAAGCACAACAGCTCTCCAAGCGGATGAAGTTGGAAGTACTTGGCATGGACTGTCTCACAACTGAAACAGAAATCCAAGACGCAATAAGGAGGGAGGTCGGAAAAGAAGAATTCACTAGACCTTTCCGTGTCTCTGTGTTCGCAGCAAACCAAAGAGAACAGAAAATGGCGGTCGTCGAAGTGGACGAGAATATTGGCAACGCCCTACTCAAAAAAGGTAAAATTCCTATCGGATGGATACAGTGCCGAATCAGACAGCGAGCAGAAGTACAACGCTGCTTTAGGTGTCTCGGCTACGGACACCGGAAGGCAGAATGCAAGGGTCCAGACAGGAGTAACGCCTGCTGGAAGTGTGGGAAAAGCGGCCACAAAGCTTCGGCCTGTACCGCAGCTCCAAAATGTTACCTGTGTAATACACAGAAGCTCGATCATGTCCCTGGATCTGGAGCATGCAGCATTTTCAGAGCGGCACTCGCTGTTGCAAAGGCCAAAGTCTCAATTCAATAGTGATTAGTTTTATCCAAGGCAACCTAAACCGGAGCAGACTTGCTGATGAGCTACTACAACAGTTGGTCTTAGACCATAAAGCTAACAGCGTTATCATCAGCGAACCCTATAGAGCCCGAAATGATTGGCATTTAGACAACACCGGCACCGCCGCAATCTGGATGACAGATGCAAACGCCAATATTGTGAACCGTGTTGCCGGACAAGGCTACGTCCGCCTAACTACGAATAATACCACAATAGTAAGCTGCTACTTGTCCCCGAATGATCCCATTCAAACGTTCAGGGAGAAGCTTGAACTTATTGAAGACGACCTGAAGGACTTAACTAGTAACCTGGTTGTGGCGGGAGACTTTAACGCAAGAGCCGTCGAATGGGGAATGCCGCAGACTAACACCCGTGGAAGGTTAGTCCTTGAGATGGCAGCCAGGCTCGGTTTGAACGTGCTTAACACTGGTACGACCCCTACATACCGACGGCCAGGCTTTGGATACTCGATCCCCGATGTAACACTAGTGTCAGAAAGCCTGCTGCTGACCGCTGCTGGATGGAGAGTCATAGAGGATCTGACTGGCAGCGATCACAACTACATCACTTTCCACCTAAACGATCCCGGTCAGAGGCAGATTCCGAACGGGCCACGCAGAACAAAAGCATGGGACGCATCCAAGGTCGACTCTGCCACGTTCTTCGCATCAGTACTGGGGGATGCCCGACGGATAATCATCAACTCCAGTCCGACGGAAGAGACGGTTGAGAAGACAATGAGCTGTCTTCGCCACGCTTGCAACCTCTCTATGCCACGGAGGGGAGTGTGGAGGGGTAAAAAGCAGGTATACTGGTGGAATAGCGAAATCGCGGAGCTGCGGAAAATATGCTACAGGATGCGAAGGCTAGCAACTCGCGCGCGCGGCAGGCCTGAGGCTCTAGAAAAGTCGGAAGCGTACAAAGGAGCGAAGAAAGCTCTTAGTGCTGCCATTAAGAAAAGCAAGCTTAAGTGCTGGAAAGCGCTTTGCGAGGAAGTGGATCGCGACCCATGGGGGCAGGGATATAAGATAGTAATGAAGAAGTTCCGTCCGCCAAACCAGCTGATGGACGAGAACCAAATAAGGAACATTGTGGATGGCCTGTTTCCCACCCAAATGCCTAGGGAGGGCGGGTACGTTACCCATGAAGATCGCAACGTGGAACCATTCCAAGAAGAAGAGCTTAAAACTGCCGTGCGAACTATGAAACCTAGGAAAGCATCTGGGCCCGACGGAATACCCGCGGAGGCAATTAGACTAGCTGCAAACGACTGCCCAGAACTTATGTTGCACATGTACAACAAATGTCTCGAAGAAAGAATTTTCCCCACCATATGGAAGACAGCACGACTGGTTCTCATTCCAAAAGGGAAAGGAGATCCCAACTCTCCATCATCCTACCGTCCCCTATGTATGTTGGACACAGCAGGGAAATTGATGGAGAGTCTCCTGAAGCAACGCCTCACCAGAGCGTTACAGGACGCCGGAGGACTGTCGCCCAGACAGCATGGTTTTCGGAGGGGGCACTCTACAATAGATGCCATAGCAGAAGTTATAGACGCAGTCAAGAAAGCCGAGACAGCGTGCCACAGAGCAAGACCTATAGTGTTGCTGGTCACGCTGGACGTCAAAAACGCTTTTAACTCAGCTAGGTGGGAGGACATGCTTGAGGCACTAGAAAGCACTTTCAAAGTACCGCAATATTTGTTAGAAATTTTAGGGGACTACCTAAGAAAGAGGTATCTAATATATGAAAGTACTCACGGTCAAAAAAAGGTAAAAATAACAGGTGGAGCAGCCCAGGGTTCGGTACTAGGTCCCGATCTCTGGAATATAACTTACGACAGTCTTCTTCGATTAGACATGCCAGAAAGCACCTTCCTCGTTGCATTTGCAGACGACGTGGCAGCTGTGATAACAGCACCAAGCTGCGAGCTGGCACAGCTAAAATTAAACCAGGTCATGCGTAATGTAAATAGGTGGATGGCTGAGCACGGTCTCCAGTTAGCCAAAACGGAGATCGTCATCCTCACAAAGAGACGTATTCCCACTACCAGGAACGTGATGGTTGGGGACCAGCCAATAGAAACACTCGCTTCAACGAAATATCTGGGAGTGAGGTTAGACAGCAAACTCAACTTCTCGGATCACATACGAGGGACCTGCGAAAAAGCTGCGCGCATAATAGCGCAGTTGAGTAGATTAATGGCAAACACAGATGGCCCAAAGCCATGCACAAGGAAGTTGCTTGCATCAGCCTCGGATTCTATACTCTTATATGGTGCAGAAATCTGGGCGGACGCATTGAAATACCGGAAGAACCGAGTCGCCCTCACCTCGGTCCAACGCAGAGGGGCGCTGCGAATATCTTCGGCTTACCGCACGGTATCAGCTGAAGCTGTCCTGGTCGTTGCGGGAACCATACCGACATATCTTCTCGTTGAGGAAAGAAAAACAATATATGACAACGGATCGCAAGCAAGTAGAGCTGCTGTTGCCATGCAGGCGCGAGAAGAATCGATCCGACGTTGGCAAGATCAGTGGAGCAACAGCATCGTAGGAAAGTGGACTAGGGAACTAATCCCTGAACTTGATCCATGGTTGAAGCGACCGCACGGAGAGGTAGACTTTTACCTGACCCAGTTTCTAACGGGACATGGTTACTTCCGCAAATACCTACACAGAATGGGTAAGGTTGATAGCCCGAGCTGTCTGTACTGTGGGGAAATAGACGATGTACGCCACACCTTCTTCGAATGCAGGCACTTCTCCCATCAGCGAAGGAGGGTAGAAGAGGTACTTGGCGACCTATCCCCGGGCAGTGTCATTAATAACATGACCTGTCGAAGAGACAGATGGGATACGATCAGCACATATGTGAGGCATATACTTACCAGTAAACGAGAAGACGGATGCCTAGCCCATTAGCGTGAGAGTAGCCATAGAGCTCACGTAGCGCGCACCCGTACCCGAAGTAATGCTAAACGCGGTCCCAGGTACGGGGATTTGCGCGGGCCGTGGGAGGTTAGGTTTTAGTGGGTAGGCCTTCATGGAAGAAGGGAGTCCTACACTCGGAGAGTCTCGCAGTGAGGCTTAAATATCCCGGTCAGTGCATAAAGCATTTCCTCCTTCCACGAAAAAAAAAAAAAAAAAAAAAAAAAAAAAAAAAAAAAACTTTAGCTTTAACTTTAACTTTAATTTTAACTTTAACTTAAAGTTTAACTTTAACTTTAGCTTTAGCTTTAACTTTAACTTTAACTTAAACTTTCACTTTAACTTTAACTTTAACTTTATTTTTAACTTTAACTTTCGTTTAACTTTAACATTCACTTTAACTTTAACTTTAACTTTACGATCCGGGGTGGGCGTGAGCTTAGCACCTGCTAACAAGCCAACCTAATATAAACGCACGCAAGTAATTTTCTGTCAAAAATGTCTCATACACATACAACTTGTATGAGAGCAACTCAAGTTGAATTTGCTGCGTGAAAACCTAAGTCGATTTCCAATTTTTGTTCTGCGTGACATATAGATTTGACGTTTGCACACATGCTTTACATTGTCGCAACGCATGCTTAAGCTGGAGACATTGGTGCTTTATCGGTAACCGTATCGGTAACCTTTTAACAGCTGATTCGACCAACCTTATGAGAAGCAATGCAATCGATTATTGGTGCCGCTAAGGTCGTAACCGTATCGTAGCCAACCAATTGGGTTTTGGTTTACCGTCGTAACGATAAACAGCTGATTACGTTAGGGATACGGATACAGCGATACGACATACGGCACCAATGACTCCAGCTTTATTTGGGTTAGGGCAAAAAACGCCGGTTGTTTGCGTGCACTAAAAAACCGCAGTGCGGTTTTATTAGGTTGGCTTGTAAGCGACCATATATGTATACGATAAGCGATAGCACAATGGCTACTTCGTGAAAATCAACGACAGCTCTTTTAGTTTGATTTCGATGGTCATACGGTGGGGAAGTCTCGCACGCGCGCTTAAAACAGAGTACCAAAGAGTGCGTGTGACACGTGTTCACCGTTCAAGCATTGAAATCAAACTAAATAAATAATTGATTTTGCTTTCGTGCTCGCTACGCGTTCGTGTTTAGTAACACACTCTCAATTTGGTAACCGTGTAAATGTAGTGGTGCCCACCGCTGTTTATGATAGAGATACAATTTTATGTATTTGACCTGTTGCTAACACCGAACCTTTACGAACCTTTTCGAATCTTTTCGAACCTTCTCGAGCCTTTTCGGATCTTTTTTGACAAATATCCGTTACGGTTTTTTTTGATTTAGTCGCCAAGCCTGCGATAAAATCTATGCAATAGCTTAAAATTCCGGTAAAGTATTTTTTTGAAATGAATTTATATCGACTCAGTAACTGCGAAAGGTATCGAATTGGTTACTTGTTAGCGATAGACGATAACATTTTCGAAAAATTTCTGGTAGGTTTATGATATTCCAGTCAATTACCCGTGGACTAGTTCTCACAATTTAAAATATTTTAAAGTAACTAAAGGTCATACATAACATATGCAACAGGAATCGAAACAAATTCACCTCCACCGAAAATTCAAAAATTAAATGTAAAGAGTCGTGTGTAGAAATTCACGTAAATGGTGTAGGCGTCTGACCGCCATTCTCCCAGAAATGGAATGGACGTTTCTTTACATGCGATTAAATTAGCTCACTACTTCCGGTCGCTTGCGGCCAGGTATTCTCTAGGTAGCCATAGAATATCTGTTTGATAGTGGTCTATGTGAAAAAGAAAGCGACAACCGGGCTAAACCACGCCTACATACCATAAACGGTTCGAGCATAATAAGACCAAACTTTTTACTTACTTTTAATTATACTCTTACTTACATACTTAATTGGCGCTTAACCGTCTAAACGGTTATGGCCGTCAAATAAGGCGAACCAGTCGCTCCTTCGCTCCGCCAACTGGCGCCAATTGGTCACACCAAAGGAGTTTAAATCGTTTTCCACCCGGTCCTTCTAACGGAGTGGGGGCCGCCCTCTACCACTGCTTCCATAGGCGGGTTCCGATAGAAACACTTTCTTGGCCGGAGCATCCCCTTTCATTCGCATAACATGGCCTAGCCAGCGCAGCCACTGCGTTTTAATTCGCTGGACTATGTTGATGTCTGCGTATAGCTCGTACAGCTCATCATTAAATCTTCTTCGGTACTCGCCATCGCCAACGCATAGAGGTCCATAAATCTTTCGCAGAACTTTTCTCTCGAACACTCCCAAAGCCGCTTCATCTGCTGTTGTCATGGTCCATGCTTCTGCCCATATAGCAGGACGGGTACGATAAGTGACTTGTAGAGTATGATTTTCGTTCGCCGAGAGAGGACTTTACTTTTCAATTGCTTACCTAGTCCAAAGTAGTATTTATTGGTAAGATTGATTCTTCGCTGGATTTCAGTATTACTTTAATATTACTTTTTATTTTACCTATACTTTCACTTATATGTTTACTCTTAGTTTTACTTTTTGTTTTATCTTTACTTTTACTTTAAATTGTACTATACCTTTATTCTATTAAGCTTTTACTTTTAAATTAACGTTTACTTTTATTTGTACTTATCCTTTTCATTTTCATTTTACTTTTAATTTTACTATTATTTTAGTGTTAATTTTACTTTTATTTCACTTTTACTTTTACATTTACTTATACTTTTACTTTAAGTTTGACCTTTACTTTTAGATAATGAGGTAAGAATAACCAGATGCTATATTTTTTTTTGCAAGCAACAAATAATAACGTCAGAATAAGTCCACAGTTTCCCCACTATTTTTGAAAATTTTCAATTTTCCAACTTTTCTTCCTTTTCACATTTTTGGCTTAGAGTTTTATTTAATTTATTTCAGTTTGTAGAGTTTTTAGCCGCAAGTGTCCAAAACTTAAGAAACAAAGCAAAAAAATTAAGGAAACTAGTTTCACAGCTACATGCAAGCTTACAATTATACAAAAGTTGTAATTGTTATTAGCCTTAAGAGATTTGCCTTGCCCTTTAATCGGTTGAGCGGAGTTTGTTCGTAGTGGTTTTATTGTTCACCATTAACGAAAACTTGTGGGTGTCAAGAAGAACTGTTTTATAATTTGCATTCCTCTTAATTGCTTTGATTATCCTTTATCGTTTACGTATAATAATGAAGTTGACTTTTGGTATTGTTTCACAAACTATGTAATTTTTATTGCCGCCAAAGCAATCAGTTTTAAAGAACTTAAAGTGCCATGTTTTGCACTTTATGAATAAAAAATATATCATATAAAATTAAGTTATTACAGGCAACTGATTCTACGGGCAAGGAATATTTTGCGTCCCTTGAACATATGCGACCCGGTATATGAAAAGGTGACTTATGACTCAAAAAAGTAATTGCGAGGCACAGCTGTTAAAGAAAAACAATGCATTTCTTCAGTTTCTTAGTAGTTTCTCTTTTGCATTATGAACAGTCATGCCCAAAAGGCAAATCACAAACCAGTTTCTAACCGATATTTTGGCTCCATTGCCATTGAAAAAAATGCTGTCAAAAAAATCTGAGGATGCTTCAGCAGCCTCCAAAGTGGCATCGAAGGAACCAAAGGCTTCATCGTCTTTCGTTTGTGCTCTTCTTTCTCTACATTTTTAGTACATTTCTAGGCAAGTTAGGACTTTCTAGTTTTCACCACGTGAATGAGCGTCTCAAATCTATCGAAACCAGAAAAAAAGTGGAAAAAAATTTGTTTGGGGCATAAGCCACCTTTTCTTGGACCGGGTCACATATATGTCAGCACATGCTGAACGAGAACGAAAACAGCTTGTAGAGTTTATAGAAGACTCTAACGTGACACACTGCGTAGAGAAAATAACACAAAGTATGATCTTCAAACATTTCATAGATGAGCAGCAGGCATATGTATATTGAAACAAGAGAATATTTCATTGAGTCATGAAATATTCCACGTCTTTACTGAAATACATATTTTAGCAGAAAAAAGTGCAGCCTTGAAATTCAAAAATAAAACACTCTTGCCAATAAGTATAACTTTGGACCAAGGCAAATCAAACAAGGTACACGTGACAACTGAAATATTTTGCTTTTTTAATTTTTTGAATTAAAACTTTGTGCTTTGAAAATATTTTTGGGTACTATACATACTTTTAGTTGGAAAACCAGATTACGTATGCTAAATACACCAAAAGAAATCGAAATTGATATAGAATTGCAGGGAACAACTTTTGTTTATTTATTCAAGTCTTTATAGAAGGAGCAAGAACTTCATCTCCTTGGCAACCAACATCGGTTACCGTCAGAAAAACTAATTATAATCCCTCTTGCCAACTATTGCTAATTTTGACTACAGCAGTTCCTTAACTTTGCCCTCGGTTAACAACTACTACGCCGATGTATGCAAATAGTTTGCGTCTATTAGCTGCGCATTAAGATCTACATGACTTGCTTGCATGTCTTTTTTGTCTCCCTGCAAGCCGGTTTAATTCTGCTTTATCGAATGAGTGGAGCCCGCATGCTACATATATGCAGACGAGATAGTACAATATAACCTAAGTACTTAACTTATTCAGTCTACGTGTACGCATCTTTATTTGCGCTCTTTATTTACGTATAAAAGCAGTGCATCTACAAATATTCTTGGCCCTTCAGAAACTTGCGACTAGTAAAGTACAGGCAACATCCGTGAGAACAAGCGCGCCATCTCAAAGGCACTTGTCTGTGCTGACTTAACGCTTACCCACAGCTCTCCAGCTTCACTTTTTGTACCAAACTGCTGCTATATCCTGACAAACTGCGTTAGCAGCACAACGCGTCAATGTTCTCAACCTCTGCACCAAGGCTGTTACACGGATTATATTTTTGATCATAATTTTTCAAAACAAAAAATTTTATGCAAAATTCAAAATATTTTTGAAATCGTAGAGCTAAATTTTTTTTTCATGTCACGGAAGAACTCCTAAAGAAAAGGGAGAACTGTCTATTACTTTGTTTAACATATTTTTCTTTGGGCTGAGCAGGAAATTGAAAATTAAAGTCCTCTCTCGTCAATTGAGGAGCATGCACTCTCTACAAGTCACATATATATAGGGCGCAAAAGCGTGGTAAATGCGTGTTGGCGACGGAGAGTACCGAATAAATTTTAATGATGAGGTGTACGATCGTTGCACAGACGTCAACGTAGTCTAGTGAATTAAAACGGAGTGGCTACGCAATTTTATGCGAATTAAAGATAATGCTTTGGCCAAGAAGGTTTTCTTATCGAAACCTGCCTACAAAAGCAGAGGAGGGCCCCCTCCACTCCATTGGAAAGACCACATGGAAAACGATTCAAAGCCCCATGTTCATGATGGATCAGGCACTTCGGGATGTACATGAATGGGAATGTGGAGTCGGGTTAACCGCCAATGCGGCAAAACCCGATCTAGTGTTATTTCTAGGAAGCATGAGGTCCCTAATTGGACTAAGCCTAAACTTAGCGGGTAACCCTGTAAGAAAAATATAGCACAAAGTACCTAGGAGCTATACTAGATAGTAAGTTCACCCAGAGAAAAAAGCAAGAAGTTTTAAATATTTTCACTTAGATTTAAGCATTTTTACCAATGGTTTTGTATTAAATTGTAATTTCCTCAGTCTAACTATGTATGCACTTAAAATATCTTTTGATCATCAACATTGTGTTTTTAAGGATGAAAATATTTGAACCAAATTAGACAACATATTTGACTTAAACTGTTCTCATTTCTGCCCCAAGTATAATTCTGCCATTATTAAAGATTTGCGTATTAGTTTTAGGTATTTTCATACTATTTTAGCTTAATAGATATTGTCACGGATATTACCACCCCTAAGTTATCCCATCACTAAGGCGATGCTAAGGCCATGCCAAGCAGTATTTACGTTAATAATCAAATCAAGTATACACATATATAAGGCAGCCCAGAGAGATGTCACACACAGATGCATTTACTTATACGGCTATGTGCGCGCGAGAGACCGTTAACTACAAACATTCACATCAATAATTCAATCTTTATGTATCTACATAAACGAATAAATAATTGCGTCTACACATATGTACGTATACGAGCAGCGGAGCGGCAATGCACAAACACATGCATATATCTTATCTCAGTGGTCACAAGAGAGGGCAATAATTTGTGCACGTAGTTGTGGCTGGCGATTTTGTAGCCGAAACAACTAGTAACTTCTGGAAATCGAAGAGCCTAGAAGTATGCAGCGTAAACTATAAAAGCAGTGCAGGCGAGTAAGAAGTAATTCAGTTTGATTTGAGTTGATCAGCAATTACGACTAAGAAGATATCTAGCGAGCAATACCAGTATTATTTTGATTAGTGGAGTTTCATTTGAGCTATCAGTTTGGTTATTAAGCTATTCGTTGCACAGTTTGAGTGTTATTGTGAAGCATTTTAATAAAGGCCATTTTTCCATTATTCAATATTGGAGTTATTTATTCAACAGTTTAGCGATACGAACTTAGCAGAGGATTGCAAATAAGAGGATTTGCAAGTAAATTCGTTACAATTGGTGTCAGAAGAGGAATTGTTGAATAAATTCCGGAGGACAACAAGGACATGGCAAAGTTAAGTGAATTGAAGATCCCGCAACTGAAGAAGGAGTTGGAGAGCCGTGGATTGAATACAAGCGGCGTTAAACTCGAACTTCAGGCACGGCTACGAGAAGCAATGGAAGCAGAAGGAATTGATGTGGAAGAGCATGTCTTTCATCTTGATGGCGAGGAGACAACAAAAATTGAAGAGAAGAACGAAACACCGCAGACGGTTACCAGTACAGATTTGAACATGATTTTAGCTGCAATATCTGCTCAAACATCGACAGTGTCATCTCAACTGGCAGAACAGCACACATATATGGAATCGCAGGAGAACCGTATAACATCCAAGATGGAAGAACAGAAGACATATATGGCATCACAACTAGAATCGCAGGAGAACCGTATAACATCCAAGATGGAAGAACAGAAGACATATATGGCATCACAACTAGAATCGCAGGAGAACCGTATAACATCCAAGATGGAAGAACAGAAGACATATATGGCATCACAACTAGAATCGCAGGAGACACTTTTAACATCCAAGATGGAAGCACAAGAGGCACGCATAACAGTACAACTAGAAGCACAAGAGGCGCGTATATCATCAAAACTCGAAGCGCGCATGGACGAAAAAATAATGCAGTTTGAAGAAAAATTCGAGGCAGAGGTGGATGCGTTGAGAGGTCGTATACAGGAATTGCAACTTAATCGGCCGGCTGCTTCAGCGAGTAATACAAAGGTAAAAACTCCATCTTTTGACGGTTCTGTTCCTTTTCAGGTCTTTAAGCTACAGTTTGAGAAGACCGCAGCAGTGAACCAATGGAATGCTGAAGATAAAGTTGCTGCACTGTTCGTGGCATTGAAGGGGCCAGCAGCCGAAATCCTACAGACGATTCCCGAAGGAGAGCGGAACAACTATGAAGCATTGATGGCCGCTGTCGAGAGACGTTACGGAAGCGAGCATAGGAAACAGATATTCCAAATTGAGTTGCAAAACCGTCACCAAAGAGCGAATGAGACTTTGCAGGAGTTTGCCTCGGATGTTGAAAGGTTGGCTCATCTCGCAAATGCGGACGCACCCGTGGAATACACCGAGAGGGTAAAAATCCAGAGTTTTATAAATGGCATACGGGACGTGGAAACGAAGCGAGCTACATACGCAAACCCAAAGCTCACATTTGCTGAAACGGTATCACATGCATTGACTCAGGAAACTGCCTCCCTATTAAGTAAACCAGCATATAAGGCTCATCGTGTAGAAGTAGAAAGGCCAGAATGGGTAGACACAATTTTGGAAGCACTGAAGGGATCACAACAGAAAAATGCCGGAGTTATTAAGTGTTTCAAGTGCGGCAACCCAGGTCATATTGCACGACATTGCAGCACCGGTCCGAATAGCTCCAACAATGTGGGTGGCCGTAAACGCAGAGCTGAAGGAGATGAGCAAATCTCCAAGTCCACTCAATCGTTAAACTAAAGCGAGTCAGCCGCAAGGGGCGACAGCTGGCTCCCTCAATTGAATGCCCCATAATCTCTATCTCACAAATTGGAAGAAGGTCAAACAATCTTACTGTCGGAGGACATGTGGATGGAAAGGAACGTTTACTGACTGTAGATACGGGTGCATCTCATTCCATCATTCGAGCGGATTTAGTCAACAAGAAGATAACACCATTGCATGGAGCAAGATTGCGTACAGCCACTGGAGAAGACAGCACGGTTCTAGGAGAAGTATCATGTGAAGTCGCAATTGGGAACGTCACGGTAGTACACAATTTTATAGTGGCAGAGATTGTTGATGAAATCATAATTGGAGTGGACTTCTTAATCGACCAGGGCATCAAGATCGACATGCAAAGCAAGACGATGCGATATAAGAACATGGATGTACCACTTAATTTCGGCTACGAGAGAGGCTACAGCAGTAAACGAGTGCTGGTGGAAGAGAGTCAGCGAATACCACCAAAATCCGAAGCAGTCATCTGGGCAAAGGTTGATGGAGATTGTGGGACAAACAAATTGTGGGTTGTCGAAGCAGCAAACAGATCAACACTGAACATACTTGTAGGAAAAACCCTGGCTATGACAAAACAAGATGGACGTGTTCCGGTAAGAGTACTCAATGAGTTCAATTCACCACTCAAACTGACTAAAGGAGCTATTTTGGGAAAATGCCAAGAGGCTGAAGTAATTATTAACTGTGAACAGCTCCAGGAACACGTTTCAGCCAGTAATACTAATCTTTCAAATGACATCACGGCATGGACGCAGGGGCTAGAGGAAGCATATCAGAGTAAGGCAAAACAACTGCTCCTAAAGTACGCGAACATATTTGACCAGGATGGTTCTAAACCAGGCCGCACCAACGTTGTGAAACATCAAATTGACACTGGAGATGCGAGGCCGATCCGTCAAGCTCCACGTAGTGTTCCACTGGCGAAGCGGCAAGTTGTGAGTCAAATTATACAAGAAATGAGCGACAGCGGCGTCATCGAACCATCAGCTAGTCCCTGGAGCTCACCGGTAGTACTTGTAAAGAAGAAGGATGGAAAAATGAGGTTTTGCGTGGACTACCGGAAGTTGAATGACGTTACGAAAAAGGATAGCTACCCATTGCCAAGAATTGACGACACTCTGGACTCGCTCTCTGGTACGAAATGGTTTTCCACACTGGACTTGAAAAGCGGCTACTGGCAAGTGGAGGTAAAGGAAGAAGACAAAGAGAAAACAGCCTTCAGCGTCGGAGATGGTCTTTGGCAATTTACAGTAATGCCCTTTGGACTATGTAATGCACCAGCTACTTTTGAGAGACTCATGGACCAGGTACTGAAAGGACTACATTGGAAAACATGCTTGGTGTACCTGGACGACATCATCGTATTGGGCAAGAACTTTGATGAACATCTTAAGAACTTGGAGGAAGTTTTCCAGAGAATAGCTGGCGCTGGTCTGAAGTTAAGTCCCAAAAAGTGTGCGCTGTTTAAAAAGGAAGTCAATTATTTGGGTCACAAGGTAACGACAGAGGGCATCTGCACTGCGAACGAAAAAATAGAGGCTGTAAAGGATTGGCCAAGACCACAGAACCTACATGAATTGAGAAGTTTTCTTGGGCTGTGCACATATTACCGCCGATTTGTACCAAATTTTTCCAGCGTAGCCCATAGCCTCCATGAGCTTACAAGAAAAAACAAAGCTTTTGAATGGAAGAAGGAGCAAGAAGTGACTTTCCAAACATTGAAGGAGCGTTTGTGCACTGCCCCAATGTTAGCATATCCGATTCCAGGAGCAACATTTATTCTAGATACAGATGCGAGTGGATATGCTATAGGAGGCGTTTTATCACAACTGGCCGATGGACAGGAGAAGGTAGTTGCATATTACAGCCGTTCGATTGGAAAACCAGAGAGGAACTACTGCGTTACGCGGAGAGAGCTGTTGGCATTGGTAGAGTGCGTCAAACATTTTCACAAATACCTCTACGGCCAGCGATTCCGTGTCAGGACAGATCACGCAGCGTTGAAATGGCTTCTGCAGTTCCGTAATCCGGAAGGACAATTGGCACGGTGGATCGAGCGACTACAAAGCTACGACTTTTCCATTGAGCATCGAAAAGGTAGTACCCATGGAAATGCTGATGCAATGTCACGAAGACCATGTAGTTTGGAATGCAAGCACTGTTCAAAAGCCGAGGCTAAAGAAGACATTATAGATGTCCGGCTAATGAATATAACATGTACAGATGAATGGGACAAGGAACAGCTAAGAAAGTGCCAGCTAGAAGATGCAGATCTGTCACGTGTTATGCAAGGGCTCGAACGAAATGAAAGACCAAACAGAGAAGAGATGTCAGCAGAGAGTCCCATTGCGAAGTCATATTGGGCACAGTGGAACAGTCTAGAATTGATATCCGGTTGCCTTCATCGAGTATGGGAGAGTGAGGATGGTAAATACAAGAATAAACTGATAGTTGTTCCCAGAAAGAGGATTCCTGACGTGCTCAGCGAGCTGCATAATGGTCCAAGCGGAGGTCATCTTGGAATCACGAAGACGCTCGAGAAGATTAAACAGAGATTCTATTGGGTTGGTTGCCGTCAGTCGGTCACTGAGTGGATTGCGAACTGCGAGGTTTGCAGCAGAGCGAAAGGGCCCAGAACACGAAGTCATGGCCAGATGAAGCAATATAACTCAGGTGCGCCATTTGAAAGGATCGCCATGGATGTCGCAGGTCCATTTCCTACTAGTAACCGCGGAAACAAATACGTACTGGTGGTTATGGATTATTTCAGTAAATGGCCAGAGGTATACCCAATCCCAAACCAAGAAGCAGAAACAGTAGCAGAAGTGGTTAAAAACGAATGGGTTGCAAGGTATGGTGTACCAATGGAGTTACATTCTGACCAAGGCAGGAATTTCGAATCAGCTGTGTTCCAGGAAATGTGTAAGTCATTGGGCATTCGAAAAACACGGACAACTGCATTGCATCCTCAATCCGATGGTATGGTAGAACGATTCAATAGAACATTGGAGGAGCACTTAAGGAAAGTAGTAGACAAGTACCATAAAGAATGGGATACCCGCATACCATTATTCTTGATGGCTTATCGATCAGCAGTGCATGAGACAACGGGCCAAACCCCTGCAAAAGTAATTTTTGGCAATGACCTTAGACTGCCAGCTGATTTGAAGTTTGGGATAGATGCCAATGCGGAGAGAAATGTCAGGAAATCCACTAGTGATTTGGAAGAAGAGCTAAGAGAAATACATGATCTGATAAGGCAACGAACAAAGATTATGAGTGACAAGATGAAAGCCAGATACGATAAAGCAATTAATTCCGAAGGTTTTCAGGAAGGAGATTTGGTGCTGTTATACAACCCACAACGTAAAAAAGGTTTGTCCCCGAAATTGCAGTGTAATTGGGAAGGCCCATACAAAGTTGTAAAACGGATCAACGATGTAGTGTACCGCATACAAACCATCGGTAAACCACGAACCAAAATGAAAGTGGTCCATTTAGAAAGGCTGGCAACGTTTAGATCGAGAGATTTGTCTGATCGGGACGATCAGACTTAGGTGGAGGGCAGTGTCACGGATATTACCACCCCTAAGTTATCCCATCACTAAGGCGATGCTAAGGCCATGCCAAGCAGTATTTACGTTAATAATCAAATCAAGTATACACATATATAAGGCAGCCCAGAGAGATGTCACACACAGATGCATTTACTTATACGGCTATGTGCGCGCGAGAGACTGTTAACTACAAACATTCACATCAATAATTCAATCTTTATGTATCTACATAAACGAATAAATAATTGCGTCTACACATATGTACGTATACGAGCAGCGGAGCGGCAATGCACAAACACATGCATATATCTTATCTCAGTGGTCACAAGAGAGGGCAATAATTTGTGCACGTAGTTGTGGCTGGCGATTTTGTAGATGAAACAACTAGTAACTTCTGGAAATCGAAGAGCCTAGAAGTATGCAGCGTAAACTATAAAAGCAGTGCAGGCGAGTAAGAAGTAATTCAGTTTGATTTGAGTTGATCAGCAATTACGACTAAGAAGATATCTAGCGAGCAATACCAGTATTATTTTGATTAGTGGAGTTTCATTTGAGCTATCAGTTTGGTTATTAAGCTATTCGTTGCACAGTTTGAGTGTTATTGTGAAGCATTTTAATAAAGGCCATTTTTCCATTATTCAATATTGGAGTTATTTATTCAACAGTTTAGCGATACGAACTTAGCAGAGGATTGCAAATAAGAGGATTTGCAAGTAAATTCGTTACAATATGTATTTTTTTAATATAAGGTGTTCGGTATTCAAACTTGCAGCTTCTCATATTTATATAAAGCAAACTTAAAATTAATAGGAACGTATTTAATTTTTCAATACGGTTTCTCTCTGGGTGTTGTAGTGAAAATTCCATGTGGAAGATAGAGAGCGAAGAAAGCCTCCGCAGCACTCTATGCATGCAAGAGGCTACTAGGATGCACGTGGGGCCTATCATCGAAACTCTATCATTTGGTATTTACGGCAATTGTCAAACCCATACTTTACTATGGGGTTATTGTACAGGCAAACGAAATTAAACGAACAAAGATCATGTGCAAGGCCTACGATATTAGGCTCAGAAAGTGGCTCAAATCTCTCAAGAGAGAAGACTTAAGGCTGATGATAGGCATACTGAGTGGACATACTTATGCCTTATGGCGTCACATACTTATAAGTTAGACCTCGTCAGTAACAGCAATTGTAGGAAGTGTGAGCTGCAAGAATAAACGGTTGAGTACGTTCTGTGTTCATGTCCTGCGCTCACCAGATCAAGGCTCCAGCTATTAGGGGGGCTGAGTTGCCAGATTTCGTGGCAGTAATTAAGCTGGGTCCTAGAAAACTGCTAGTATTTGCCAAGTGGACGGAGGTATTCTATTACAAATGTCCTCGCCCTAATTTAGATTTCTCCGTTTTGTTGTCAAACAAATTCTGGTAACACAATGCAACAACAATCAGACCAACTTATTTCCGTTTTATTTTTGTGGTAAGCTTGATTGATATACCAGCTGGCATCGATTTTCAGATTAACTGTCGCGTCAACATTTTTACTGAAAATACCGAGAAGAAAATCGATATCACACTGTATGATGAGCACAGAACATATTAGCATACCTCGTCCCCGTTCACTAATAAGCATTGAACTGCCAGTCTTTAACGTTGTGAGCAAAATAGGGGAATATTTATGGTAAAGACTTTTCGTTTAAAGGGTATGAGCGCAGCTGCTTTTTCGTTTCTGTTAAAAGTTTCTTATCTACCTTTTTATGCATAAAATTAATATGCGTCTAAGGAAAGTAACTGAAAAACTTTGAAATTAAGTTATTTTCCATCATCGCCTTTGATTTACATATAAACCACGGAATCACGGCAATGACGTTAATACTAAAATATAATAAGCATTTTAGCAATAGCCTTCTGGTGCGGTCTGGAAATTTGCTAAGCTCATTAAGTTTCTCAAGTTAACTTAGTTTTAATAAAACAGAGGCACAGACTTACAAATTCATGGTAAAATGCCTTTCCTCTGTATATATATACATTAGTGCCTTGTATAGTAAATATAAATTTCTCCTACTGCCCAAAAAATAATAACAACATAAATCAACCCATAGAAAATATTCAAAGAAAACTCACACAAATCATAAACTTTTTGCTTAATTTTATTAGCAAAACTCACTTTTACAATTTACTTGCTAATGTACTTATCGGTCAAAAACAGTCAAACAAATTACTGAACTTACTAAATGATGGACATTAAATTGTTCTTTTGCATTTAACTTTGGTTTCAACCCGTTTAATAGCGTTGGTAGCAGGAACGTCGTGTACCCCTGGGCTAATATATTTAATACTATTTTTGATATCACAATTTGTAACTTTTATAATTTGAAAGGCCAATAAAGCAATCTCTTCAGTGCTCTCTGAACGATGGGTTTGGTACTGTAGGCTTTTCGCTGAAGCTCTTCGCACTCAATACATCTGGCCTCAACTTCTTTCTTTCTCGTATTTACTCTTCAACTCACGGCAACGTTGGCTCCTTTTCTCCCTTTGCACTCTATCTCATATACGGGTTATAAAGATAATAGCGATGTTTAAGATGATTTTTGGAAAATGGTCCAAACCACTTAGTAAGAGAGTGTCTGCGGAAGTCTTTTTCATATCTACAATGTAAGAGCAATGGCATGTACACTTATTTTTAAGAGGTCGCGCACCGCTCGGAACTCTTAATCTGAAATTGCGTCTGTTCGTCGATTTAACTCTATGGATATTGAGTTGACAACGATATGTTATATGTGAATACGACAAACAGAGTATCATCTCTCTCCACCTCCGCAACTCGGCTCCCCCAGGGAACATATGTATAGATCTATTTAACTTTGAGTCTCTTTGTCAATGATATTTTCTATGCGGGACGTATAGAACAAGGTCAAAGCAATTGTGGAAAATTGAACAGTGACACACTTCACGGCCTAACAAGTTTTTAAAAATCATCAATATTTGGAGTTTATTTATCCTCGACAAACATTATTTGGTATATGAACAGAGAGAAAAGCAACATCCTCTCACTCCCTATCCTCTCTTTGGCAGCAACCCAGATTTATGGCATTACTACTTAGGGTTAATATTGGAAATATTTCAGGATTATTTTAAGGATTATAACGGTACTATTTCGAGAAAGTGGTGCAACTATCGCTGTATTCTTACGGTGCGTTTTTTGAGGACTTTGTCCGGATCAATTCGAAATCAGTTTTAACACCCAAATGGCGGCAATTAAGAATTATTTCGAGACAATTGCGGGCAATTTTCGGTATTGTTTTAAGGTTATAGCGGTAAAATTTCTAGATACTTTCAGGAGAATCTCCGTAAATTTTCTGGATAATTTTGAAGCTATTTCTGAACCAATTCGGAATCAGTTTCGGGACGTCGGCAATAATTAAGCATAATTTCGAGACTACTTCGGGATAAACTCGGAAAGTTTTCAGGACTGTTTTAAGAAATATAACAATAGTATTTTGAGATGACTTCAGAACTCTTTACGGGACTGTTTTATGGATAATTTTGAGCTATCTCTGTATCCATTCATGGTCAGTTTTAAAATTTTGCAGATCATTTGGAGATCACTTGTACATTTTTTTCTGGATAGATTCGGGAATATATGGTGATCGATTTGAGTTAACTTTTCGAATCAATTAGAAACTAATTTTAGCATATATTCGGACGTTTTGGGAATAACTTCAGTTTTCCTAAGCTAGTAGGCTGGTTGCAAACACTCTGCCACAAAAATCCACTCATTGAAACTGTATCTGCCTTGCAGATGTCGTTCGGAGACGACACTAAATATGTAGGTTCCATTTTTTATGTTTATTTAATATTGAGCATAGGTCTATCATATTTTTATGTACGCTATTGATTGTGTTGAATATCCCCCCCTCTCCCAGTGTATTAACTTTTACTTGCATGCTTTCATGCGCAAATGAAATTCCGACGATAACCACAATGACGATAAATCAGAAAAGAATGAGAAAACATCAACAAAAGCATATCCTGAGTTAACACAAAAATATAAGGCGAAGGGTTTTGTTAAATTAATAAACATATATACAATTTATCGTGGTATAATGTAAATATAAATATGTATATTTATGTAATAACGCTATGAGTTACCACACATCAATGAAAGCCTTCCGTTATCTTTTTTTTTCAAGCCTGATATTATATCTTATGGCTTCATACTCTACTAGGGATAACCCGCAAGTCTTGCGTTTTGAAAAATGTACATGGCGCATAACTCAAAAATGTTTATTTTTCAAGATAGCCATTCAAATATTTCAACTCGTCCGTTTGTTACGCCAGTAAATATGCTGATCGGAATCACATGGCATTCCAACAGCATATTCAATAGAAATAAATGATATAATAATGAAATGTACTTAGTAGTTTAAGTTTTAGGCCTAAACAGCCGTAATAATAAATAAATTAAATTAAATTAAAATATTTCAACTGTCAGATATTGCGAATACAAGACAACTTTCCTTTTATTTCTCATTAATGAAATTTTTATTGCATACATTTTTACTTTCTTGACTCAAAAATCGAATCGGTATCGCCTACGCTGGCATTTTAATAGAATTTTAGAATGGGTGTCATAACTCGGCCTAATGAGATGGTTTTCCTAAATAGTATGGGTTGTGGCTTCATAAGTTACAGAGATATCATTTCATTTGTGTATTAGCTATTTATTTTTTCTTCCAATTCAAGTAGTGCTCCTTTTAATTTTGTCCACAAATTGGTGGGAAGGGTCCTACATATTTAACGCCTACTCCAAACGGCATCTGCAAAGCAGATAAGTTTTCACTGAAAAGCTGAGCGTTTGGCAAACCAGAGGCGACGCAGCTAAACAATAAACTTTTCTTGCATTTTTTCTAATTGAAAAAATTTGATTATAATTGTTTGATGTGGCTTTGCCAGTGACTTGAACCCAGGTTCCTCGATGTGGTTAGTGGGGCGCATGCTATAACAACACCATGGCAGCAGCCTTCAGTGGGCATTAAAGTATCGAAGATTTCATGTAAAAACTAACATAAAAAAGTGGGCGTGGATGTCAACCTATGACGAAAAATTTTGGTAGAAGCATTTTACAGTGCGCACAAGATCGTTTCAACACTCACATCTAAATAAAGATTATTGCAAAAAAAACATATAAGATTGAGTCTTCGCACAGAAAGGCGAAAAATTACAGCCGTAGGACCCTGGAAGAGTTGGGGATATGCACAAATTACCACCCCCCCTCCGCCTCCCTCACTGGTTGCACCGAAAAATATGTACCTCTGGGAGAACTCAGAACGAGTCATTAGATGCATATTGACCCCGGGAGGACCTCGAAATAACTCTGAAATCACACACGAACTATGTATATACACACATGGTTATATTTTCTGGGCATCTTGAGTTACTTCTCCTTTATTCAAGTTGTGGTGAATATTCCCAACTTCTTTAATAATAAATAATACGTCATTCATCACTTCAAAAAGCTTGAATATAGAAATAATTGTTATAATCCGTGCTCAAAATTTTGTATATTGAAGTGCAAATCACAATACGTGTACAAAAGTGTAAGTACACTGGTAGTTTTTTGTATTTGAAAAATAAAAGGTAAAGTTTTAAAAATTTAAAATATTTCGGTTCCGTGATTTATGATTCAATTTTCATTTCAAATTTTTTTCAGTGCCATAATATTTTTGAATAATATTTAGTTGTCAATTTCTTTGTGTAAATTTGTTTTTCATACCCAATTGCGTGAGGTTCATATGGAAGTGCTTTAAACAAATTTTCTTCACACTTTCATAAGAAACTCAGGCACTTTCAGATGAATCGTAATTATATGTGAGCCGGTCTATGAAAAGGTGGCTTATGACTCAAAAAGGAAATTGCGAGAAACAGCTGTTAAAGATACACAATGCATTTCTTCAGTTTCTTAGTAGTTTTTCTTTTGCATTATGAACAGTCATGCCCAAAAGGCAAAGCACAAACCAGTTTCTGACCGATATTTTGGCTCCATTGCCATCGAAAAAAATGCTATCAAAAAATCTGAAGATGCTTCAGCAGCCTTTAAAGTGGCATCGAAGGAACCAAAGGCTTCATCGTCTTTCATTTGTGCTCTTCTTTCTCTACATTTTTAGTACACTTCTTGGCAAGTTAGGACTTTCTAGTTTTCACCACGTGAAATGGAAAATGTTTTTGAGTCATAAGCCACCTTTTCATTGACCGGGCCACATATGTAAGGGCATATGGGAGTGCGAAAAAAATATCTTATTATATTTGTAGTGTAAATTTTTTCTGTGTCTATGTTTCAGGGCAAAACAAAAACAAAACTGGTACAAGTGTATAGGGATTGAGCAGCTCTGGTTATAATGCATAAAAATATATTTTTTTATTTGTTCGCAACCCGCCACCCAAAGCTATTCACAACGTACTTTCCTAGCATACCCTAATGTTCTGACTGATATATAAGGTGTCTAAAAATCAATGCAAAATTATAATTTTAAATCTTTCTGAAGGCGAAAACCTAACAAACGACAATGTTGGTACCTAAAAGTGGCTGAAATAGCATGCAGTTTAAATGACTTCTTTACATCCTTTCACCTTCCCTTCCCCTCCACCAGCACATTTATCTCTAGCATTTTTCTTTCGACTATCTTTATCTATCTGCTTTGTGTCTCTACCCATCTCATTTCAAGTTCCGTTACCGCTTCGTGCGAGCGTTAACGTACAAATATTTATCTGACAAGGCTCTGGCGATCCCAACTTTCTTGCGGAAGAAGTCGTGGTGTGACATGGTCCTATCAAAGAGTACCAGAGTTAGTAGAGCTGGTGTCTTAAGGTGTTAGTGCGTATTGGACCTATATTTGATATAGGACCAGCAGTAATAATAACATTCTTCAAAACCATATTTCTTAACGTTAGAGCAACATAGTTGTGCGATGACATAACGTTAAGGAAGAAAAGAGAGATAAGCAAAAGAAAGGGGATTTTATATTTTAAAACAAAATAAGCAAATTTAAATAAAACACAAAGCAGTAATTTGCTCTCAAATACTAAGATTTTCAATTTGGCACCATTTTTACTCAGGTAAAAAACTCATATGTAAAATTTTATATTGAACTGGTGGACAGTCATATAGCCTCGTGCTAGATATGACCATGCTTCGAGCAACGGCGAAGTCGCTCAGTCTATAAGACAAGGTTTCATTGCCTAGGTTGCGCTTTCTGCCCGCAGGACAAAGAACACCTTGTTTTCACACACTGGTATTAAATTGGCTAAGTATGACTTTTATATCATGGCTGGAGCAGCGCTCGTATGCGCGTATGTATTGCATCAATATATGGCGAAAAAAAGTTTAATATTCAAAAATTCATATTTCGAAAACTACGAGTTTTGGCTAATGGATATTTACCCAAATTGAAATATAAACTGCTCACTCGAAATAGAAAAAGTTTAAACAAAAAACAAAACCGTTATTTGAAATATTAGTTTTGAAAGAAAAGTCATAAATTTTTACTAAATACAAAAAAAAAATAATTTTTTTAACTATATACAATTGTTTGTAAATTAATATAAAATCAAAAGTAATTACGAACATTTCAAAGAAAAATCATAAGAATCGGTTAATTTTTGACAAAGTTATTGACAGTTGAAAAATTAGGTGAATAAAATATCAATTGCATTTTATAGAATTCAATTGCCGATAAATCCGAAAAAAAAATTTTTTGAGACAAAAAAAAACACGTGTTTAATTATCTTGACCAAATAACAACATATTAAAATTTCATTGAAATCAAAAATCATGTACTGCGCGGACCGAGTGTCTTGAAATGGAACGAACCTATATTTAAATATTCGTTTTTATTCAGAGGTTAGGTTAGGTTGAACTGGCTGGTCCATGAGGACCTCACATAGACTGAATAAGTCCGTTGTGTTACCACAAGTTTGTTTTAACGACCAAGCTGAAAAACTCTATCAAAATCCAGGACCCTATGTTATAAGTTAACTCCGTCCTCTTGGCAAATACTAGAAGCTTCCTAGGACTTAAGCCACTTGCTGCTTCTAGATCTGACAGCTGTATCACTCTTAATAGCTGGAGTATTAGCCTAGCAAGTGCAGGGCACGGGCACAGAACGTGCTCCATCGTTTCCTCCTGCAGCCTGCACTTTTATTCGGATAGTGGCAAGACTTTCTTCGAAAGGGGTGAAGTACTAGTGGAAAATTTTCTCTTCTACCGCGAGTTCGACACCGAAATTGCGCTTTTTTTCATTACCACTTCAGTTAATTTCACATTTTTTAAATTTTTCCTTGCTATTTTTTGGCCATCGTTGTTTTTTTTTTAATGGCGGTGATGTCAGCTTTTGTCTCCACGAGGATATCAACCGGCCGGGAATCTGCAGCAATCCCATTAAGGGAACAGACATCGACGTGCTTGCTCTCAAATCATAAGCCTTAAAACGTTTGCAGGCGTCGTCTTTTAAGCCGCTGTTTTTGTTCATTGTCATTGGTTGGTGCGCTTTGACGTGGCGGGTCACAATCCCAGCGCATAACGCGCTCAGTTGGAATGAAAGTATTATTTGAATGTTTATATAGCCAGCCGCTTGGTCTAAGATATATCTGTAGATGCCTGCTTGCAGCCGCAACTCATAGTAGTCGGACGCTGCGATTAAGTCCCCAGCTAGTCCTTAAATAGATTACGTCAAAGTGGCCTAGCCCTTGTCGCGTTCTCACATTAGCTCACCAAAAAATGGGTGCTCAGTGGCTATCCAAAAGATACTTGGCGGTACGCGACCGACAGTAGTGAGCTACTTGAAAGAGGAAGTGCACTCCCTTTCCCAAAACTTTTCAATGAACGTACCATCTCGCGTAAATTTTTATAAATTTTTGGACCAGATAAGGAATTTTCGAAAAAAATTTTGGGCTAGGTTGTTTTTAGGAAATAATCTGAGAAAGAGCATAGGCGAAACCGCAGCCGATATAGAGTAATTTTCCACTCACCAATCAATTTGTCAAGAAAAAGCAAATTTAATTTAAGAAAGTGTGCAGTTTAAATTTTTCTTAAATCTTGGAGCACCTTGTGGTTTAAAAAACGCAATCATTATTCTTCCACTCTACTGCTCGCAGCTATTATCTTAGTTATTTTACGCACTGATTCATATTTCAGCGAAAACAAAAAAAAAAACTTTTGACAAAGAGCAGTTTCGTAACTTTATCCCTTCCTGAATGGCGCATCGTACGATATAAACGCAGTTCACGCAACTTTCACAGTCACTTATTCACAAACTTTTTTTTCGTATGTGATGCGAGTTGGAAAAAAGTGAGAATGAAAGGAAGTAGGTATTTATAAAATAATCATAAATTCACTGATGTTGAGTTCTGGTGCGTCTGGATAGTAATTCAATGATATGACGCAATATAAAGGTAAGTCGATAAGTGGAGGTGAACTGAAGGGAAAAGCTAAAGAGTGGATTGTATTATTAAAGGGGAATATTTAAAATAAATTTAAGTACTCTGTCGTGAGGTGCTTAAGGAGTGGCCAGTTCAAACTCATACTAAAGAGGTACGTTATCCCTAACTTTACTTGCAAATTTTTCTTTAAGCACCTAGATGAGCTTATAAGAAAAGCAGATGAGCTGTGCAATAGCTAGAATATTAACTTACGACTGCATAAACCAAATTGCATTGTGGGTTGGAAGTTATCACACTGCTTCTGTTGTCGCTGTTGTAATGTCATCACATCATCACATCACTCTACCTTTTACGTGTTTTCTGTATTATGTTTTATTTAACGTCTGGTACGCCGCTGAACTTTTTCGCATAACTTCCAATTGCTCCGTTATTATGTGCACTTATTTTAGAAGCTGCTTTTTACTTCGAGAAAAAGCTTATGCATCTGTTACTTTTCTTATGCTTCTGCGATTTTCCTTTGAATTTGTTGATTTAGTCGTTTTTTTTTCTGCGTTATTAAAATTATTCAATGAAAAAATTTTCATTTCACGTAGGTTTTTTTATTCTCAGCTGAGCAGAGCTCACAGAGTATATTAACTTTTTTTGCATAACGGTAATCCGTAACGGCATAAACTAATCGAGATAGATATAGACTCCTATATATCAAAATGATATGGGCGAAAAAAGAAATTCATTTAGACGTGTCCGTCCGTCCGTAAACACGATAACTTGAGAGGTATCTTGATGAAATTTGGCATGTAGGTTTCTAGGCGCTCATCTCAGATCGCTATTTAAAATAAACGAAATCGAACTACAACCATGCCCACTTTTTCGATATCGAAAATTTCGAAAAACCGAAAAAGTGCGATAATTCATTACCAAAGGCGGATAAATCGATTAAAATTGGCAGGTGCGTTGACCTTATGACGCAAAATAGAAAATTAGTAAAATTTTCCACAATTGACGTGGCAACACCCAATTTTAAAAGAAGTAATTTCAAAGTTTTGCAAGCTGTAATTTCGCAGTCGTTGAAGATATCATGATGAAATTTGGCAGGCACGTTACTCCTATTACTATAAGCGTGCTAAATAAAAATTAGCAAAGTCGGATGATGAAGTGGGCGTGACTTTCAAAAAAAAATTTTTTTAATCCAATTTTAACAAAAAATTTAATATCTTTACAGTATATAAGTAAATTATATCAACATTCAAATCCAGTAATGATATGGTGCAACAAAATACAAACATTTCAAAATGGGCGTGGCTCCGCCCATTTAATTCGTCTAGAATACTTTTAAGGCCATAAGTCGAACAAATATCTACCAATTCTTTAAAAATTTGGTAGGTGCATAGATTCTATGACAATAACTGTTTACTGTGAAAATGAGCGAAATCGGCTGAAGCCATGCCCAGTTTGTATACACAGTCGGCCGTCTGTCCTTCCGCTCGGCTCTTAACACGATAACTTGAGCAAAAATCTATAAATCTTTACTAAACTTAGTTCGTGTACTTATTTGAACTTACTTTATCTTGGTATAAAAAATAGCCGAAATCCGACTATGACCACGCCCACTTTTTCGATATCGAAAATTACAAAAAATGAAAAAATGCCATAATTCTGTACTAAATACGAAAAAGGAATGAAACATGGTAATTGGATTGGTTTATTGACGCAAAATATAACTTTGGAAAAAACTCTGTAAAATGGATGTGACACCTACCATATTAAGTAGAAGAAAATGACAAAGTTCTGGAGGACGAAATCAAAAGCTTTTGGAATTTTGGCAGGAATACTGTTCGTGGTATGACATATATAAATAAATTAGCGGTGCCCGACAGATGATGTTCTGGATCACTCTGATCCACATTTTGTTCAATATCTCTAAAACGCCTTCACATATACAACTAAGGGCCACTCCCTTCTAAAATCCTCATTAATACCTTTAATTTGATACCCATATCATACGAACATATTCCAGAGTCACCCCTGGTCCACGCTTATTGCGATGTCTCTAGGCGTCCACCTATAGAACTAAGGCCCACTCCCTTTTAAAATACTCATTAACACCTTTCATTTGATACCCATGTCATACAAACACATTCCAGGTTTACCCAAGGTTCATTTTGCAAAATGGTGATTTTCTCTTATTTTGTCTCTAAAGCTCTCAGCTGAGTATGTAACGTTCGGTTACAGCCGAACTTAGCCTTCCTTACCATACTTCCTTTTCTAGATTTTCCATTTCTCAGGTTTTTCTTTCAGCTTCCTTTAGTATCTGTCTATATAATTTTAATTCTTGGAAATTTTTTTTACGTTTTCCCTTCAACGAGTTGCGCTGTCACCTCTTTTGGGAAATTTGAGCTCATGATTGTGCATGGAAATTTGTAATTTAACTACACGTGCTTCACGGTGAGGAATGAAATTATTTTTAAGAATTTCAAAAATAAAGTTCACTTGTGATAAAACGCGAATTTGACCTTTTTATGCCCAAGTGCGGAGACTTTAATAACTTTGTTCATTGGAAGGATGTTTTTATTTTTGTATCTGTAGGTTTAAAGCGTAAAAAATACTCACGGGTGGTGTAATGAAGTATGGATATTGGAATGTGAGGAGGTATGGTTTCACCGCTGGGCAAACAGTCTAAGTAATCATTGATGAATTAATTCAAATGCAACATCAGATGATTTCCATAATTAACCTCCGATAGAATGTGGCGTCTAGCCAGACGAGAAAGCTTTATTTTAATGTACACGACTTTACTGCTACCCACCCGACCATGAAAAACTTTAGTGACTTTTTAAGTTTAGAGGCGGTCTTTATGCTAATTCACAAATCGATATTTTTTTATTTTACCTTTTTTTGTACCAAAGTTGATTATGGCACATTTTAGCGTTGTAGGCTGGCTTGACGAACATACAAGACCTTATAGTTCGCATTCATTTCAAAATTTATCAATAAAAATTCAAACTTATTTCTGGGTAATCACAGTGAGCGACGAGTTTTCTTAAAAATTTAAATATTTGTGGATAAAGTTCAAAGTGCCAAATTTTGTCTGGCCAGAAGACAACGCTAAGATGTGTTGAATTTATTCACCGCTAATCGGAGGGTTAACAAATAATAATAACATGATCATTATATATATATATATATATATATAGCAAATTACCGGACTATTCATTTTATAATTTTTTTATTTTCTATATGTATCTATTTATATAATTATAAAATTTAAAATGTATATATTTAATACATCCATAGATTATACTCGTGCGGAATATCATCATCAGCGTCGTCTTTAATTGGCGCTTAACCGCGTAGGCGTTTTCTCAGTTTCGTAGCAATTCCCACCAGTTTTACCATTTCGCCATAACTGACCGCAAATTGAGAGCGCCAAAAGGGATTAAGTCTTCTGCTCTCTTTTCTTCTTTTCGTAAAGCTCATGCAGTTGATTATAATACTCCCTTCGTGATTCTCAGTCGCTGTCACGGACAGGAGTTGAATTTTTTCATGTTTGATTTCCAAGCTGACGTTGTTTTGGCTGTTAATGTTGGTTCCCAAATAGGCAATATCATTCACAGTATCGAATTGATTTTTTGTTTTTTTTTTTTTTGTTCTATTTGATTTTTATGTTTGACAACTGTCAATAGTAGCTCTGTGAAAATCATATTCTAGGGATCAAAATAAGAAACTTTGCCGAAGGAACCATACCCTTAAAACGAATTCTGATGTCCCCCTCTTTGGGTCGTAGGGGCAAATTTTGAAAAATCCCACTTTGAAATGCCTATGTTTTTTCTTTTTGGAGTTTATTTTTCTCTTTAGAAATTTATTTAGTCAGAACATATGTAAATGAAAAAATGAATTTAACTTAGTAATAGAAAAGAAATTAAAAAAAATTATTAGAAATTAGCGTTTTTACAACCCACTTTTAAAACCAAGGCATCACTGTGATGCATTTGCATGTCGTAAACATAGTTGTGTGGGTTTTTTCTTGTGTTGTTTTTTTTAAGCCACCACAAGACAAAGCAGGTAGAATTGAAATTGCCCCTACCCAAAAGTTCGACCCAAAGGGGGGGGGGGGGGGGGGGGGGGACATCAGAATTCATTTTAGAGGTATGGTTCCTTCAGCAAAGTTTCTTATTTTGATCCCTAGAATACGATTTTCACAGAGCAATGAGCGATTTTTAAATCGACCCGCCCTAGTCAATAGTATTCTTATTCATTTGGAAGTATCGAATTACCCCAGCGAGTTTGAGGGCTCAGAATATACCCGCCACCCGCGCAGGTATCACTGTCTTAAGACGTGACTAAAATACCAAATTAATTCAATAGGTTGTGGGGCAAAAAACTTTCAAGATGTTGCCAGCGTGATTCATTGCTCCAACCCAATTGTCAACCACACCTACCAATGATGAATCTTGTTCCTGTAACAGCCGAGGCTTTGGCCACCTGAAGCTCCTCATGGTTATGGGGGCGGGATTGCTTAGAAGGTTTCATGTGGTCATACTAATTGGTTCCTGAGTTGGTCAAGCAAGTACCTTCATGGTGCTTGTTACCGTAACGTACCGGATCTGCATCCGGCAAAGGACCATCAACATCGATAACAATCCCCAATACCTTGGGGGAGTGTGTTTATCGCTGCAACGACAACATTACTGAATTTATATCCGTCAACAGTGACGTGGCTGCAAACGCGCAAATAGGACGAATCTTTCTTTGGTGATAGCAAGAACATCAAGCACTTCGTCTTGTTCTCTTTTACCGCAAGATTAATCTTCTTTCCTTTTTATATAATTCAGAGAAGGCAGAACTTATGGCCCCTTTTTTAAGGCCAATATTAGCAATATCGTCAGCATTAGCCAATAATTGTACGCTCTTAAAATAGCTTGTATCACCACGGTTTAGTTCTGCTTCACGTTTTTCTTCTACAGCATGATGTTTAGGAAATCGCGCGAAAGAGAGTCGCCTTGTTTAAAGCCGCGGTGGCTCGGAGAAATCCCTACGTAGCTGATGGTGTTACTCAAAGTCATTGGCAGAGCCCTATTAACTTTGCAAGGAACGTAAACTCAGACATAGCAGCAATGTTAAAGGCTTCTTTAAAGTTGTTAAAGAGATGGTGTGTGTCGATTTTCTTATCAGGATCTGGCGAATTGTCAAAATCTGGTCGATAGGAAATCTACCAGGTCAGGGCATTGATGCGGTTCGTTGATTTTGGGTTTCAGTCTTTTGCATAGTACGCTAGATAGTACCAATCTACTTTTAGCCTCCGTGTTTGAATAGCTTGGCGTTTGACCCGTCATATCATGAGCTTTTTAGTCGGAATATTGCCATTCTCACTTCGTCATAGCCTGTTGCCGTAACGTAGCGGTTAGGCGCTTGACTATAAAATATGTTTGTATGTTATCTGTAAAAACAACTTTTACCTGCTCTAAATAGTACACTGTACCTATCGTAATATATAAATTCACCAAATTAGTAAAAAGGGCTTACTAATTTCGACATACCAAGCAATTTTTACCCCACTCTCACATTATCCTTACACATACTTATGTGCATATGTGTTGGTGTATGCATAAATTATTTTCATATGACATGACCTGTACTTATGTGAACCCTAATCACGACAGGAAGCAAAGAACAGAAAAAGCATTTAACCGCAATAAACATTTACACAAAGTTTTCCTCCAAAGCATACTGTTGCATATTTATACACATTGGGGTGGCCATTAAAGCTCTTTTTCTCATTTACTAAAAGATCAAAAATTCACCATGCAATTTGTTACGGAAAACGAAAACCGCTATTAAGCACCTATTAAAATAAAAATATGAAGCCGAAATTTTGACAGACTTACTTATCCGATTGACAGGGCCGCGGAGAGGGGGGGACAGCCAGGGCAATTGCCCTGGGGCCCGGAAGGTTTTTGGGGGCCGGCAAGGCAAAGTATTATTGACAGTACTCTAACTAGGATTTCATAGATACATACATATTTTGTTGCTACAAAAAATTGTTTTAAAATTGAAAATCACTAAACTAAAATCATAAGCATCCAATCAAATACTCTGGGCCATAGTCATAGTCAAAATAAAATGTGATTTTAAGTCGGATAAACGTTTTTGACACAATTTTATAAGCGCTATCTGTCAAAAATGCTTCAACTAACTTAAAATCACATTTTATTTCGACTAGAACTATGCCCCTATCGGTTTGGTCGTATTGCTTTTTAATTTTTGTAAAAGCCAGCGACATCTGCAAATACAGGCTGACAAAAAACTAGAGCGTTAATTTGAAAAAATTAGTACACTTGACTTGTTTTGCGAAGCGCAAATTTGTGCAAACATACGAGTATGCCGTGGATAAGCTTACATAGGTCATTGAAGAGTTGAAGAAGTTCAGGGATCAATGGTCGATCACACTTCAAGAATATAAGGTTCTGGCAGGGAGTATAGGAGTTGTGAATACCATCGCAGAAAAAAGAAGGAAGATAAAAAAGCGCCAGTTCGATGAATTACCTGGCTAAGCACCTGAGTGTGATTCCGAAACTCAATTCAAACGCAAGTTTTTTACGTTCCTTTGGACTGCTTGATTGGTAACATGAAAAGACATTTCGAAGCCGTAAGTAACATTGCGATTAAATTTAGTTTTTTGTGGAAGTATCAGGATCTGACGGAAGACGAGCTCAGAGAAAAGGCAGCGGCATCCTGTACGATTTATGGCATCGATATTTCTACGGATCTGATAGATGAAATCATTCATCTCAAAGCCATCCACTTAGCAAATTTAGTATGTGATTCGCTGCCACCATTTCAACTTCTGAACAAATTTTATGACTTGAAGATGGAAGTGTTATTTCCTAACATCTGCATAGTATTAAGAATATTTTGCACACTTCCAGTCAGTGTGGCTGAAGGGGAGCGTTCTTTTAATTTATTGTCTGGCGTGATAAATTTTTTACATTCTACTATGAGCCAAAATCGCTTGACAAGCCTTGGAACATTGGTGTTGGAGTCCAGATTTGCTCGCTGCATTAGTTTTGAATACGTAATTTTCATATTTGCAGACAAAAAGCACGGAAGCTTTTCCTTGGCTGATTCAAGCTCTTAAAATGTACATATTTAGAAAAAGTTAATGTAAGCAATCAAACAATGAAATCTAACATTTCATTTATGTAAGTGCTCCAGTATATCATATTTTATATGAAATAAAACTGAAAATGTGAATTGAAAAATGTATGTATGTTTTGTTATATTTTTTTGTTGGATTGAGTTTATTTTTTAGGAGGGGCCGTTAACGCGAACTGTCCTAGGGGGCCGGCTCGGCTCTCTGCGGCCCTGCCGATTGATCAATCTCTACAATATTTTGTGTATACCGGAAGGAAAAATATAGTTTTTTATTTGGGGCACCTTAATAAACATATTTTTTGACATTGTATCACGCATGTGTTAAGTTTATACATATTAATGTGTAAGTATTTAGCAATTGTATGCTTCACTGAAAGTGTGAATTTGGGACATAAACTTAATGGGGGTAAAACCCATTTCACAAAAGTGACCTTGAAATAATAATCACTACTGAATTGCTGGTCTCTGTGAAAAAACAAATTCAATTGCTACTGTGTGTGCTGTGCTTAGACGGATATATATGTATACATACGTTTAATTATTATATATAATAAAACTATATTATTTGTATTATCATGGTTAAAATAGAAAATAAAAAAATTCGTGGCATGATTTACCTCCGTAGAGTTTTAGGCCGCGCTTCTCTTGCATATTGTATCGTGCTCCTTTTTAATTTTCCTACAAATTTTACTGAAAAGCAAGAATATATTCGGCTGATTTGCCAAAGTACTTCCTAGATGCAACCCCGCTTAGAAAAGCTAATTGAGAAAACCTTTTTTTAATTTTTAACTGAATCCAGGATCTCAGCTGTGGTTATCTGAGCTCGCTACCAACACACAACGGGGGCCGCCTCTATGGATAACAAAATTTACTTGCAACAAAACGCGATACTTTCAATGATAGTAAACGCACACACGTAGATTGAGTTCTTCAAATAAACAAATTTTCTGATACAGGCTAAAACGGTAACATCATACAGTAGCCAATAGCAATGAGAGACAACTTTATGTTGAGTTCTCTTTAAATGAATTCAATAGAAACTCAAAATAGTACTAAGTAATAGCCATAGGCAGGCAAAATGAAAATATTTGGTGGTAGATCTGAGTCGAAAGCTGATATATAGAGCAACATACATGCAGCAGCGAACATAAAAACAGTGGTGGTAAATTTATGAAATTTCAAATTATTTAAATTATTTGGGAAAATTGATATCAGAACGAACAAGGCGACAGCTGTTTCGACAATAGCTTGTAAATCTCTTCAACGCTTTCTTACACAGAAGTGGGATTCGAGTCCGCTCTGATACAATGATTGAGCAGTTGACAAAGATATACAGCCAAACCACGCCATTATTGCTGTAAAGTTTTTCACAGTTGTCTTCTAGCTATCTATGTTAAGTTTTTGTCGCACTATTTCAACAAAAGGTTTAGTTTTGTGCTATTTCAAATAACATGTTCGAAATTTTCAAAAAATTTTCTTGAATTTTTTTAATATTTTCAAAACACGTTTTGAAGATTGACTTACTTAGTTTGAGATACAAAAGTGATGCAAGTTTTCTAAAAAAAAATGATTAATAAAATTTGATAAAATACTGTCTGCTATTTTCGTGTTTGTTGCTCTATGATGCATATGCACAGTGTTTTCTCACGTGTACCATACTCATATGTACTGTTGTGTACTGTCTGGTACAATAGGTTAGATTATGTGGAACTGGCCAGTCAATAAATATCTCACATAAAATTAATGTGTCCATGGTGTTACCAGAATTTCTATGACGAACAAACGGAAGAACACCAATCAGGTGCTAGGACATATGTTATAGAATAACTCCGTCCTCTTGGCAAAGACCTGCAGTTTTCTAGGACCCAGCTTAATTGCTGCCTCGAGATCTGGGAACTGTGCCACCCCTAATAGGTACGATAACGACTTGTGCATTAATGAAGAGTACAATATTATACCGAATTGCACTATGCGTTAAAGAACAGGGAACAGGGAAAAACAGCAGACTACAATGCAAATCCAAACTAACAGTACACTTAAGTACTAGTCGGTAACGTGCCGTAAAATTGAATTCGTTATCGTACATGTAGTGCAAGCCTGTTACGTATGTTTACTAAAATTTAGTATCGTATCAAATAGTAAAATTCTTTATCCAATAGTGCAGTACGCTCACTAGCTAACAATTGAATTAAGTATAGAGCCGTACATATTTTATTGCACTGCACGATACGGAATTGTACTGTTCGGTACCGCACCGAACATATACCATACGATACCACACCGACTTGTATATCCATTGGTGTACGATAAGGTACCGAAGCGCACAGCATTGTACATCACCATACTGTACAATTTCGTATCGTCCCGTAAAGTCATTTTAATGTTTGGTTTTCACTAAGTCAAGTTTGACCATAAATTTGGCCAAATCAATGAAAATGGAAACGGTAAATTCGTTTTCCACTCGTCTGGACTACAAAGTGGCAAATAAATTGACAAATAAATGAATACAGAAATTAATTTTGATTTTGACAATAACAGTTCATTTGCAACACAACATTTTAGCGTGGGCTTTGTTCACGCGTTGTTTTATCGTTTTCGAACCAGTAATGTGACATAATGGAAACGCCTTTAACAACAACTTGCTATCGGGTCAGCTTAAGGCAGTGTTTTATGTGGCTCAATTTGATCTAATGAAAACCAAAAATAACAAGTAAGAAAGGCTAAATTCGGGTGTAACCGAACATTACATACTCAGCTGAGATCTTTGGAGACAAAATAAGGGAAAACCACGATGTAGGAAAATGAACCTAGGGTAACCCTGGAATGTATTTGTATGACATGGGTATCAAATGAAAGGTGTTAATGAGTATTTAAAAGGGAGAGGCCTTAGTTCTGTAGGTGGATACCTTTTCGAGATATCGCCATAAACCTGGACCAGCGGTGACTCTAGAATGTGTTTGTACGAATGGGAATCAAATGAAAGTTGTTAATGAATTTTCCAAAGGGATTGGGCCTTAGTTTTATAGGTGGACGCCTTTTCAAGATATCGCCATAAAGGTGGACCACGGGTGACTCTAGAATGTGTTTGTACGATATGGGAATTAAATGAAAAGTGCCAATGAGTATTTTAAAAGGCAGTGGGCATTTGTTCTATAGGTGGACGCCTTTTCGAGATATCGCCAAATAGGTGGACCAGGGTGACCCATAACTTCATCTGTCGGGTACCGCTAATTTATTTATATATATAATACCACGAACAGTATTCCTGCCAAGATTCCAAGGGCTTTTGATTTCGCCCTGCAGAACTTTTTCATTTTCTTCTACTTAATATTGTAGGCATCACATTGACTTTACAAAGTTGTTGTCCTAAGTTATATTTTGCGTCAACAAATCAATCCAACTACCATGTTTCATCCCTTTTTCGCATTTGGTATAGAATTATGGCATTTTTTTCATTTTTCGTAATTTTCGATATCGAAAAAGTGGGCGTGGCTATAGTCGGATTTCGGCCATTTTTTACACCAATATAAAGTGAGTTCAGATAAGTACGTGAACTGAGTTTAGTAAAGATATATCGATTTTTGCTCAAGTTATCGCGTTAAAGGCCGAGCGGAAGGACAGACGGTCGACTGTGTATACAAACTGGGCGTGGCTTCAACCGATTTCGCCCATTTTCACAGAAAACAGTTATCGCCATAGAATCTATGTCCCTAGGAGTTACAAGGATTGGTAAAGTTTTGTTCGACTTATGGCATTAAAAGTATTCTAGACAAATTAAATGAAAAAGGGCGGAGCCACGCGATTTTGAAATTTTCTTTAATTTTTGTATTTTGTTGCACCATATCATGCCATAATTTCATCATAATATCTTCAACGCCTGCCAAATTACGACTCGCAAAACTTTTAAATTATCTTATTTTAAAGGTGGGCGGTGCCACGCCCATTGCCCAAAATTTTACTAATTTGCTATTTTGCGTCATAAGGTCAACCCACGTACCAAGTTTCGTCGCTTTATCCATCTTTGGTAATGAATTATCGCACTTTTTCCGTTTTTCGAAATTTTCGATATCGAAAAAGTGGCCGTGGTTGTAGTTCGATTTCGTTCATTTTAAACAGCAGTCTGAAGTTGGTGCCCAGGAACGTACATACCAAATTTCATATAGATACCTCAAAATTTACTCAAGTTATCGTGTTAAGGGACAGACGGACGGACGGACGGACATGGCTAAATGAATTTCTTTTTTCGCCCAGATCAGTTTGATATATAGAAGTCTATATCTATCTCGATTAGTTTATGTCGTTACGGATTACCGTTTTGCGAACAAAATTAATATACTCTGTGAGCTCTGCTCAGCTGAGTATAAAAACAATTCGGTATCGTACCCTACAGTATTATTTGATATCGTGCGGCACCGTACACGTACACTAAATTGCAATTCGGTAACGTACTGAAGCTGAGTAATTTTAGATTTCGTCGCTAGCAAAAGCTTTAAAACCTGTAGAATTTACAGGCCAAGAAACATTCGTATTTGACTTTAAAAAAATTGCATTTGATTTGAAAAAAGTTTTATTTATTTTAAAAAAATTTAATTTCATTAAAAAAAGTTCATTTGATTTGAGTAAAGTTCTAATTGATTTGAGAAAAGTTTCATTTCATTTGAAAAAATTTCATTTCACTTAAAAAAGTTTCGTTTTATTTGAGAACGGTTTTATTTGACTTCAAAAAAGTTTCACAATATTTGAAAAAACTTTCAGTTGATTTGAAACAGTTCATTTGACTTTAAAAACTTCAATTGCTTTGAAAAAAGTTCATTTGACTTTAAAAAAGGTTTCATTTGATTTAAAATAAGTTTCACTCGTTTTAAAAAAAGTTTAATTTGACTTTAAAAAAGTTTCCTTTTTGACGAAGTGGCTTATGCAAAAGAAAAGTTCTTTGTGTTTTGCAAAGTTTGTGTACCAACAAGTATTTTAGAGAAAAATTACAACCACTTTGAGTTATACGCAAATTTTCCACTTTCACTACACTCCGCTAGCGTAATTTGAACAAACAATTATGTATAACTATAGAATCAACAATTCTCGCAAAATATGAGAAATATCTTCTCCCGCATAACGCAATAATGGTTTTCTTTGCATACGGAATGAAATATTTTTAAATCCACAAAAACACTAAACAAATAAATAGCGGCCAATATAAAGTGAAAAGAAAAACGAAAGAAGCAATGAGTTTGGTTATTTGTTGAGCGCATGCAATTTATTTGATTCACAAAAATGCCGTCGTTCATACCTTTTTATCGATTGGTTTTACATTAAAAATATTTATTAAGCTTTATCCCAGGCAATTTACAAAAGGCGAAAGTAAAATACCAATTCAATGTTCATTTGTTTATTTATGCTCTAAATTTCGCCGACCTTTATAGCCCAAATACATGTAAAAGATTTTTGAATTTTATGATATTGAACGGCGGATGCCATGGTGCGTTGATACCGTGCTCCGCCTACCATACCGAAGGCTCTGGGTTCAACTTCTAGGCAAAGTGACATCAAAACTTTAGAAAACAGTGTTTTCAATTAGAAAAAAAGTTCCAATCAAGGTCGTCCCTCCAAATAATTTAGCACACACTCCGAGTGTATTTCTGTCATGAAAATCTTCTGCCTTACAGATGCCGTTTGGAGTGGGCGTTAAACCATGCAGGTCCGGTCCCGCCATAGATTTGTGAAAATTAAAAGGAGCACGACGCAATTTGGAAGAGAAGCTCGGCCTAAAATCTCATCGGATGTTATCGCGCCTAGTATTTATTTTTATATACTTTGCATATTTAAAATGTCATGTGTTTATGTCTCTATACCATCAAATATTTTTTCAACTAGCCATTCTTTTGGCATCTGCATAAATTTGCCTTACTTATTCTACCAATCACTTACCTTGTGTGCCCGCATTGCTGTTGCCCTTGGATGTGCTGCAATTGTTGTTAAATGAATTGAAAAAATTTGCTGCGCCAGTACGTCGTAATATCCAAAACATTTTGTTAGCGTTGATTGTGTGTTGTTTGTACGTATATTTGTTGATGAGGGAATATCCGTTTTTAAAATGAAAGTTTGTTGAATTTTTTTGTTGATATCCTGTTACACTGATATGTTCAATTACAAATATTTTTTCTTTTTTTTTTGCTATTTTCCGACTTTGTATAAAAGTTGATATTGGGTAAATTTGATATTTAATCAACCTTGATTTTACTTTTTAAATATCATTTGTTCAAGCTCGTAGAATTTTCGGTATTTTGTTTTACAAAATTTTGTGCTTCAAATTAACTCATTTTAACTCATTAATGTTAATTAACTGTCATCATAAAATTTCACTATAATGAAAATTAAACTGATATCATTCAATAAATTACGCATTATTTTATGGTTTTAAATGGATGTTTGTGTTACACAGAATTTGTTGTGAACTCTCATTTTCGCCGAAATTTTCATTGCTTTCATATAATTTTTGTACAATAAAGTTATGAGCAATCACATGGTCTGACACGGCGTATACGTAATATTTTGAATATGGAGCATTCCACGATTTGTACGGGACAAATTGTACTAATTTTTACATCCAGCGTGTATATGTGCACAAGTGTATTATAACTGTGATGGGATAACGGTTGTACGAAATGGTATAAAGGAATCGAGGTATCAAACTTAGCAGCATCTGAAAATACTTCGATTGAGCCATGTCCGTCCGTCTGCCTGTTAACATGATAACTTCAGAAAAATCTGAAATATTGTGGCGAATAATGACATCACTAAGCTGTTAGTAAATAATCAACAAGAACAAATACAGGTAGCAGCCAAACTTATGTACATGCACACACATAACTAGCAGCTAGAACTCACACATATAGCTCAATTACCAAGCCGGAAATACAACATTTCGAGAAGGCGAAACGTCTAGAAATATGCGGACGAGGCAACAGAGAGTATAAAAGCAGCGCTAGCTGAGGAGTGATTATTCAGTTTTGATTTAAATTTTTTGTGAAGTATAATTTTACTACTCCCAAATTAGTCTAATAAAATCCATTTTGCAATACAGAATATTGAAGTTATTTTTTCGACAGCTCAGAGATTCGAACGTTTATAGAAAGTTTCAAATAAACGGAATTTCCCTAAATTCGTTACAATATTTTTACAAAGCTTAGTACACCGGCTTAGCTGTAAACAAAATAGATTGGTATTAAAAAAAATCTAAAACGAACGCTAACCACGTCCACATTTCCATGTCGAAATTTTCGTAAAATGGAAACTATGCCTACAATACATGACAAAATACAGATAAAACGTGATATGTCATAAAGACAATCAGATATCTGGTAAAATTTTGGAAAATGTGCGTGTCTCTGCCCACATAGACAAGAAGAAAGTTTTTCAAGCAAGGAGTCAAAATTACTTGATTGCCATGAAATTTGTCCTTTCTTTGATATATACATTAGGGTGGGTCGATTTGTATGGACGAAAGTTAACCGATATGGCGCCATCGATTTTTCGATAGGATTTGGGCTCAGGAAAAAAGTTTCACTAAGCATACCCAAAAAAAATAATTTTCGGGCCTGCGAGATTTCATATTTTTTTATCCTTTTTTTCGACTTTGATTTTTAAGGTTTTTTTCATGACCTAATAAAATGTTTCATTGTATATCTACATGTAAATTTTGCAATCAAAGAAGATTCAAGCTTTAAGCCCATATATATATTTTTATACTTTATACAAAAAAATTGGGACATTTTCCAAAAGTTATCTTAGATTTACCATTTTTCCCCGTTTTTCACAAATTGACGTCTTTTTTATGTAACGTATCATAAAAAAGAATTATTTTTTTGCATTCATTCTCATAGACCTATTTACTCAGAGAAAGAAAAAAATTCATGGCTTATCAAAATAGGTTAATAAATTTTTAAGTTACGACGCTTATTGTAAACAAGAAAATTAATAAAAAAAATTCTATCAGTGGTATGCACTCTGTTAATTGCTGTGAATCACATGTATAAATTGAAAATACTTTCATACCTTCCTCGATTAATGTGTCATTTAGTTTTGGGCGGCCACCGTGGTGTGATGGTAGCGTGCTCCGACTACCACACCGAATGCTCTGGGTTCACACCCCGGGCAAAGCAACACCAACATTTTAGAAATAAGGGTTTTCAATTAGAAGAAAATTTTTCTAAGTGGGGTCGCCCCTCGGCAGTGTTTGGCAAGCACTCCGAGTGTATTTTTGCCATGAAAAGCTCTGATTGACAACTCATCTGCCTCGCAGATGCCGTTCGGAGTCGGCATAAAACAAGTAGGGTTCCGTCCGGCCAATTTGTAGGAAAAATTAAAAAGGAGCACGACGCAAATTGGAAGAGAAGCTCGGCCTAAAATCTCTTCGGAGGTTATCGCGCGTTACGTTTATTTTTATTTATTTATTTCAATTGCCAAGTGGATTTATAACTATAAATAGGAAAAACTTCAAATTTTAAAAATCGGTCGTGGCACCGCCCCTCTTATGACTAATCAATTTTCTATGTTTCGGGAGCCATAACTCGAAGAAAAATTAACATATCGTAATGAAATTGTGTACACATATTTTCCTTATAGCAGAAAATATTTCTAGTAAAAATGGACGGGATCGGTCAAAGACCACGGAAACTTAGGTATAAAACAAGTTTCAAAGGGTCGTAGACGAAAATAATAAGCTATAACTAAGCAAAAAATAGTTTTGAATCAATGATATTTTACTTATCAATTTTTATTGTGAGAGGAAATGGTTAGACATTTTTTTTAACGTGCGGTGCCATGTGGTATGTAGAAAAGAAATTTATCTGAAATGAAATGTACAATTGAAGCTCACGCTGAGTATATAATGTTCGGTTACACCCGAACTTAGACACGTTTACTTGTATTTTTTTTTTACAACAATTCGATAATCAGCACAAATGTACGATTTTCTATGTAACTTCCGATCTACACTGTATTAAAGTGAAACTCTTCCTGGCGCCAAGTTTCTTCTATTATTGTGTAAATGAAGAGTAGTTTAAGTTTTGCATTTTATTCATTCTTCGAATTTCGAAATTTCTATCTTACATACTTCAACTTCAAGCAGGCGAGCGCTAATTAAAATATCACTTTCTACGATTTATTATATAACGCTACACAGCGTGTTATTATATTCTCTCGTTACTAATTACAACTAAAAATTATCTAACACTGTCATGCAGCTTTTGCCTCTTGATAATGTTTACATAAAAGTTTTTTATTTCTTAACAGCAGATTTATTTGACACTACAGTAAAACTTGCAAACAATTAATAATTACATATGACTATTTCCTGGTACTGCGCAAATTGTGTTAGAAGGAACATTTTAATGCTTTTAAATATAAGAGAAGTAGAAGGATTGTATTTGGCTGAGCTGATACCTCCACACACCTGGTTTTGTTTTTAAGAAGTAAGCTGAGACCGCAGGTTCCAACCTATGCCATAGTAAAGATCCCAGCTTCAAGTCGCGGGCAAGTTATGTTGGATTGGCTAGTCAGTGAGAACCTCACATAGACTGAATGTGCCAACTGTGCTACCTTTTTTTTGAAGACTGCAATGCCGTAGGATTCAAATGATGATGATACCTTCAGCCTTCACCTCCTGCAATTTAAGTAGAAATGATGATATGCTCTGGTTTTTACAATACATCTAACCTGTTTTCCAATCCTCCGATCTGGTTCTCAATACCGAGATTTGCCTCTTCATTCTAACACCCGAAGTTTCTTCGTCCTCCTACCGATTGCAGCACCGAAGGTTTCTCGCATTAAAACTCTTGAATTTCTTCGACTTCATTTATTTTCCCAAAGGCCCATTCCAAGCGCTAACTCTCTAAAACTTTTGGGCCGTCCACTGCTTCCAAGCGTTTGCCAATTTTAAGTGCTACATGGTTCTTTGGGAAGGTAAGATAAAATGCCACCTGACATGTCTTCGGCGAGTTAACGAGTTTGAAACAGTCCTGTAGTAAGGTATCCATCTCATTTTCATTTCATTATTTTAAGAGTTCGTTATTACTACAATAAGATAACATAAAATCTTTTATTGTACAACAAATAAGAATTACAAATCAAGTGAATCGTATTTATGCTTAAATATATAATTAAGTAAACAAATTCGAAACAGAATAAGAAGCTTAATTATAAGTACAAGTTTGTTTGTCAAGTATGGGAAAGATGTGAAATATGAAACTCTCGGCCGTTTGATACTCAAATACAACCTTCACAAGTAAGGACGGGACGGCCTTCGGATGTGCGGAAGACTTCATTCCTTTCACGAATGGGACTGAATAATAATTTTATCCCATTCTTAATGTCCAAATAATCGGCTGTATAGGATATCAAATATATAGTGAACAGCTGCACATACCTAAACGATTTTTAAGATAAATATAAAAAAAAAATGGCAAAAAACCCCCTTATCTAAACGATCGGTATTATGGGATATATATTATATATAGTTCCGTTCGAAACAATTTTCACAGGAAATCTTCTATGATATATTAGAATATGTATCACAAAGTTTCACGTTTTTATATTGGAAACTTAGTGAAAAATGGCCAAAAATCTTTCTATCTGACCGATCGGTTGTATGGGATATATACTATTTATAGCTCCGATAAAAGTGATTTTTTCAGAAAATCTTCTAGGAGATATTAAGATATATATCACCGAGGTTCACGTTTATATTTTCTAAATTAAGGGAGAAATGGCCAAAATCATCTTATCTGAACGATCTATTGTATGGGAGATATATGTTTTAGTGGTCCGATCTTACCGGATGCGACAAATGTCTAATATAATACAAAAATACATTCTTGTGCCAAATTTCATTGAGATATCTCAACATATGAGGGATTAGTTTGCGTTCAAACAGACAGGCGGACGGACAGATGAACGGACGGACAGACGGACATGGCTATATCAACCCAGTTCGTCGCCTGATCAATTCGGTATACTTAATGGTGAGTCTATCTTGTATATTTCTCAACGTTACAAATATCGGACCAAAGTTAATATACCATTTCATTTTCATGAAAGGTATAAAAAAAGGTAGGTACTTTGTGTGAATGAAATATTTATGACAATGAATCCCTTATCTTAACCATATATAACGTAAACGTACGTATTCGATGAAATTTAAATTTTCTAGCCGTTAAAAGGGAGCAAAGGTGACAGTTTATATGTGATATATACTATATACAACACCGATTTCTATGATTTTGTCAGATAGCAATATATACTATATATGTAAGCATTAGGTGAAGTGGGAAGCTTCTAGCTGTAAAATGGAGCAGAAATTAGGAAAAGTTTCTTATCTGAACAATCGGTTGTATGAGATATATACTATATATACCATCGATCTATAAAATTTTTTCAGACAACAACGAATGCTCTATACGTAAGCATTCGATGAAATTTGAAGCCCCTAACCATTAAAATGGGGCAGTAATTACGAAAAGCGAACAATCGGTCGGGTATATATGCTATATATACGAAGCATCTCATCAAATTTTTCCGACAACAATAAGTGTAATATACGAAAGCATATGGTGAAGTTTGAAGCTCCAATCTGATAAATTGAGGAAGATATGACAAAAATTCCCTTTTTCTGAAAAATCGGTTGTATGGAGGATATGTGCTATAGTGGTTCGATCCGGCCGGTTACGACAAATGTCTAATCGGACACATAAATACACCCGCTCACCAAATTTTATCAAGATATCTCAAAAAATGAGGGACTAGTTTACATACAAATAAACAGACGGACATGGCTAAATCAACTCAGCTCTTCATCCTGATCATTTCGGTACACTTATTGGTGGGTCTATCTATTTTCATTTAAGAACTCACAATTTTGAGATTCGTGACGAGGTTAATATACCATTTCATTTTTATGAAACTTATAAAAATCAGTATCCAAACAAACAAGGCTACACCTTGTAGATATTTATGCCAAGCCTTATATACCTCCTCTTTCGTTAAATACTTTTATACAAGGGTTTCTGGACTAACTATAAGAAAGCAACAAAGTTTCATTTTATATCTATTCAATCATCCCCATACATACATATATACAAAGTATTTCAAAGTGCAATTCTTAAACAGCCTTTCCATCCAATTTCAATTTCGTTACTTACAATATTAAAAAAAGAAAATTGTATTACCTGCTGTGCTACATACTTTGTTCATGAAGCGAAATTGCGTTTGGCAAAGTTTTGACAATTCTTGTTTATCTTGCTGCAAATTGAACAAAGTAATTTTCGTCTGATATTAGAAAGAGCGTACTTAAAAAGAAATGTTTGAGTGACATTTGAAGACCACCAGAAAAATTAATAAAAAAGTTTTCGTTGGATGTATGCGATAATGTTTAATCGAGCATCTCACCTGGGGTTATTTTAATTAAGTTTACAATCTATGTAATAATATAACAAAATATATTTGCATGTTTAGAAAGAAAAAAAATTCTTGTTTTTAATTTTCAAATGTTGCCATATTCATGTTTTGGGAACACATGAAAAGGTTTCCCAAGTGTAAAAAAACTGAATTTATAATTTTACTAGCTTATGCCCGGTGATTTCACCACACATGTCAACTAAAATATGCAAAATAAATAAAACAAATTATAAAGTTTTGTGTTCGCAAATTTATTTTAATTTTTTCCCCAATTTTACATTTTACTGGAGGTCTTATGATTTTACTTATATTTATCAGAGAAAATTTTCTTAAAGCACAGTTACTTAATGATATTTATACTCAGTTGAGCAGAGCTCACAGAGTATATTAAGTTTGATTGGATAACGGTTGGTTGTACATATATAAAGGAATCGAGATAGATATAGACTTCCATATATCAAAATAATCAGGATCGAAAAAAAATTTGATTGAGCCATGTCCGTCCGTCCGTCCGTCCGTCCGTTAACACGATAACTTGAGTAAATTTTGAGGTATCTTGATGAAATTTGGTATGTAGGTTCCTGAGCACTCATCTCAGATCGCTATTTAAAATGAACGATATCGTACTATAACCACGCCCACTTTTTCGATATCGAAAATTTCGAAAAACCGAAAAAGTGCGATAATTCATTACAAAAGACAGATAAAGCGACGAAACTTGGTAGATGGGTTGAACTTATGACACAGAATAGAAAATAAGTAAAATTTTGGACAACGGGCGTGGCACCGCCCACTTTTAAAAGAAGGTAATTTAAAATTTTGCAAGCTGTAATTTGGCAGTCGTTGAAGATATCATGATGAAATTTGGCAGGAACGTTACTCCTATTACTATATGTACGCTTAATAAAAATTAACAAAATCGGAGAAGGACCACGCCCACTTTTAAAAAAAATTTTTTTTTAAAGTAAAATTTTAACAAAAAATTTAATATCTTTACAGTATATAAGTAAATTATGTCAACATTCAACTCCAGTAATGATATGGTGCAACAAAATACAAAAATAGAAGAAAATTTCAAAATGGGCGTGGCTCCGCCCTTTTTCATTTAATTTGTCTAGGAAACTTTTAACGCCATAAGTCGAACAAAAATTAACCAATCCTTTTGAAATTTGGTGGGGGCATAGATTTTATGACGTTAACTGTTTTCTGTTAAAATGGGCGAAATCGGTTGATGCCACGCCCAGTTTTTATACACAGTCGTCCGTCTGTCCTTCCGCATGGCCGTTAACACGATAACTTGAGCAAAAATCGACATATCTTTAATGAACTAAGTTCACGTGCTTACTTGAACTCACTTTATCTTGGTATGAAAAACGAACGAAATCCGACTATGACCACGCCCACTTTTTCGATATCGAAAATTACGAAAAATGAAAAAAATGCCATAATTCTATACCAAATACGTAAAAAGGGATGAAACATTGTAAGGTAATTGGATTGTTTTATTGACGCGAAATATAACTTAGGAAAAAACTTTATAAAATGGTTGTGACACCTACCATATTAAGTAGAAGAAAATGAAAAAGTTCTGCAGGGCGAAATAAAAAACCCTTAAAATCTTGGCAGGTATTACATATATAAATAAATTAGCGGTATCCAACAAATGATGTTCTTGGTCACCCTGGTCCACATTTTGGTCGATATCTGGAAAACGCCTTCACATATACAACTACCACCACTCCCTTTTAAAACTCTCATTAATACCTTTAATTTTATACCCATATCGTACAAACTCATTCTAGAGTCACCCCTGGTCCACCTTTATGGCGATATCTCGAAAAGGCGTCCACCTATAGAACTAAGCCCCACGCCCTTTTAAAATACTCATTAACACCTTTCATTTGATACCCATATCGTACAAACAAAGTCTATAGTCACCCCTGGTCCACCTTTATTGCGATACCTCGAAAAGGCGTCCACCTATAGAACTAAGGCCCACTCCCTTTTAAAATACTCATTAACTCCTTTCGTTTGATACCCATATTGCACAAACGAATTCTAGAGTCACCCCTGGCCCACTTTATGGCGATATCTCGAAACGGCGTCCACCTATGGAACTAAGGATTACTACATTTTAAAATACTCATTAAAACCTTTCTTTTGATACCCATATTGTACAAACAAATTCTAGGGTCACCCCTGGTCCACCTTTATGGCGATATCTCGAAACGGTGTCCACCTATGGAACTAATGATTACTCCCTTTTAGAATACTCATTAATACCTTTAATTTGATAACCATATCGTACAAACACATTCTGGAGTCACCCCTGGTCCACCTTTATGGCGATATTTCGAAACGGCATCCACTTATAGAACTAAGGCCCACTCCCTTTCAAAATACTCATTAACACCTTTCATTTGATACCCATATTGTAGAAACGCATTCTAGAGTCACCCCTGGTCCACGTTTATGGCGATATCCCGAAAAGCCGTCCACCCATAGAACTAAGGCCCACTCCCTTTTAAAACACTTATAACACCTTTCGTTTGATACCCATATTGTACAAACGCATTCTAGAGTGAAACCTGGTCCACTTTTATAACGATATACCGAAAAGGCGTCCACCTATAGAACTAAGACCCACTCCCTTTTAAAATACTCATTAACACCTTTCATTTGATATTCATATCGTACGAACAAATTCTAGAGTCACCCCTGGTCCACCTTTATGGCGATATCTCGAAAAGGCGTCCACATATAGAACTAAGGCCAACGCCCTTTTAAAATACTCATTAATACCTTTCATTTGATACCCATATCGTACAAACACATTCTGGAGTCACCCCTGGTCCACCTTTATGGCGATATTTCGAAACGGCATCCACTTATAGAACTAAGGCCCACTCCCTTTTAAAATACTCATTAACACCTTTCGTTTGATACCCATATTGTACAAACGCATTCTAGAGTCACCCCTGGTCCACGTTTATGGCGATATCCCGAAAAGCCGTCCACCCATAGAACTAAGGCCCACTCCCTTTTAAAATACTCATTAACACCTTTCATTTGATATTCATATCGTACAAACAAATTCTAGAGTCACCCCTGGTCCACCTTTATGGCGATATCTCGAAAAGGCGTCCACATATAGAACTAAGGCCAACGCCCTTTTAAAATACTCATTAATACCTTTCATTTGATACCCATATCGTACAAACACATTCTGGAGTCACCCCTGGTCCACCTTTATGGCGATATTTCGAAACGGCATCCACTTATAGAACTAAGGCCCACTCCCTTTTAAAATACTCATTAACACCTTTCATTTGATACCCATATTGTAGAAACGCATTCTAGAGTCACCCCTGGTCCACGTTTATGGCGATATCCCGAAAAGCCGTCCACCCATAGAACTAAGGCCCACTCCCTTTTAAAACACTTATAACACCTTTCGTTTGATACCCATATTGTACAAACGCATTCTAGAGTGAAACCTGGTCCACTTTTATAACGATATACCGAAAAGGCGTCCACCTATAGAACTAAGACCCACTCCCTTTTAAAATACTCATTAACACCTTTCATTTGATATTCATATCGTACGAACAAATTCTAGAGTCACCCCTGGTCCACCTTTATGGCGATATCTCGAAAAGGCGTCCACATATAGAACTACGGCCAACGCCCTTTTAAAATACTCATTAATACCTTTCATTTGATACCCATATCGTACAAA